>NC_043753.1:2708595-3028029 GCF_902148845.1 Salarias fasciatus
TGCCTGACAGGAAGACATGCCGTTCTTCACTTCATCCTTCCTCCTCCGTCGTCTCTCAGCTAGCTTTAGCGTCAGTGCTCACCTCCCATGGAGCAGCGGCTGGCGATCTCCCAGAAGACCAGGCCCATGGCGTAGATGTCCGCTCGCTTGAAAGACTCGAAGTGTTTCATGTTTATGGAGTCGTCTAGGACCTCTGGAGCCATGTACCTGCAGGCAGACAGAAAGCAGCACGATGAGAAGCCTTCCTGGCTGCTTTCACTGCTTTTTACCTGGTCAGCGCTCATCTGGACTTTGGAAAATCGGAGCAATTTCAGTGATAATTGCAGCTGCACTAATGCACCAGTCCGACAATCACACAGCAGCAGCAGAGAGAAAGAAAGCCGTGGAAAGAACAAGCCCCTGGTTCCTCTGGTACAATCTGCAGCCAGGGGGAAAAAAAAAATCCTTTAGTGATGCTAATAACACGGGAGTAAAGCTGTGGACTCCTCACTGAGAACCACAGGAACCTCGTCTAATCCAGGCCCCTGAAATTCATATAGAGTCAATGAAAAGCCCAGAAAACGTTCAGACTGAAGAGGATCCACTCGAGGATCATCAGACTAAATCACTTAAACGTCTTTTCCCTCGTTCCCTCACCGTACCACCTCGTCTCCCCGTCAGACCACCCATTCCTCATCAGACCCCTCGTTCCCTCATCACTGCACCCCGAGAAGCAGCCCCCTCCCCACCCCCTCTTGTTTACATTGCAAAGCCTTAATAGAATCAATATCTTCTTCAATTAAAACTCAGAGGACTTCAGTGGTGAGGACAATACCTACAAACGTAACATTTAAGTCAAACATGCAGTTGGTTGCAGATGGTTTCAGACGCTGGCTAACAGCTGATTGGCACAAATGATGAGATAAATGAGGAGTTTTGAGTGCAGAATGAGCCCAGACTGACACAAACACTCATCAGCCTGGATCCGTGCCAGCCTGATCCCGTCCTGTACCGGCGGCCTGATTTAAAGCGTCTCGTTTTGACGCCGTCCTCTCGTCACGTAATCCTCCATCATTCATCCTGAAACAATCACACTAATGACTGCGGCACTTTGATGCAGCCTCCCGGATTGTTTCCGAAGGCAAAGCGTCTTCACAGATTGCTTTTAGAAAAAAAGAACTAAATAAAGGGCCGATCCATTTAAAGCAGACAGGATCTGTGATGCAAATGGAGGCTGACGAGTTGATTGAAACTGAAGTGTTCTGCCCGTTAACGGCAGCGAGTTTTAAACGTCCAAATCCTTCAAACCCGTCCTAAATCAGAATGACTCATCTTCCGTTCACGTCACTCGACCTCAGAGACCGTCGTGACATGAGCGATGTTCCTGCAGCACGCCGGGTTTAAATAAAGAAAACAGAGCAAAGTTCCAGCAGCATGGAGCGTCTCTGACTGAACGATCTGATGAACTCCAGAAATCTGATCAGTCACTAGAAACCTGTGGCTGCTGATGACCTGTAATGAGACGGATCGGAGCGTGTAATCCAATAACAGCTGCTCCTGATTCAATTGTTCAGCAGCGACATGTTTCAGTAATGAATGGATGGAATCCATTAGCCGACTGGCGCGAGTTCGGATCAATTAGGAGGAGCGGCGGCGGAGTACCGTCAGAGGAGTCCAGAGAAAGAGTGAAAAACAGAAGGTGAGAACGCAGAAGCCCGGCCCGTGGGACTGTCTCGGAAAGATCAATATTCTGCAACTTACTGACAGATTGAGCAGAATATTAATCTGCGACGCAGCAGATGAAACCAGCATTAGCTAAATATGTCGATACAGCTCTTTCTTTTAAACATAATATGAAACTCCTGATAGATGGAGCACGTCTTGCATTTTTCAATCAACAGAAGTGTGAGAGAAGATGGTCTGACTGATGTTTCTGCTGGTTAAAGACTGAAGGTCACCCTGCGACTCCTTATGGTTTTCAACCAGGCAGAATGTGGCTGTACCCGAGGAAAACCACCTGACTGGAGAGAACATTGACCACAGTACTCATAAGAGTATATTAACCTGCACTAAAGCTGATCGTTTCTCTAGATATTTGATTTCTGCAGCGGTTTTGTTTTTCTTTTTAACAGTACGGTCACTGAAAAGCATTTTTAGACCCCGTTCTGCTTTTTGCAGACTATGCAGTAACAGAAAAACAATGTTAAGTGGCAATGTTGCATATTAATGAGTCTCTGTCACATTTTCATTTTGTGTTCTCATTTTCACTCCATTATCAAGTCCTGCATCTTTACAGGTTTAAACTCAACCATGTCTGAGCAGAACAGCACAATCACAAAACGTCAAGTCATTCAACAGAGAGAAACGAAACGATGAAGAAAATATGAGTAATTTTTTAAAATTTTTAAGTGCACACGAGTCCTGAAAAGAATGAAAAACAATTGGTGAGGACCGGATTTAACTAAAAAACTGAGTTTGCCCAGTAACGGGCTGTGTCGGAACCGAGAGCAGGCAGAGCCCGTTCTCTGGTGCTGAGCAGAAATTCCACGCACCGTTCAAAGAATTTCTGCAGCGTGGCTCCAGGCTGTGTGTCAATCATTCAAGGTTTTCCCAAAGCGAGAAGAAACACAGAATTTTCAGTTTTTCACAGAATCTAACTGGAGCAAATGGTGGATTTTCTGAGAATTTTCAAAGACGAAGCGTGAAGTTCCCCCGTTTTCTCCAGCTGATTGAGACGTGCTGCAGACTTCACTCACGATGCATTCAGGTAGCCTCGGAAACTGGATAATCGGATGATTTGGACTGTAATTACAGTTCCGCCGGTGGGATTTGGGATGAACGAGGGTAAAGCCGTCCGGTTCGGAGCATTCAGAGTGTCTCAGCGGTCAGAATATAAACCGCTGCAGTAAATGGACGCCGGTTCAGTGGCGGAAACAGTTCAGAACGCAGCGTGGTTCAAAGCCATGGACCGGCCTCGATGGAGGGAAATCTCATTTCAGCGAGTGACAGCAGGTCACGCTGCTCTGCGGCGGCCGGATGAGCGAGTCTGACGCCACTGGCGACGCGGGAGGAATCCGCCAATGGAGGACGACGAGTGGAACCGCCATGTTTTTCCTCTTCAGGACCAGGGCTTTCTGGGTTTTCACTCCAATCTGTCCATACAGGGACGAACGGAGCAGATCTGTTTACAGCAGGGCTGTCCAACATGAGGTGCGAGGGCCAAGAGCAGCCCACGACAGGCTCCGGTCTGGGTCGCAAAACCACAAATTAAACGGTGAAAATTTCAGAGAAAAACAGATTTTTGAACACATTAATTAAGAGTAGCGGAGAGAACTGAACATCGAGAGCCGAGATATCACTGATGCTGCCAAGAAAGCTAGCTAACTAGCATTAGCATCATAGCTCGGAGACGTTTTTGGAAATTTTACTGCATCTCAAGCAAGAAAGTTTCATTAAAATTGGCTTTATGTTGAGATTGGGTCTTTTTCAGTCGTGATTGTTCTGGTAAAAACCTGTTGACTGGATGCAGAAAACCTCCTGAACACGGTTTCTTCCTGCTGCCGAGACATGCGAGTAAAGATCCTTGACCCAGACGCAGGAAGCCGTGAGCAGACATGTGATCACGACGGTTCTGGACGGCTCTGGGCCTCTGGGAAGGATACAGCCGGGACGAGACCCTGAGGAACATCTGAGCTTGGGGGGGGCGGGGGGTGCACGACCTTCTCTGACCTTGAAAGACGATCTGGGATGGAGAAACCCTCCGGCCCTCCGGTCTGCTTACGAACAGACGACAACACGACGAACAGCAGACGTTCCAGGAGACTCACTGAGGCTGAAGTTTCCAAAAAACACCAAATCAACAAGAAAGTGGCCGGATATTAACAGCCGACATGTCTGGATAAACGTCTTCTAATGATCAAAATGTTTAATCACGATTCATCTCCTGATTTGCTGTTTTGAAGAATTCAAAAGGAGTCCATGGTACATTTTCATTCTAAAAGTAATAATTACAGCAATTAGGACTGATAATGTGCTTTCAAACAGCAGCTGCTGGAGGATTTCTGGGGAATCTGGACTTAAAAATGAAAAGAATCCATTTTCAGCTGCTGTGAAGCAGAAACAGGCTGCAGGATCCAGAGTTCCACTGCCTCATGAACGGCTGTAGGACTGTTAACATTTAACTCTGTCCGTTTGGGACTTCACCTTCAATCGCCGATTCTACAGGACGTCCAGAAAACTTTATCCAAGAACATTTATTCTCCAGGAGGAACCAGAAAGTCCAACTTCCAGGTCGGACTGATGCTGCGAGGGACGTTTGGAGAACGACTGCTGAGAGCTGATCGTAAATATAGAAGAAGGAGTTCAGCAAGGCCACAACCTCCAACTGCACCGAGCTGAGAGCGCTCAATCATTTAATGGAACAACCAGGAGGAGGAGGAGGGAGGACACAAGGAGCTCGGTGCCAAATTACAATGAGAATGTGAGTCTTCACAGAAACAGAAGCTGGTTTCTGAAGTGAAGCTTCTGGAGGAGCCGATATGAGAACAATCAGCAGTATTTAGACTAGCAACCAATAAAATCTGATTTAATCTTCATTCAGAAGATTAAAAAACACTGAAGTCCACTGAACTGTACCTGCTGTTGTTTTAAAGCTGCCAGAGATATTGATTAAAAAAAAAAAAAGATCACATCATCGAATAATCAATAAACTGAAAAGTCCTGGGAGTCTGCAGAGACGACAGAGGAGAGAAGGAACCAGACTGGTCACCGACTGCTGCTGCTTCATTCCACCGGGTGTCACTTCTCTCTCTGTCTTTAGGAACCGGGGAGCTGCTCAGACCGGGGTCGCCCCGGACAACGCCACGCCGCGCCAAACAGCAGCGGGAAGAAAAGAGCGGCGGCCGCCAGACGACCGAAGCGAGGCGGGCGGACGGACGACCCCGATGGACCCCGGATTCTTTGATTTACAGCCGGCGCTGCCGAACGCGGAGGCGGAGGAGGAAGAGGAGGAGGAGGAAGAGGAGGAGGAGGAGGAGGAGGAGGAAGAGGAGGAGGAGGAGGAGGAGGAGGAGGAGGAGGAGGAGGAGGAGGAGGAAGAGGAGGAGGAGGAGGAAGAGGAGGAGGAGGAGGAGGCAGCGGCTACCTTTTGGTTCCCACTCTGTGGTTGGGGGCGATGTCGATGGTGTCGGTGGCGGAGTCGTGACGGACGGCCAGGCCCAGGTCGGCGATGCAGCACGTCCCGTTCTTCTTCACCAGGATGTTCTTGGACTTCAGGTCTCTGTGGGCGATGGCCGGCTTCCCTGCAGCGACACGGCATTTCTGAAGACTCACAAGTCGGTCTGCAGCTCGGCCATCTTCCTGCTGCTCTTCGATGGTCAAGACAAACAGTGGACCCCCGCTGGACCCCCACTGGACCCCCACCAGACCCCTCTTTGACCCACGGGCCACGTCTTGGGCGACGTACCTTGCGTGCCGACGATCTCCATGTGCAGGTGGGCCAGGCCGCTGGCGGTGGACAGCGACAGCTTGATCATGCCCTCCACGGTGACGGTGTAGCGGTTCAGGTAGTCGAACAGGGAGCCGTGCTCGTGGTAATCCGACACCAGCCACAGCTGCGTCCACGTCCCGTTATCTGCAGGCGGAGGACCAACATGAGGTTAGCGGGCTTCGCCATGGTCACCAGGACGGGTTCCAACGGTTTGGATGTAGCTAGAAGGTTATTTAAGGGGTGGAGAGAGGAGGGCAGGAAAACATCTGGCAGATGTGTAGAAGATGAATCTAATCAAACAAACCGGTCTGTTGCCGGTCTCAAATTTGTCATAAATTTTGATCGTTTACGAGACAAGTGCAAATGTTTTTGGGTGTCTATTCAACAGACGACGGTGCTCGAAGCCACTGAAAACACAAGTTTTTGGAAATGTTTGAACACCATCTCCATGGAAACGGGAGAAAAACCTAACTTTTTTCAAATGCTTTGACTCCGTCTCCATGGAAACGGGCGAAAACAAAATGTTTCGGAAATGCTTCTGCTGAGCATGTGCTCCAGGACCGTCGTAGATCGTTCTACGGATACTGTTTAAAAGCTAAACACCCCCGAGTGGCCCAACATGCGAACAACAACATTTTCAAAACGGTGCCCAGTAAATGAAAAACTTCTCTGAAATAAAAACTCCAAAATCAGTCGTCTTCACCTGGAAGGCTGTTTTAATAAGAAGTCCGAACATCAGGAACATTAGAAAGTGGTTTCCTCAGCTGGAAAGACTGAAGTCTATCAGGACGCGGTGGCCGCTCAGATCAGGAAAAACACTCCGAGTCGATTAAAACACGTGTTTTTATCGGAAAAGATAAGACGATAAACAACGGGTCAATATGTGATTTAGAGCTGAAGTCAGGATAAAGCAGAGTCTGCTGACTGGAAGCCAACAGCTCCGACATCCAGAGCTGAACTGCTCTGCTCTTTAATCAGGCTCAGGCGCAGCGGAGCGAAGGGCTGCTTCAAACACACTGACCGCGTCTTTGATGTTTTTATTCCAACTTTTAACTCAACACAGGCATGAAACTCCTCGGAAACGACACCGGGAATATCATTATTTCTCATTTTGCAGGCGAAAACTTCCAAACTGTTGGAGGAAAAGTTTTTTTTGGCTTCCTTTGACTCAAAAATTGATTTGGACTCTGACATCTCTCCGACTGCGCATACCAATGTGCACGTCTGCAGCAGGAGGCGCTCAGACGGCTCATTGAAAGTCAGCGCAGGCTCCATATATGCATATATGTAGGCTGAGATTACCACGAAGACTCAAACCACAGGGAGAGGTTGTTTTTTTTTTTTTTTTTTTTTTTCCTAATCTGGCTTTTAGCAGACCACAGGACAGAGAGTGCAGACTGAGGAAATGATGCTGGAGAGCCTGTACGAGCCAGGAGCTAATTGCATGGAGTCATTCGAATTAAAAGCCCTCCGTGTGACGAGCCGCTGAAAGGAAAGCTAAAGGCTGTGTGTGTGTGTGTGTGTGTGTGTGTGTGTGTGTGTGTGTGTGTGTGGGGGGGGGGGGGGGGGGGGGGGGGTCGCCGCCGTTCACCAGCTCGCTGTTTTACATGAACCCAGTTGCAGGTTAGCTAATCGTCCAGGTTACTGTGATGCTGAGTTACATGAATACACAACAGAGCCAAACTCAATGAACGCATGAATCAAAGCACTGATGATTAAACAGTTCATTATAGAAGGTTTACCATCAAGAGTTTTGGTTTGCTCAGCAACTTTCTGTAATGAGCTGTTTAACCTTTACCTTTGGTTTGCTTCAGATCTGAAACATTTAGGAACAGCAGGAAATCAGAGGGAAGCCCTGTGTTTTCATACCAGTCGTGTTTTTAATGACGAATGAAACTGTGTACACAGCAGCTCTCTGGTCTCTGAAGGAGAGGTTTCGCTTTTCCCTTCAGCTCACCGTTGTTTCTGGTCCTGTTCACGTCACGGCGTTTCCAAGAGAAAAACCAAAACTTTACACGTTTTGGGCATCTGTTTACGTGACGAGGGTGCTTCAAGATGCTGAAAAGGCAACTTTTTGAAAACGCTCCAAATTCATGGCCACGGAAACAGGACAAAACGCAACTTTTTGAAAACACTCTGACTTAATTGCAAAGAAAAAAACGACAAAACGCAACTTTATGAAAATTTGCCCACTTCATCACCATGGAAACAGGACGAAACGCGACTTTTGGAAACGCTGCCACTGTGCATGCCATGCGACTGTCCCTGTTCTCTCATTGTTAATGTTTATGGCTTGCAGTTTACTGCACATGCATGCATGTCATTTCATAACATAAACAACCAACAGTGCCATCTCGTGGCACGGCATGCAACTACATAATTTTTGAAATGTGTAAAAGCGTTTTCACCTGAAACGCTGCCGTGTAAACAGAGTCTGAGCTTCATTCCAGGAGTGCATTGTGTTTCCTTTATTCATGAAAACTGTGCCTGACTAACAATCCTGCCGCTAAGTCATTATCTAAAGAGCATCGATTGGTCTTTTCCATCATGAGGCGACGCGTCACTCGCTGACCGACTGAACTCAAAGGTCACACGTCGATCGGGACTTGATAAGAGAATCATTAAAGAAAAAAATATCTGATCGACAAGCGGGAATCGATAATGTTGAAAGTGAGGATGTGAAACATGGAGCGAGCGTCTGAAGCGTCTCCGTAGCGAAGACGCCGTGTGAATCTTAACGGCGTCATAAGAATTACTACAGTCACACACACACACACAGATCCGGGCCGGGCGTGGGCGTGCTGCTGTTTAACTGCCAGTCTGTTTGGTCTTGACTGGCGCTCTCCCTCCTCCACGCCGTCTCCGCCGTGTCTCGGCTCAAGGCTGCCTCCTAATTGAAGCCGCCCACGGCGGCTTCAATTAGGAGGCAGCCTTGAGCCGAGACGCAGCGAAGGATTGAGGATCCTCTCGTCGGGAACGTTCTCGCCGTTCTCACCTTTGTTGTCGGCGGCGATGAACCCCAGGATGTTCTCGTGCCTCAGCATCACCGTCTGGTAGATCTCCGCCTCCCGGAACCAGGAGCGCTCCTCGCGCGAGGAGAAGATCTTCACCGCCACCTCCTCGCCGCGCCACTTGCCGCGCCACACCTCGCCGAAGCGGCCCTTGCCGATGCTCTCCTGGAGGATGATGGTTCGGGCGATGGTGCGCTGGACGAGCAGCGGCAGCCCTGGAACGACCGTGCGGGGCGGAGTTAAAGACCCGGAGAAACGCCTCCTGCTAACCCTGCTTTACTTACAGAAGATAACAGTCAGTTCATTTCATTTCTGTCCGTCTGATGGAAGTTTCCCCGCTGAGGGATCAATATCTCAGCCGCCATGAATAAATGATCAGTTTCACTTCAGCCCATCACTCACTACACCGTTAATAAATCCAGCGTAATGAAGGTCTGGGGTCAGAGACGTGTGTGTGTGTGTGTGTGTGTGTGTGTGTGTGTGGCGCTGGCAGGCTGCTGACGAGGAAGCAGGAAAAGGAAGCGGCGTGAAATGAAAAAACGCACCGAAAACATTTCGACACGCACAAAACACACACTCTGAGTCAGCATAGTAATTACAGCGGCCCACGCACTGCTGCCACCACACACGCAGATATACACACACACACACACACACAAACACACATCGGTGCAATATGGAGAGAGGGTGAATCAAAGTGGCGGCTGGCAGCGCCGTCGAGGCGTCAGTCTCCACTGAGACGTGTTAATTTATGGAGAAAAGAAAGAAAGAACAGCAGAGAGACAGAGATACACATGTAGCAAGACACCACGCACACACACACACGCACACACACAGACACACACAGACACACACACAGACACAGACACACACACACACACACACACACACACACACACACACAGTCTCTGTCATGCTTGAATACTGTCACACACACAGAAACTCAGACGTGGACTCATGCAAAAACCGACACACAGACGAATATACATGCATGCACACACACACACAAACACTCCGATCGTAGAGGGTTCGATTATTCCTACTTGAATCTAAGTGAAAATAACTGGAAGGAGAAGCTTCCTCAGCCTGTACCGATGTTCTGATGATCTCCTTCATCTGATCCTGACAGCAGCGTCAGATCAACCAATCAACCAATCAACAACTAAACAGCCTGAAGCAACTGGGGACATGTTGAGGAAACTGCATCAGCATAACGTGAAGACAGTTCATCTCCTGATTTTAATAAATCCAGAGTGGATTGAGCCTTTCTAGAAGCAGTGCTGAAACAATACGGCCGTGACCTGAGCAGAGCGGAGGCTTCTGTACCGATGCTGCTGCTGTTAGTGTTTGAACAGGCGTCGGTCAGAAGGACGTGATCTAGAAGCTGCACTTCCTTCAAATCTTTCCCTGTACTGCGCTCAGATATCTAACTCATGCAGACCCTGTGCCTGTTGGGATACATCTGGAGGTGCTGTGATTTATAGGTCTATAGACTGGTGGGTTCCAGAACACATCAAATGATATCAGGATAAAATTAATTCGTCCCACATGATACTGAGGATCATTTATCAGAATCATGACACAATTTCACAAGATTTTTTCAGATTATAAATCACACCCGAGTTGGTGCTTCTGTCCAGAAATGTGTGGAAATAGTGTTTATTATCTACACCCAGATGTCAGGGTTGCTAATCCAAGTCCAGCAGCTGCTGTTCCACAACATCCTGGGGATTTGGAAAGGAGGCGGCAGGCCGTACCGGAGCCGGAGCCAGACGTGGTCATGTCGTAGATCAGGTCCTTCAGCGTGGTTCCCACGGTGATGAAGGGGTGGTCCATGGAGGGGTCCTCCTCGTTGGGCACCCGGTGGTGGTGGTGGTGGTGGGCCCCGGCGCCGCCGGCCCCCAGGCCCCGGTGGCTGTGGCAGACGCAGAAGGCCAGCACCAGCAGCAGGCAGAGCACGCACACGGGGCCGGCGATGACGGCGGCGAGCGCCACGGGGCCCAGGGAGGGGTTCTTCGTAGGGGGTACTGCGGGGGGGAGGAGCAGAGGCGTTAGCCAGGAAGCTACCGGGGAAGAAACGACAGTCGGACAAGGCGCCGGCGAGCGAATCACGATTCGGCGACCGACTCCCGGCGAATCTGCTCCGTCTGCTCGTCCGAGAGGAACGACGAGCGCCGGCGTTCCTCCTTCTGCCTGGAAACCATATGCCGCTATTTTCCAGCTCTGTTTGCCAACTGCTGAGGCCAGAATCTACACTTCCCCCCGGAGCGGTGGCGAACGCGGCGCGTCTCCCCGGCGGCGGGGATTAGCATATTGTTCTGAACACTGGAGCGGTAACTGCCACGAGGCGGAAGCGGGACGGGTGATCAGGAATTCAGAGTCGCTGCAGAGCTTCCACAGTGAACCCGGTCGGGTCGTTTACAGCGTACGGATGTGGCGGGACGCACATCCATAAGGCCTCATTTGCATAATGCTGCAGTTTTATTAGCGCCTGGCCGGGCTGCAGAGAGCCACACGTCTCACTAACTACTTCCTGGATGAGTTATTTACTTCCTAACAGCCTCCGTTTGCACCGGCGGTAGACTTTCCTTTCAAAATAATTGATCCTCAAAGCACAGAGTTTATCAGACGGACAAAAAAGTTATTCCTGACGCCACGTTGTGTGTGGTCTTTCTTTGACGATGTTACTCTACATTTCTTGACGCATCAATATGAATCTGCTGCATCATGTTAAAATGTGGAGAAGAATAATGACGGTGGTTTCTCTCTCCACCGGCTAACGAGTCCCAGAGCAACATTCGCGGAGCCGCGGTGAATCCACAGCATGAGCTGAATGTCAGACCAGCATCTGTCGCGTTCTGGTCTCGGGAGCTGGCGCCGCCCGGTTCCCGGCTCCACGTGTCATTTGGTTAATGCATCTAATCACATTTAGGAGTGGTAGGGATTGAAATGGCGGACCGGCGTCCAAGAAAAACTTGGATCTCTGTTCGATCCCCGTCACGTTGAGCTCGCCGGCCTCCGAGGTTTCGTGTCAGGTGAGGAGGAGCAGGTTTTCCAGAGGAAAGCGTTTTGAGTGAGAGGTTCGGCGGAGCCTGGACCTCCGGGGCTCTGTGAGCGGAGGTAATGGAGCGCCGCTCACAGCTGCTGGGGGGGGAAGCAGCTCAGACACGCCTCCTGAACACCGCCGAGCCGCGGAGGAGGACGCAGCGCGGCGCCGGCCCTTCCCTCAACTGGCTGGATTGAGAGGTTCTAAATAAAGCCATCCAGCTGAAACCCATCATTCACATTTAGGAGGCGAGACGGGGGCGGGGCACTGCGAGGCGCTTACTGGGGATGGTGCTGAGGTCGGGGTCCTTGTTGCAGAAGTCGGTGGTGCAGCACATGGGGTAGATGCCGCTGTCCAGCTTGACGGACTGGGCGCAGATGAAGGGCCGGTCCCGCGGGATCAGCTCGCTCTCGTGCACGCACTGCCGCTGGTCGGTGGTCTGCCGGCTGCCCGACTGGCGGATGGAGACGAAGCAGACGCCATCGGTGGTGCAGCTGGAGTTGGCGCTGCAGCGGTCGCAGTAACACTGGAGGGCTGGAAGGAGAGGAGGAGGAAGAGGAAGAGTTAGAGTCCCGCTCGGGAGGAACCGTCACACAGAAACAGGATCTGGGGAAACGATCGGCGGTCTTATCACAACACAACCAGAGTCACAGCAGGTTTCACAACACCTGACCACAAACTGACAGATCAAATAAAGTCACCAGGAGAGAAATGTTCATTCAGAGCCCAGAGAAACAAACCTGTTTGGTTCAAACTCAAAGAAGGAGCAACATTAGATTCTTTTCATCATCAAATGGTCCATATGAGGGTTTGTTCTTTTATTAATTCACAGTTCTGCAGCAAAACATGAAAAGGTGAAACTATGACAGGATTTTAAACATTCAGTGTCCCTGAAGTGTGAGTGAGTCATGAAATAAACTTCACTCTAAATAGAAATGCCGTGTTCTGCATGTTTCCCAATCACTCATTAAAGGAAGCAAAAACCTTGAATATTACATTTATTCAAACTGGGTTTCTTTATTCAGTGGATGTTTTGCAGGAACGACCTCAGAGTGAGATGTCAAAGGGTGGAATCATCAAAAAGAAGCTTCGGGTTGTTCAGTTTTGAAATTATCGAGGCTAACGTGAACCTGAAGCCGACATGCTCATTCAAGAAAGACTAAAATGTTCTGAGGACATAAAAATGACAAACGTTGACATTATAGTGGAGGAGTAAAAACGCAGCTTTCAGATTATCAAAAGAAAAAAAGACAGCATCAAGGTGATTTTAACAACATTTGATTGTTTAACACTGTGTTGTGAAAAGTTAATGTAGATAAATGAACTGTTGTTCATTTTCTTCCATCCTGATGCTGCATTCTCACAAACAGCAGGATTATCTCTCCTTAGAGCACTTCAATGGAGAGGAAATAACAGAAACACTCTCCACCTCCTCTACCATCTCCTTCTGTCATTCTGTTTGTGACAGAAACCAAGAGCCCTTGGAGAATCGTTTTTATTGAGATGGAAAAAAAGTCTGATTCTCTGTTTTCATTTAAAGTCCAGTTTTGTTTTGTTTATTTTGTAAATGGGAAATATTTCAGGAGTGAGCTGAGGTCAGACTGCAGTTCTGCTGAGACACGAGGGTGTGTGTGCGTGTGTGTGTGTGTGTGTGTGTGTGTGTGTGTGTGTGTGTGTGTGTGTGTGTGTTTGACTGGGGAAAATGAGGGAACGGGAGACATTACATCACCACACACACACATTTTAAAAAGAACACAGCCTCACGCTACTGTGAGTGTGTCTCGGCACAGTTTAAAGGTACAGTATGTACAGTTTCAGTTGTCCCTCCAGTGTCCACTGGGTGGCAGCAGAGAAACACAATCAGCACTTTACACTCAGATTTTTCTGAAATCTTCAGATGATGTCTATTTATCTTTTCTCCACTATTCATTTGGAGGTTTGATGGGCCGGACTGAAGCCTCTTGCAGGCCGGTTTTGGCCCACGGGCCTCTTGTTTGACACACCTAAACAGAAACTGTTTAAGCTTTCCCAACGACACCTTAAATCACCATAGCAACCAGCGTGAGGAGGTGGTTGAAGACTGTTTCCATGTTGTTGACCTGACCTGAGGGAACAGAGCAGGTTTCTCTGGGAATGCAGACGCCTGTAATTGAGTTGTTTGGTTATTTATACGTCCAACACTGAATCTGAGTGTGATCAATCAGTAGCGTCGGGCCGTGTCGCGGCGTCCCTGTCCAGACGGATACCGACGACGTGTCGGACGTTTGACAGCAGCTCTGAGGCCGCCTGTCACTCCAGTCTAATAATGAAACCCCGACTGTGTTCCTTCAGCCTGGGGCTGTTTTCATGTTACTGCCGTCACAAATTCAGTTTGATACAGAGAGAGAAAAGAAACCGGTCTGTTAGTGCATCAGGGGGGAAACAGTGACTGGACGGAGGTCTGGACTCAGAGAGAGACTGAGGGACAGGAGGTAGAACTTACACTTATCCACACATATAACCCGATGGATTCACCAGCTGAGGAAAGAGGAAGGAGAGACTGACAGAGAGAGACCACGGCAAACAGTCCTGCTGTGGCAGACCGACTTCACAGATCAGCCAGACACGCAGCAGACCGACTTCACAGACCCACTTCGACAAGTGGCAGGCCGACTTTACAGACCAAGTCCACGAGTGGCATACCAACTATATAATTTACAGACCGACTTCACAGACCAAATTTACGAACGACCGACTTCAAACACCAACTTAATGAGTGACAGGCTAACTTCATGAGTGACTGAAGCTTTTCCAGGGCCTGCTGAGACTCCTCCTCGCGTCATGAAGCTCCGTGGCAGGTCTCCTCTGCCCAGGCTCAGGTTCAGCCGTCAGTCTGGTTTTGTCCTCAGACTTTAAACCCGACTTTCACTACAGTTACAATCATAGATGCTATTCCTGGATTATCATTTCATTCCTCTGCTACGATCATTTCATTTAGCCGTTTACCTTTTCTTAACTGCACTGATCTGTTTTAATATCCCACTTGGTTATCAGCGGCTCAAGTCTTGTTTACTTGTATTAAACGCCGTTCAGCTGAGCACACATGTAGCTCTGGCTTTGTGGACGTTCCTATTAAATCACATTAAAGTGTGTGAGAGGTGGTGATCGATCGTCGGCCTCACTCAGCGGCCGCCGCGTGACGGCAGATGTTCAGCAGCGGCTCACGACCCTCCTGACGCCGCTAATACCTCCACTTGGCTTGGCGGCGGCGTGGAGCGAAGCAGCCAGTGGAGAGGAGAAATTACAGTGCGTAATTGAATCTAATAAAAGTTTAATTGTGTAGCGGGCCTCCGGCGCTCCCGTTCAAGCGCCCCTTTATCTTGCGCCGGGATAATTAAATCCGATCCCGGCCAGGGAAGCGGTGTGGCTAACGCCGGGGCGATGGGAGGGTTTCGGACCGAGGAGAGGCGGCAGCCACAGGTCAGGGCATCTTTATTCACCGAGCGGCGGCGCCGACACGGAGGCAGGAGAGCGCCTGATGTAAGAAAGTCTGCTCAGCAATCCCCGAGGCTTCAGGCTATTAGCAGGGAGGCTATGAATAAACCAGGTCTGCCTCTCCCTCTCTCTCTGCCTCGCTCGTCCTTGCCCCCGGCCCCGACCAGACACAGCGATCACACTCCGCTATCATTATGCGGCTCACAAACACATCATGTCCGCCTGGTCAGGTTGAAGCAACACAACACAGCTCTTAAGATAAGACCTTTGAATAATTAACACACACACACACACACACACACACACACACACACACACACAGAGTAAATAGTACAGGGTCGTTTCCCCGTCAAGGCTCACTGTTGACTCTGCGATAGGCAGTGTTTTCTGAATTTGGCGCCAGATCACCTGACAGGAAACGATTCACTTTGAAAAGTCGTCCTTTCTCCGTTTTCATCCCACAGAACGGTTGAAAAGGTTCCAGAAAACGACGTCTGTTCACACGCAGATGGTAGAAAAGCTAGAAACGGTGCGGTCAGCATGTCACAGAGCGCAACAACACCGTCGCACCGTAAACACCAACAGGAGAACAGCAACACCCGCAGGGACAGACCAGCAAGATCAGGTTATATATGAAAAAAAAAAAAAGGTATATATTTAAAGATTATTTCCAAAGCAAAAGCACAATCAAATGAAAGGGTAGGTGCTACATTTTAATTTCAATCTTTTTACAGTTAATTCTTCTGCTCATTTAAAGTTTATTTCACTAACCGGCGGTTGCTGCTTTAATTTTACCGATGCACTTAATTAGATTTTTATTCTTCAAAGAACAGCTGGCATCTCTTTTTTTAAAATCCAACAGTAATTGGTTTGTCTTTTCACCCAATGTTATTCAATTGATTTTTTTTCTTAAATTTGAAACAGGTGTAAACCTGAACCTTGGAACAAAGTTGTTTTTTTCCTCACAGCAGCTCCTGATGTCAAAAATGTCCCAAAGTGAAGAAGACGAACTGGAAATGTCCCAAGTCTACTGACATTGTTTTCTTTAATAAAATAAGACATAAAGAGGCTCCTGCACATTTCTCTCACACACACACACACACACACACACACACACACACACACACACACACACACACTATAAGAGCAGGCTCTTCTCCTTTGCGGAATTTGTGGAATTGTCTGGAAAACCAGACAGCCGGAGTCAGACAGGTGAATAAAGACAACAGTAAACAGTGTGTGTGTGTGTGTGTGTGTGTGTGTGTGTGTGTGTGCTGTCTGCTCTAAATAAAAGCCAGCCGTGCGCTGTAGTGACTCAGCCCGTCTTGTCCCGCCCCCCCGCCTGCCAGGTATGTCTCACATGTCTGGACTCGGCGGATCACACAAAGCCACACACACAAACACACACACACACACACAGGCAGTGGATCCGGTGGAGGGTTCAGCAGAGTCCAGGCTTGACCTTTGGGCCCGTCAGGCCCAGAGTTCTCCTCCAGACTGTCTTCGTTTCAGTGGCTCAGCAGTGAGTCAGACGACTCAACGTTCAGAGGAAAAATGTCCAGACAGCGTCTAGAACCCAGACTGGACGCCTTCATGCTGTCACCCTCAGCTGGATGAATGAATCCTTCCCAGCACGGGGTTTCCGTTTCCCTGCACTGTTTTTTTTTTTCCTCTAAGTTCCATAAAGGAAAAAAAAAATAATCCCACCGCATGTTGATCTGTTTACAGTCAAACGTGTTTCGTAGCTTCAGACAAATTTAGTCGAAAGTTGTGAAAAACGGCTTGATCGATTGTAAAAATTAGTGATGCGGTAGTTCAGCGGCTTGTTTTCCATACAGCAGGCCGTCAGAGGAGCGACGGGAGTTTGATCCCAAGGCTTCTGTCAGTGACACTCAACAACAGTCCAAACGCCACCGAGCATCTCCGAGTCAGACAGCTGGGTCTGAGGCGTCTCCAGGAAGCTCAGGGCCAACGGCCGGCCATCAGGAACAGCAGAGGTAGACCGGGGACGGCGTTGGGATCTGACCTCCGATCGGCGGCGCCGACGGCACTGGGAGGCGAGGTCGCCTTGCCCAGAGGTTTCCATGGAGAAGCTTCAGGGTCGGCGGTGAAAGATTCACCCACTGAGAGACGACTCCCTGCTCAGCATTCCAAGAACATGGAGGTGACAAAATAAAACAAATCTACTACTGAAGCGATCAATGGCTGGTGTTTGCTCCCCACAGATTGTCTGGTTGCAGCCTTAAAAAATAAAATAAAATAAAGACGTCTTTGTTCCGTTTGACAACTTGATGAGAGAGGTGCAGAAAAACAACAGTTGCTTTTGTTTCTGATGGGAAAAAATACAAACATCTTCACAAAATAACCATATTTTTTTGCACCAAAACAAAATCTGATAAATGAAGCAGGAAAAAAGGAAAAAAAAAAATCCTCTTTTGATACAAAATCAAGGCTTTTTATATGAAACAACCGTCATCAATGGATGATTTGTGTTGTTTCTCGAAACTCAAGTTGTGCATTGTGTAAACAGAGCCTCGGTGTGTGGACGAAGTGCTGCTCAGTGTGTGTGTGTGCGCATGTGTGTGTGTGAGCTCCCAAGTCCTCCAGAGAAGCAGTCTCAGTGTCTCATCAACAGATTAATGGTGATGGAAAATAGATGGAGGAGCTTTAGGTGGTCCCAGCAGTGCTTTACACACACACACACACACACACACACACACACACACACACACACACACACCACACACACACACACACACACACACACACACACACACACACACACACACACACACACACACACACACACACACACACACACACACACACACACACACACACACACTCATACATCAGTGGTGACAGCAGGACGGTCCTGATGAGGGATTCACGTTTGCTTCTTCTCTAAATATATTTCACAGGTTTCAAGTCAATCACTTCACTGAAACAGGGATGGCCGACGTTCTGAACTGTCCTTGAACGCCTCAGACACACACTGCTGCCGAATGAGCAGCGTGACGCCGGCAGAGACGTTCAGCTGAGGATTACACATGAGAGAGAGAGAGGAAAAAACACACTTAGAGGTAAAATTAGAGCTGCGGTAATGAGGCCAGTTAGCCTCATAACACACACACACGGATGATGGCCAAGATGGAAGTGGGCACACAGCCACACACACACAGCCACACACACACAGCCACACACACACAGCCACACACACACAGCCACACACACACACACACACACACACACACACACACACACACACACACACACACACACACACACACACACACACACACACACACACACACACACACACACACACACACACACACACACACACACACGTGAGAGTGTGGTGACCCCAGGCTGCTGTGGTCTATTGAAACCAGAGCAGGATTGTTGCTCCACTCCTTCATGAGCTGAACACTCGGCTTTTAACCAGCAGTGCAGAAAACTCAGACGATGATTCACAATTATATCAAAGTCAACCGTCTCCCCATCTGGACTTCATCCATCCAAGCAGGAAAACTAACGATTAGTCTGAAGTTTCCCCTCCACCACCAAGATTTCACTGTCTGACATTTAAAATCTGCTTGATTCACCTGAAGCAGGTAGATTTAGAAGAACGTCCAGGATATCTGGTTGTATTAGAAGACTCTCAGCGCAGTCTGGAGCATTTTGGAAATAAATACAAGGGAGGAAAGACGAGACTATACAAAATGAAGGGGAACGAAGAGAAGACGTCAATGTTTAAGATGAAATTCCAAGAAAGAAACCATCCAAAGTAAAGGAAATTTACCAAGAGTAAAGACCTGAAAAGACAATATTGAACTGTTGAAAATACAGAACGACACCTTAGAGAACGGAGGAGAATCCTGGACAGAAACATCCGGGATATTAAAGGACATCGGTGTGTATTTATGCCACAAAAAGCTGACTCTTCTTCTAAAGAGGCGCCATTCAACTGTTTCATGTGGAAATATATTGCATTCTTTCAGAAAAAAAAAAAAAAAATCCATCTTTGACTCTAAACAAAATGTCTTTCTGGATGGACCAAACTTGATGAACCACATCTGAAATCCTAAATCTCCTCAGTGTGGCGGAGGTAGAGAAGGATGCTCGTTTTTTTCCTCTCCCGACTATAAAACACACTCCAAATAGAAGGTATTATTTATTAGTGGCAGCTTCTCTTCCCTCTCTGTGTGGATGGAGGGAAGCCAGGGAGATAAATGCCGTTTCCACCTGACAGCAGGATATCAGGAGTAAAACGCAGGTGGAAATCCACCACGATGCGTTCAAGAGACAAAACTCTGGCAGCGTCTGAATAAAAACCCCAAGAAGGGTTTGAAATCGGAGCAGCTTTTATCCAGCGACTGGCAGAGCGAGAGAAAACCGAAGAACCTCGATTACGATCCGAAGCTCCCTGTGCTCTGAAGAGTGGCGGCACTCGGTGATCTTAAACTGATCTGGATGGCACACCGAGTTTCATACACACCGCTACACACACTTAAACCAAGCTAAACAATACCGACATTTGCATAAAAATGGAAAAAAGAAAGAAAAAAAAAAAAACACCAGGAAGAAAACCAATCAGCACGGTTTTTCGATTCTCGGGCCCGGGTTACACGGCGGCGCGCCGAATGGAAACGCAGCAACATTTTGAAAACCACGTAATTAGTGTTTTGGGCCACAAGATGGCGCTGTGGGTGGTCTTAACACGGAGAAGACAAGCGACCACGCTGGATTGTTATCATGGATGGCGGGGCAGAGTGTTTTCAGATAGTTGCGTTTTCAACGGTTTATATGACAACACTGTCAAGTTAAAACAGAGAAGTCTCCCAGTGCTTTAAGGGCCCGTTTCCATGACGACGGTGCTCAGAGTCACTGGAAATGCAACTTTTTGAAAGCGGTTCCCTAAGTGCAAATTTTTGAAAACACTCTGCCTCTATCATCCACATTAGCGATCCAACTTCGTCTGAACGGATGTGTGTGTACTCGCCATAGCTGATGTTTATGAGATTAACACGCTAACTACACTGTTTACAACACTGTCGCGTAAACAAGGTTGAAAGAAAACTATCTGGAAACCTAAAGAAGCTTTCTGGTTTTGCAATTTATTCTGCTTTTCCAATTTTGTGGACCATTTTCCAGGCTACACGCCTTCCATTTTTCTCTTTAGCTCCTCCCCCCGCAATGTGATTGGCTTTCCCAGTTCCAACACTAATATCTTACATCGGTAGCAGGAACTTTCTCCAGGAGCCCAGAGGGGTCATTCCCAATCAGACGATAAGCACAACATAAGAATGAAGGGTCGCTGCAGCGGCTTCGGCATTTCATTGTGAACTTGAGCCGAAACTATCATTTTATCATATCAATTCTGACTTTTTGACGGGCTGGAAGAGATTAAAACTAGCAAAGAGATGGAAATTCCCAGAGAGGTCTGGATTTCAAGGTTGACTTTTGACCCGGTAGGTCAGCGTTGTGTGTTCTGCAGCTCGTCCTTGTGCTCCAACCAGCTCTGCGGGGTTTCTTTTTAATTCGAACCATTTCTGGCATCTGACAGATTGATTCTTGTGTCCTGACCTTCAGCGGCGCTCCTGAAGCCCACATGTCGACGTGGACGGTTCCTGTACAGGAAATGACTTCTGGTGTCTTTGTGGTTTTTTTCCAGGCTGATGCTCGAGGAATAAAAAGCTGAAGGTTACCCGGCCGACTGACAGGAGCCACGAACAGAGCTGTGAAAGGCAGATTCCAATCGCTTTCAGCTTCAACCTTTCATCGTCTTGTTTTTTAATTGCTTTTTGTCTTTTATTTTCCAAATGTTTTGTTTTATTTCTGTTAAGTGTCTCTTTGCCTTTGTGAAGCACTTTGAATCGCCTTGTGTATTGAATGGTATGACACAAATGCATCATCATTACTAAAATTGTGGCAGCAGCTTTTCAGCAAAGTTGTGGTTTCCCCCCATTTCCACGGAGACGGAGTACTTCAGAAAGTGGCTCGGTGAGCGGTTGGTGTGCAAAACAACTTTTCGGTTTTCACTTGAGGCCCCAAACGCTGCACCATGTGATCACTGTCACTGCTCATGTCGTGCTGGATTTCAAACTGTTATGGTAGACGTAGTGCAGACGGACACAAGGCATTGTGGGTAGTGCAGCTGATGCTCCGTGTAAGTTAAATAAAATGTTCAGCGGTTCGAGTCTGGAAGAAGATGGATGGACATCCATCCCTCACTCCTCTCCTCCTCACAAAGTGCCTCCTCTTTAAATGACCCTCCTCCTCCTCCTCCTCCTCTTCCTCCTCTTCCTCCTCTCCCTATCGTTCTGGCACTCAGCCGGCTCAGACGAATAAAACAGAGGAATGTGCGAGGCGTGGACAGCGATGGTCAATATCTCAGGATGGGGAGCGTGAAATGAAGGGAGTGATCTGCCCCGGCTCGGCGCCGCTGGGGGCCAAAGGCATCGCTCTGGACGCCACATGAGCACCTCCACCCTCCACCTCAATCACGGCCGTGCACCGGGCGGACCACGGGGGACCTGATGGGGCGTCTCCGCCATCCAGCGAACAGCCGCCATGGAGGACAGAGGAGTGATGGAGGAGTGATGGAGCAGGCGTGAGACCCGTTTCCTCCCTCAATCTGAAACCAGGCGTCCAAACGCCCAGAACATTCAGCGTCTTGTTCGCCGAGACCCTCAGGAGAGCCGTGGACAGCGGCGGCTCTTTTCATAATAACAGTCTGTCTTGATTTGCTACAATTTGTGACATTTTGACTGTGTTTGCAAAATAAATGAAAATAGGCAGAGTAAACTATGTGTGCAGTGAGGAAATGCATGTGGAATGTGAAAAGCACCTTGCTTCGTCCATTAGAGCTTTAATTTATGTCCGCCGTCTGAGAAATCCAAAGCATTCCACTCATTTAAATTAACATCGGAGAATGAATTCCTTCTGTGGCTCTGCAGAAGACTTCCAATTTAATTTCAGGCTGCTGGTGGAGCATGATGGGAACAGTTCAGGGTCCGTCCTTATCTGGCCTGTTCCCAGCTTCCTCCACCGCCCTCTGCTTTCATTAGACTTATCAGAGCCAGTTAAAGGACCATTTCAGTGATTATCCCGCCGCTCGCTCCCGTCCGCTGGATCACAAGAAGCAGCCGGAGGCTGCAGAGCAGCAGAATCAGTTTGCTGGATCAAAGTTTGAATTAATAATTCACTCCCGATCCTCCTCTGGATCGTCGCTGGGAGCTGCTCCCATCGTCACGCGGCGCCCGGATTGGTTTGACGGCGAGCGACTCTAGAACGGGAACCAGACCTCATCTGGACGGGGGCCGTCAGGGGAGCACTTAGAGGTGTAGCCCGGGCAGCGCTGAAACCGAGCTCCAGGCCGGGACTCCCATCTCGGGGTGTGTGTGTTTGTGTGTGTGTGTGTGTGTGTGTGTGCGTGCACTACACCACAACCGTATTAAACACACTCCAGCTTCCTCTCTGCGGCTCTTTGAAACCAAACACTCGGGACCGCATTGATTTATTCAGAGATTTGCTGCTATCGCTCACACAATCACCTCTTCAGCCACAGCCAGTGAACGAAACCGCCAAAATAAAAGCCTGTGGAGCTCGCTCAGTCCTACTGCCCAGATGAACGGCGGTAGGAACACGGTAGGTTCTTCTTTCTACTGGTTCACCAGTCCAGTTAAAAGTGTCTTTGGTTTACGTTCTGCTGCCAGTTTGTGATTTTCAGTTCGCTGTAACACCAGACCACGTGGAAAAGTTAAATAACGTCTACAGAATGTATCAGGAGAAATATTTCGCCCCACAAAAACGCACATCGCACCTTTAAAAATGCACTTTCTATTCAGAAGCCTTGACCCCAAGATACAAGGGGCATAAATAAAACCATAGAAAACATTTTCTGAAGGTTTTTCCACATATGAAACCTTTCCACCAAAATAAATGATAAATATAGACATTCTGAGGTAAACCGTCCCCTTCATCTGTAAACAAACAGCATCCTTGAACGAACACACTCCATCATGTCCAGCTCTGATTTTCCCTTCAGAGCAACAAATCCAGAATGCGTCCTCACTCTGGATGAAAAAGTGACGATGGGCGTTTAATCTCAAGTTCTCCAACATTCACCATCAGGGAGAAAAATGTCGATGGAGCCGCAGACTTCAGGTTCCAAACCCATCATTGAGTCTTACTGCAGCCTGCTGTGTGGAGTGAGTGAAAACCTCCACTGAACCAGGAGCCGCTTTTAACTGACAGACACAATCTTTATGCTGTTAGTGGAGAAACGGAGAGTGGAAACAGACAGAAGTCTTACTGGAACTGCATTTCATCACTGTAGCTCCAGCAGAAAGCCTGGTGGAATATATTTTGGGCTGACAGTGTGTCTGAGCGGGACCTAACTCAGACCTCGCCGTGAATATTAGAGAAAGATGCTGGAAACCTCTTGAATAATGCGGGAGTGGACATGTTTACCTAATGAAGCCCAGAATTCCGATAAACGGGTTTCAGTGATACTTCACAGCCTGTGTCAGCAGTCAGGGGAGAGGTTGAGCAACGTTTCATTCTTTCAGGGGTCGAGAACTTTGTCCAGTTTTTAAACAGCGTTTGCATTTCTGCTGAAAGGAAATCAACTGATTGAGGAACTCAGTTTACAAAAGTCATACAGCTCATGAGTTATGGGAAAACAGTCCGAATGTCCTCTTTTAACCACACGTCCTCGTTTCACATCCTGTCCAGGCTTCATTTACCAAGTCACTTCGAAACAACGTCTGGTTTTGGTAAAACACCGAAAACCAAACATTCATGTAAAAACTGAGTGATGCCAGGTCTGAACAGGATCTCAATCTGGTCGAACCAGCAGGAACCAGACCCAACAAAACCCAGTCTGAAGAAAGCGTGATGCACAAGATGGGGCAACTAAATCTGCATCGATCCTCTTTAAAGATTTAAAGATCTACCAAGTGCCCTTTCATATTCTCCCTCACCTGACAACTTCTCGTTATGCAATTCTGTGCTGTTGGCTGGGTTTCCGTTATCCGGTAATTACCGGACTTTGACCGGTAAAATCTGCCGAAGTCCGACCTATTTTAACACCACCGGTCAAAATGTCCGGTGAAAAATATTCCCTCCAAGCTCCATTTTTATTTGAATATTCCCTCCAAGCAAAAATTGAATTCAAAAAGGCAATTTCCACATCATTGTATAAAAACAATAAAACCCCGAATTTTATCTTTTATGAATAAGCCTCGTCTATGTGGAAAAAAACTTTTTTTTTTTCAGGTGGAACTAAACTTGTAGCAGTGTTTCATTACTCCAACAAAGCGCGCAGCACAACAATAACACTGCGGGAGACATGTGGAAACAGGCGAAACTTAAAGACTTTTTTAATAAACAAAATAGTTCATAGGAGAAAGGGTCAGAGCCCAAATGTCGCAGTCGCTGTCAAGGTGCGGATCCTGACTGTCATTACTGGGGAGCTGTCCGGGACGCCGCTGTTTGACTCCTCATCACTCATTGACACAGTTTAGAATCAGTTTTTGCAAACACAACTTTACTTTGAAGACAGAAAAAATGTTTCTAGGACCAAATTATGTATGTTTTTAAATGTCTTTGTCACGTAGAGCGACAAAGTTTACATCGATTGAAAATACACCCCCACTTAATAACAGGAATAGATTTTTTTTTTTTACAGGCTTGCTTTGCAGGTGAGCAGACTTTATATATAAGTCCTAATCTTTGGGCATATCTTTGAATAAATTCCCTTACCATTCTATTGAAATTTAGTCCACAGGAAATTTGACAGGCGAGGGCGGCACCATGTGAAAAGTATTCCTTGTTATCAAGATAGTTTTTCCTCAATAATGTAACTCATTCTGGTGAAATCATGAGTGAATTGTGGGGTAGCAGAGGAGGATTTGCAGGTTTATAAAAAATCCGTTTTATATGTAAAGCAATTCTCTTCTGAATGAAAAGTTTGATACAAATCAAGTCTAAGACTGTTCCACATTGTGTAATTTGTATTATATTGAGACATTTAACAACCCTAATTGAAAAGAAACTGATGTCAAACACACGAACATCAGCTGGAGCGATAAAGACGTCGGCGTCAGCAGCTCAAAGCCCATTCTCTGGAGCTTTTTCTTCCTCGCAGTGAGAAACAGCTGAGTGTGGTGAAAGCGAAACAACACCTGTGTTTCTCACACTTCCATCCACCGCTGGAGCGACAGAGGCTCCATTCAGGAGGAGGTTACGGCGTGCGGAGGAGGACCGGTGGTCGAGGAACCGGCAGAGACCGTTCTCACCGTCTGCCACACACAGTAGCGTGCTGATCAGACCTCGGGGGGGTAAATGCAGCTTGTACAGTGTGACCGCCGCAGTCTGGAAAAAAATCCTCAGCGCCGCTTCAAATATCATCCAACAAATCCCACAATAGAAGCGGCGGCGGCGGTAACATAAGCTGTGCGGTCACCTGTTAATGCCCGGGCTAACTGAGGCCACGCGGCACGCGCGCCTCACATACGAACCCCCGGCCAGCCAACATGTGGAATTCCTCCCGACGCCGCCATGCAGCACAATCTGATTACAGCGAAAACATGGGAGGGAGAGGGGGGGAGGGGGGGGAGAGGGGGAGAAGGAGAGGGGGAGGGGGGCGGGATGAAGCCTTCCAGGCCTGGGAGTTGCCACAAATGAAAAGATGGGATGGAGTTTAATCTAATGCAGACGGAGAGAGGTGAAAGACAATGGCTGTGCTGCACACAAATCAATACCCAGAGCTCAGAACCACTGAGAGACAGACACACACACAGACACACACACACACACGCACGGCTGAAGACATTCTGCTTTTAATGGAGCTATCCTTCAGTGTTCAGACCTTTCAACCAGGAAACTGGTTCAATCCGCTCAGGCCTGGAATGGATGCAGCCATCTGATCGGCCACAGGGAATCAGAAATTAAAAGACTCAACTGCTCTGGAGTGGTCCAGAGATCGCTGACAACACAACATTTAGAAAATGAGGTGGAACTTCTCTGAAACACTGCAAATCTCCACCACGAGAGACGAGCGAAGCGCCACTGCCGTGCACCACTGCTACAGTAAACAGTTCTTCTGCTCCAGTAGACACTCAAACATGGCGGCCTACAGAGTGTCAGGACTCCCAGTCCAGATGCTCCTTAATTGGTTAATATTCATAGTTTTATAGTTGAGGGTTTCCCTTAATAGCATCCAATCCGTTATCTGAATTAAATGCTGACTCACTGATTTTGAAAACCCCTCTGAAAGACCTCTTAACCCGCCCAGGAATCTTCAGCACCTCTCTGGTTGGGAATCCCTTTCCTTTACTCTTCTACCACACATGGAAGACTAACTGATGCGACTGTATAATATTTAGAAACGTCAGTTTTGTACTAATCCATTGTGAAATCATGAATATCTGTATTCAGGCCCTCCGCTTGACTTCTCAGTGAAAAGCAAGCTGATGCTGATGCTTTGACTTGAGGAACCTTTCAGGGTCGATCTTTTAAGTCGACCATACATGGATTGGGCAAACAGAGACAGGCACTTAGAGCGGCGTTACTAAGCGGTTTTTCAAGCTGCTCGGTGCAGAAACGCGTTTCTCTGCAGGGTTGATTCACCCATTTGTTTCTGGAGTGGAAGGATTTTGACTGAACGGTGTTCTGAATCGAGGACAATGAGTTCTTTTCCGCTGTGTGGGCTCGACGAGAAACCCAGCAGACACGTGGGATGAGCCGAGGCTGGATGAGGGAAAACCAGGACTCACTGATCAGATTCCTGCAGCGTGGTTCGCTAATCATTGTCAAAAAAAAAAAAAAAAAAAAAAATTGTTCTTTGCAATGAGACCACGCACACGGCGAGGACGTTCGGGAGTCCACGGACAGACATATGGACAACTGAGCAAATTGGATTGCTACTTTTGCGAAGATAAATCTCCCAATTCCCAGCAGAATACTTTTAGTTCAGTCACTCTGGAGGAAAACAGTAATTGTCCGTCTCGCCATGCATGTGCAGAACTGTTCACTCCAGCCAGGGAGTTCTGTCTTTCCAGAGCTTGTCCAGAAAGTGTCCCTGAAACGTCCCACAGCTCTGCTGTGTTACCATCGAAGTTCCTCTGATCAGCAGTCAGGGCTGAGGAGGCCTAGTATTCACGCCGCTGATAAATAGGTCAGCATCGTCTCCTCACGTGACCTCGTGCATTTTTAATTTGCTCACTTGGCCCGCACCGCAATCCATGGCCAGACTGTGTGTAGTCAAAACAAGCCATGAACGAAGGAGAAAGATGATCTTCCTGAGCGTGAGCTGGTGTTAGCACCACGTCCGCTTTCTGCCGAGGACCATTTATTAGAGCCGCACTCCACAGTATCAGCAGTGCTTCAATCAGACGCATCCCACGGGGCGCCGCTTGCTTGAGAAAGCATCCGAGAGCGTCTGAAAGAGTTTTCCACCGTGAGGCGCTTTGAAAGGAGATCAAGCGGCGGCGGCTCTGAACTAAACGTCACATCACTGCTTCATTTCACGGCCGAGAACTGAGGGAGACGTCTCCGAAAAGAGGACGGGGTCGTCGTCAAGGGAGTCCAGAAATAACACGAGCGGACAGGTTCTTAAAAGAATGTACATCATCAGTGCAATCGCCTCATGCTGATTGAAAGCTGATGTCCTGAGAAAGTTGTGTTTTCAGCGGCTCTGAGCACCGCTGTCATGTAGACCGACGCCCTAAATGCAGCAGAAGTTCTGCGTTTTCACTTTGCGTGTAAACGCCCGGCGCGTTGATAAATGTTGCCAACAAACCAGCACAGCTCTGTGAGACTGAGAGGAAGAAGAAACATCCATTTTTTTCTTGTGGTGTGAAAGACTGTGACAGTGCTGTGGTTTGGCTCAACTTCCCGATTCTCAAAGTAATCTGACAGAAAGACGTGTCAGAACAGACATGCAACGCCGCGCCGTTGTGAGTGCATGCGCTCACGACGTGCACAGATACAATTAGCAGCAGCGCGGTTACATGCTTCCCTTGTAAATATTTGCACGCGTGTTCGGCAGGGCGAACGGGGGGAAGAAATCAGGTTCAGTCACAGACAGCGGGATGAGGGTCGTGCTGATCATTCAGCTGTGACAAGAAACGCATCGTAGGCTGTTCCCTCCTGAATTTAACCGCATTCCTCCAATAAAGTCAACATTCACGACACCATCATATGTATACATGGAGACACGTTTTATTTTTCACAAAAAATATTTTCACAGTTTAGAGACATTTCAGTGTTTACAGAGTGCTCTTCTCTGCTTGCATATATAGATCTTTTTATTACATAAAACAGCACCAACAAGAGGTCCTACAAGAAAAAGTGTATCATTTTCAGCCTTTCTGCTGTTTAAAATCACAACATCAATTGATTAAGACTTAATAGTGATGTTTAAATGAATTTAAAAAAAAAGGGGGGGAACAATTGGACACCAGGTTCATGTGGCGTTAAGCTGCATTAACCTCTCTGTAAAGGGGTGCAACGCTACACATGTGACAGATGACACTGATCACAATGGAGACTATTCCCATCGTTGAGGTCAAACCACAGCAGACCGGGGACCAATCAAACACCTGCTGCGGTCCGACCAGCCCCCTCACATTAAAACACCTCCTGCAGAGTAACTCCACCAAAAAGGTGATGAACGAAATAAAGACCAATCCCCATCTCTCCGCCGGTAATTTCACCTAAAGCAGACGATTATATCCTCCACATCAACACCTTAGTGAGTGTGAACACATCGCACCTCTCTTCTCACCCAATCCGTGAGCTGACTTAATTACCTCAGGCGCCATGGCAACCACACTCTCTGTACCGATTACTCCTACTGTACCAACCCCGTCACTACACACACTATGTTTATAGTGTTAAACAACAAGCGGCTGCTTCGGGGGAGGCTGGTGGTCTTACCGCCATGAATTCCCGCCGCCTGTTTAACCGTGGATGAGGTTACTGACGGGTGTGTGACCCGCAGCGCTTCAGCCCAGCAAATCTTCAGACACTCATTCTGATTCAGATGCAAGAAATAAATGTTTTCATATTGGGTCAGCAGATATGAAAAGAGTCGCCTTGTTGGCATCTTTCAAGAAAAGAGACGGAGTCAGTATTTACAGACAAGAGGCAGGACTTGTCTGGGTTTCTTCTTTCTTACTTCTTCAATTAAACAATTCTACGGCTGAACCATTATCAGCAGGTCTATCTGCATTTAGACAGTTAACAGCATCAGTAAAGTACTGCATCTACAGCACGCAGTTCACCACCGTAACACTAGAGGGCGCAGAATGATCGCTTGGAACTGCATGAAACTCATTTGTTTATTTTAATCATATTGAGCAGTTTGACACAAAGCCTGGCAGTGGCACGGCATATTTTTAGCCCCCGGTCGCAACGCTGCAGACTGTAGCGGCGAGTTACAAGCTAGCTTCCTGCACGGCGTCCTCCGTATTATTGGAGGTGGACGGCATCAAAACCAGACTTCCTCGCCCTGGCCCCGGGCAGTGTGTGACGTTTACTCTTAAATTTAACAGCCCTTCTCCAATAAAGCGTCCATTTGCTGAACCATCATGTGGATCACATGTGGAGTTTCTCAACGCGGCCCATAGCGTAGCAGAGCAACCAATCACAGCCGGTCCGGGACACTTCTTGGCTCTGCAGACTGTGGTATAGGAACCACAGGGTGGCAGTAATGGAACGGACAGACCATCCTGGAAAACAGGAGGAGTCAAACAGGCACCTGGGGGATTCTCCAAACATGATTAAAAACTCTTGGAAAGGAAACCTGCAGTCAACCATCCAACAGAGATGTATGAAGAAACCAAGACGAAACTCCAGAAACAATCACATCTACTGTGTCCAAAAACACTTTAAGTTACATTTTTTAGCAGAGATGCATCAAACAGCGATGAAGCTTAAGGTGTGTACAAATAAGCAACCTCCAAACTCCTTTATTTGTTCTAAAAGTTGTGTTTTCAGTGACTCAGAAGTAACTAGGTGGGGGAGGAGGTAAAGGAGCAGTCGGGTCCTTTTTGTGAACAGATGCACGTCAGCGGAACAACAGAGTGGATCATTCGGGACAATAGGGGGGAACTCGGGGTCCCAGGAGTGTCCACTGCAGCCCTCAGCTGTGCCAGCGGGACCGTGAGCTCCCCCGGGACTCGACCAGACCGACATAACGTCATGTTTTGTTTTCCACGAGCGGCCTGCTGACATGTGAAGAAGCGCTTCACTTTTAAGGAGCCTGAGATGCGCCGCGCCACTGGATCGGATTCCATTTCTCGGACACTGCGAAACGGATGTTAAGAAAGAAGAAGAGGAGTTTTCCACAGCCCGTCCCACATGTGGCCCTGCCCCCACCGCTCCTCTTGAAAACGTGTGGCAGGAGCTCATTTCCCCTCTGCTCCGCTAACTTTCAGCCCCCACAGTCATTTCCATAGGTCACGGCCCTGTCCGCCCCTCCGCCGCACCCCCACACCCCGCATTATGGCCGCCCCTTTGTCCACAGCAGATGTCATCTCAGTGTGTGTGTGTGTGTGTGTGTGTGTGTGTGTGTGTGTGTGTGTGTGTGTGTGTGTGTGTGTGTGTGTGTGTGTGTGTGTGTGTGTGCGTGTGTGTTGGGAAAGGGGGCTCGGTGCCTCCAGCCCATAAAACCCTCCCCCTCTCACACTGGCTGGATCTTTACCCTCACAGGTTAGAGCAGCAGCTCTTCAACCAACACTCGGCCCCTCCACCAGCCTATAAATAAACATTTCTATCTGATTTTGTTGCAACCAATCATTCAGAGAGACCCATCTCGAAGCTCCGGGTGACAAATGTGACTTTAAATTAGATTGTTCAATAGTTTGTCAGCTGGAATATGCATCACCTGCCTGCTGCATTTCACTACGGGTAATAAATGCTGTTTCCAACCACGCCTCTCTGCGAGCCGGCGCCGAATAAATAAGAAGATTCCTTCATTTTCACTGCCAATGATGCAGGTTCACCTGTGTGTAAGACAAATGGCTGATCAGAGCTCAAAACGGTGATGAAATAACACAGAAATCAGAAAATCTGATGAAAGGTAAAGAACTGATAAAAGAAGCAAACTGGGCAAATCAATTAAAACTACTAAATAGGGAAAAATAAGTTAAAAATGTTGAAACCAGTATACTTAAATTTGCTACGATGGCAAAAACACTTAAAAACGACAGAAGCTGCTGGAATCACTAAAAACTAATCAGCTGTTTTACCAGTTTGAGCTGTAATACTTTCAGCTGTTTGAGCTTTGACCAAATTTAAGGGGCTTAAACTGCAAAATAGAGCTAAAAACTGAGAACAGGCCTCCAGTTCTGCACTGCAGTGTTTGAATTTCTTTATTTACCATTAGTTTCTCAAGCCGTGGTCATATTGAACATGTTTTGCGTCTGAATGTGTTTTGTTTCCGTCATGAAGGCTCAAGACCTTCTCACCAGAGCGACACGGCGTCCTTCACACAGAGACACGACACACTTTCAGTCCGGAAAGCCACAACCTCGAGAAGGAAGTGAAGACTTGAACATCCAGACGACCTGCCGCAGCCGGCCTCTTGTGCCACCACGACAGAAACAGAGAAATGGACGGTGGACATCTGTCTGATGAATATGCAGCAGTTTGATCTGAGAGGTCAACGCCGGCGCCCCGGCAGCTGCTCTGACCCAGACAGGGTGAACACCGGGAACCAGGCAACACAGATCTTCCCAGAAGAAACCCACAGAAAGCGATGAGTCCGTCTTCTTCGGAAAGACGACTTCCTCTTTCCAGAGACGTCATGCGACGCTCCCGACTGCTGACTCAGACATGGGGAAAAACACGAGCAGCGTGGTTTAATCTGGATTCTTCCACTGAAGCATCCTGACGAACACTTCCCACTGGATATCATCAGGAACGCACCGATACCGACACCAGTATCGGCGATCGGTCCGCCGCCACACGGAGTGGAAGATTCCCGACACAACCCGACAAGTGAACCGATCTGTCAGCCGCGTCGCCCGCGGGAGTAGCGAGTGGCGTCAGCGGCTCTGAGATTCTTTAACACTAACACGCTGGCGACGCTGCACGCAAGATATGATTCAAATATGGCCAACCGCTCACTAACAGCGAGCTGGAACGTATGGTGTCGATGCAGAGGGGTTGTGAAGGTGGTGGAGGCTGGTAATGGTTCGTTAAAAAAGCGTTATCATCCCTCGATATTGTATAACAGTCTGTATGTTGGGAAGTGAAATGCACCGAGAAACATTTACAGCCCGTCGGAAAGTGTCCTTTTTTAAAATGCTAATTACTTCTGCAATTGACTGATCGAGATCAACGGGTTAAAATCCCAGACGCAACAAATAGTGAGGGGAAAAAAATCCTGATGTCTTAAAATGTTACATCTTCCAAAGAACTCTGGGAATTCTTTATGTTTTTATTCATGTCAGCAAGAAACTGAGAGCAGAAAACATCCAGACACTAACTGAACATCTGTAACTTCCTGTCAGCACTGCATTGTTTTGTCATTATTCAAGCACTTTTCTTTGTTTAAGCCACACAAACACACACACACACACACACACACACACACACACACACACACACACCCGGGCCTTGTTGAGCGAGGCAGGGATAGGGCAGCAGGCGGGGGTGGAGCCAGGCAGGGGCAGTTAACGGGGCCGGAGAGGGGGGTGCTGTTTGAAGCCGCTGACTCACGGCTCGGGCTGAACCGGGCCCACCGTCTGATTGGCTGAACCGGCGCCTGCCGCCCCCCCCGCCGGCGCCTGGCCCCCCGGCCTACATCAGCACCGGCAGCTCCACACATCCAGCAGAAGGCTCCCGGGGGGGACGGGACGCTTTCATAATCTGTTTCCCTCAGAAACACGTTGAATCTGTACGTTGAATCGATGCAGTGTGACAGAAATACCAAAGTCAAAGGGTAAACACAGCTCTAAACACACACACACACCAACACATATACACACACACACATCCTTGAAAACCTTCAAGTCAAACAGATTCACAAGGAGGAAAACAAAAATAAAAACTCATCTCTTTGCTCATCTTTCAAGCTGATATTTATTTGTGAATGTTTCAGAAAAGTTCTGATTTTCAAGAAGTTGCATTTCTAGAGGCTCTGAGCCATGTTGTTCATTAAACAGACACTGAAAATCAAATGAACGTTTTCTGTCTTTGCTTGAAAACTTGGTGACTGCAGCCTAAAAGTTGCACCGTGGGATCAGCGTCGGTGCTGAAACCAGTTCCAGTAATTCTCTTAAAACCATTTAGCAGACATGTCTGCTGAGACAATGTCCCGTAATGCTGCAATACGATCCGTTTTCAACAGCTTGTTTATTTTGAAGACAACCGGATCATCAATGCCTTTCCGTGTGGGAATCTGCTGCCTTAAAACGACTCCACAGTGCAGCGAAGCCCCAGACTGACGCGATGGTGAAGTGTTTACTATGGAATGAACACGAGCACCTGATGCACTCGGCGTCTTGGTTTTTCTTCATGGGGGGGGGGGGACTGGGTTTGCGGAAACGCGGACAGAAATTGTTGCTTTCATGTAAAGCAACGACAAAAAAAAAAAAAAAAAAACCAACACAGAGTTTTAGGTCTTCCCTCCTTACTGGAAACAGTGTGAGCAGGGCTTTCAGGGTTAACCACCAGTTTTCCTCACGTGCCTCAGTTTCACTCAGTAAACCACACACACACACACACGCACACACTCGACTTTTGGAGCTGGGTGATGCTGCGATGTATTGATGACTTAAACATGCCGATTAGCGATGGCGTGCGGCGTCCAGTCAAATAGGCCGCAGTGACAGAAGCACGGACGGAGAACAAGTCCAGTAAAAGAAGGAAGAATAAGAAATTCCTTGATTGAGGAATGTTTGGGGTTTTCTTCCTGAAAGTCATTGAAGTTCTGCCTGACTTTACAGGTGGTGGAAGGCATCAATCATTTCATTATTAAACATTAATGTTGAGTTGTGAGCTCAGAAAAAAACTAGACGACTGTTTGTGGAATGTTGATAACCTGCTGTGAAAACTTGTTTAGAAGCAAGTACTTCATATTTCTTTTAAGAAAATCATTACTGTTAATAGAGTGATAAGACTTTAATAGAAGTAAAAACATCATCTGTAGATTAGGCATCAGGAGAATAGTGGGGAGTTTCAGTCTGTTTACCCTGCAGGAGTCGTCCGGCTGCAGGAATCTGTCCAGGCTGTTTTCTGGTGATGTGTTTTCATCATTTATTTCTCATTGATTTGTGTTTGTTTGACTGGAAGTGGAGCTGTGGAGGCTGACGTCTTGCTTTCACCAGGTGAATGGAATGCCTGATGTAGAGTGCAGGTCTTTCTGCTGGGAGGTTGCAGGGGTGTGTGTGTGTGTGTGTGTGTGAGCTGTGCTCCGCTACAAGAAAGAAAAGCAAACAAACTGAAAAATACATGAACGATGGCAGCGCCGTCGGAGCGCTGCCTCCTCCAGCCCTGCTGTGGATTAACTTCAATCAGGCGTCGGATAACTAATGGATGAATTCACGTTTAACATCCTAACCTGCATGAAAGCAGGCGTTAATATAGCTCCTGCCAGGGAACCGCGTCACTCCAGCGAGTGTGTTGGGTAGATTTTTTACAATGGAGCCCCGAGAGACGGTTTCAGCCGGGCGCAGGTCTGAGTGGGAGAGCGAGCATGTGTCTGAATAACAAAGAACACGCTTCCGGCGGAGAGGAGGAAATCAACCTTCTGAGACTTCCTTCACAGGCTGTTTTTGGACTTTGCATCCAGGATGTATGAAGCTCTGCATTGACGCTTCGCTGTGGTTTTTCTCTGCAGCAGCACACGGCTGCACCAACAAGCAGGAAGCCGTCGCTGATTTATTTGTCTCTTCTTTTCCTTTTAAATCATATCTGACTGATTGATGGTAAAGATCACACTTTTTGGCCCGCAATGCTAAACTGGTTTGAGTATCAGCCAATTCCTGTACTTTTCCAATCAGATACTTACATCACTACAGCTATATACACCAAGGATAGAACGATACATTGGCCGGCCGATATTTGAGTTTTTTTCTTGTATGGGCATTGGCCGATACGTGTGTGGATTTGTGGATTTATTTTTTTCCCTGGCATGATTTACAGACAGGCATCCACAGGCAGCTCTGTGTTGCCAGAAGACCCTACAGCGCACATGCAGGGTTACCCCTCCCCCACTGGTAGAGTGATGACAGCACTTATTTTATTTTATAGGCATTATTTGAATAATTAAATGCACCAAACACTTTTTGTTCATTTTAAAGAATGTTGCAGAAAGTTGAACAAAGCCGCTATAATTTTTTACTGTTCAATAAATATTTCTTATATTGAGCTTGAGACCTGTAATATTTTTTATCATTGTGTCATTTTCTGATGTAAACTGATGGAGCAAAAGCAGTATGGGATCAAGAAAATCGGCAGTCCATAATCGATCATCGGCTAAGGGTGATGGAGAAAAAATTGGAATCGGTCCAAAAAAAAAATATATACCTATCCCTAATATACACTGTATTTACAGTCGCATCGGTCCGTTGTTAGCATACTAGCTTAGCCACTCGCCTCGGTCTGTCGTTAGCATATGAGCTTAACCACTCGCATTGGTGTGCTGTTAACACATTAGCATAGCCACTCGCCTCGGTCCCTGGTTAGCACATTAGCTTAGCCGCTCGTGTCGGTCAGCTGCTCCTGGTCGTTGAGCTGAATCCCTCCTGGTGATCCAGAATCACTTTCAGTGCAGGTCCTGAAATGTCCATTTTTTCCAATACAGCCAGGATCGCTCCCGACTAGTTTTTCTGTAAAATTCCAGACCGAGCAGACAGGAAAATGGCCCAAATTCCTAAGAACATGTCACATGGACGCTGTGGCTCTGCATTGCGCAACTACTGTATATCAAAACAACGCACCACAAAGCCTGATTGGTCCGCTCCACTGCATCAGTTCCAGGACTCTGCTCTCCCAGTTTATTCCATTCATTTGGGAACAGCTGGATGTTTATTTAGAACAAAACACTGTCCGAGAGTAAAGAAAACACACTGGCAGTGAGCTTCATTTCAAGACGGATCCACTTGAGGAAAAGTCCATGGCTGTGCCACGTAAGTGACTTCGTGCTGAACCTTAACAAGCCACAAGTCATCTGCAGGAGTACCGAGGCCACGCTGGGCGGATGCTGGCTGACACACACACACACGCACACAAATCTTAATTAGAGTGCTTCTCAAACTACACCCACTTCAGTGGAATCACACGCCGGCAACACAAACCCGGATAATGATATTCAGTCAAAGTGACTACATTTCTATTTACGAGGAGCAAACGGGAGTGGGCAGGCTCCCGTGGCGCGCCGTGTTTGGATGGCGGGGGGGCGGGCGGGGGGGGGGGGCCTTCATGTCTCAGATGTGGAGGAACACTTTCTGACACAATAACATGGAGAAACACTCCGCCGAGGTTTCTGGCTGCTCGCCTCACCTCTGTTTGGTTCAAAGCTTCTCGCTCTGACAGCCGTAAAATAATCAGTTTGCTGGGGAGTGGGAGGAAACGGGAAGGAGGGGGTTACAAACAACTCTGCGCCAATGCAAAGGAATTCTCATCCTGCCATGTCTTCACACCGACACTCTGGAGATCTGGAAGATTTTGAGGCAATTAAAAAAGCAAAAGATTTGCATGTCACAGTTCCTCCCATGTGACGCCAACAAGTGTAGCTGTCTCATCCTGAAACAGAGCATCGGAGTGGGGGGGTGGAGAAGGGGGGGTTCATTACCGCGTTGGTGTTTTTCAATCCGACGGCCACTGGCTTGGCTACAACTGCCAAATTAGTCGTGGTTCCCTGCGCCGGGACAACGGGCGTCCGGGTTCGCTCACATGCCTGGCATTCCTCGGCGAGCGGCAAACCCCGGCAAGCCACTCCGGCGTTTCGGGCAAAAAAAAAAAAAAAAAAAAAAAAAACGCAAAGAAAAAAGGGTGGCCCTTAGCAACAGAGGAGGGGAGTGGAACGCAGAGCGGATGAAAGTGAGTGCAGAACATCAAGCCGGGGCGGTCTCGGGCGGATTCTCACTGTATCAGTGTGGAGATAAGAAAGAGGAAGCTCGGCTCCCACTGAGGCTCCCAGGAAAAGGTCCCATGACAACCGCCTCACGGAAAATTACTCCTCCACCGCGACGAAGGACGCTCTGCTCGTACATCAGGATGAAACACGCTGCCTGCAGATTCCGCAGCGATGAGTTACGGTGGACACGACTCGCTGGAACCAGGTCCAACTTTAATCTGAGAGTCAGTGGAGAACGGCCCAAATGAAAATTCCTTCATTTATCCTTTAGTGTCCAAAGTAATCTTTTCAAGCGTTTGCCTCAAGGTGTATTCCACTTTTAGCATCATGCTACAAATTAAATGTGTCATCGGTCCCTGTTTTGGCATTAAACCTGTCAGTTCCCTTATTTACTGACAAATAGAGCAAGAAATTCAACATCTATCAAATAATTTGCTCGTTTCACTCACGTCAAAGTTTACATCGGCGCCTGGCAGGAGTTCATATTTAACACTTTTCAAGCGATGCACGTTGAGTTGGACTTTTATACTATTAAAACCTTCAAGAGTTCACAAAACTCTACAAAGCCTGAACCATCTTCACTCAATCTGTTATTACTTTGTTGATTTTCTCAATGATTCTTTCACACAGTGTGAACACAGTGGTCTTCTTTTCAGAGGCGTATTGGTACGTTGTTGCTTCACACGGCCAACGGCGAGTGGACGACGGTCCAAAACCAGAGGAAGGACCAGAGTCAAGTATCAAGCAGTGCAACCACTTGAAGGACAGCTAACTCACTATTGTTTAGTCTACAAATCTACGACTGGAGTGTGTTTAACTCAAACTAACAAAATCTGACCTAACTTAAAGCAAAATGAGCCGACTCAATAAATCTATGGCAGTATTGATCATTCACTACATCATAACCGGGCTCCTCTAGGAGTCACGACTGTCTTGACTGAATGCACATTTGAATACAGATCAGTCTTAAAATCCATTAAAAATTTAGGAAAGTTTTGTTTTTGGAACAGATTGTGAGTTCAGAGCCGTTCAAAGCCTCCAATTCAACTTCAAGAAGCCTTTAAAGCTTCAATGAGTCAAGTGAAGCAGATCTTTGAGCTCACTGTGGTGATGAGCCGCGTTATCGGGATCTGCGCTTCAACATGTTGAACTAGCCTTAGCGTGGCTAGCTAGCACTTGTTATGGAGAACAAGTCAAAATATAGACATCTGGGTTAAAACGGCTCCGAGATATTTAACATAACAGCATTTATCCAACCTGGTTTGGCAAAAATGTGTCTTTAAGTCTCAAACATCACTGCGTCGATCGACGACTGAAGATTCTGTAGCTCCAGCTAGTGGTGGGAAAGTGCATGAGCATTTAGCCTAATTCACGCTACACATGCAAAGGCTCAGTACGTTGCCTCATACTACCTCTGCATAGAGTAATGCAATTATAGGGCCTCCCACAATGCTTTGCACACCTCCAATGATCTGGACGACACCGTGCAGGAAGCTAGCTTGTACCTCGCCGCTACAACATGCAGGTTTCCGCCCGCAGCTCAAAGTAAGTGTTCAAGCGGTTTTGACCGATCATTCTACACCTCACAGCATTATGAACTGCTTTACTGCACAGAGAACGCAGAGCTTCCAGGGCGAAGGGGCTTCGTAGAGGCGTAGTGTCGACGCAGTCGTATATAGATCAGCCTTTATGAATAAAACATGAAGATTTCTAGTGCAGGGACAGACATTCAACCAGTTACTCAACTATGATCATTCACAAGAGAAACAACTGTTTTACAAATAATCCATGTGTAGCACGACTAATTGAACACACCCTACTGGATGCTGGGGATTAAAAAGAGACGACGCCTCAGAACAATGATGTGCTGAATGATGGCTGTCACGGCTTCCTGGAAGATGCACACAGTGATTCTGATGAACATCGGGACATTCCTCCAGACGTCTCCGCATTCAGACACTCTCACAGGTATATAATGTACACACACTGTGCTGGCTCTAAAAGCGGGACACACTCTGTACGACACACGTGTCCAGGTCTCCAGATAATTTTGGTCCAGCAGCAGCTGAGGCAGCATCCTGGAGTCGGCCTCTGCAGGCGGGGACGGGCGCCATCGATCCGGACCGCGCTTCGCTCAGAGTGCTGACACCACAGTCATCCTTTATTCTATCCAGTCCGGCTAAATGTGGCCCGTTTACTCAGCACGCCTGGCGTGTGTGTGTGTGTGTGTGAGAGATGGGGGGAGAAGCTGAAGACTGACAATAGACAAATGAAAATGGAAGGTGGGTGGGCTGATGGGAGAAGAGTTAGAGAGCCTGTTGGGCTGGCAGGATGAGGGGAACACGAGTGACACCACCCCATTTAGCCCAAAGCCAGCGCTCCGGTGTGTGTGTGTTTGTGTGTGTGTGTAAGCTGCAGGGGTGTGGTGCTGAGCGCAGAGGAGCAACGTGACACGTGAAGGTGTCAGCCAAGGTGCTCGCTGCTTCGCCTCTTCCTTTGTGATGCTCGGGCTCTAACAGGCGGCTCGCCGAAAGCGTTCCGGACCCTTCCTCGTCTTTCCAGCGATTATCTGCCTCTTAAAATATCGGGAGTCCTTTCTGATGCAAATGATGCAGCTCGGAGCGCGAGCGTGGATGCACGCCATGACAATCCCGTTGCCGGACAAAGGGAGCGGACTTCCCTCCCGTTCTGTGTGTCCCTCAAGCCAACATATCAATTTAATATCCCGCCTGCATCCGTGGCAGCGGTGGGGTATGTGAGGACACGACCGTGCTTTTGGCGTGGGGAGCTTCTAATGAGATCTTTATGCATGCTGTTTGAACATCACGCTCTCTCCATGCACACACACACAAAGGAATGTCACACAAAGGAAAACGCATGAGTCTGCGAATCATTAGGGGGCAAAACACACTACCTACGAGTGGCAAACAGCCTCATTTAGAAATCCCAGGCCGGGGTTTTCAAACACAAAGAAGACGAGGCACAGTTTAGAGAGAAGCGGGGTTTAAAGGAAAGATGTCAGCAGAATCAGAGCATCAAGGTGTAGCAGCGCTGCTGCTGTCCACAACACAGCCCGTCCCCTGTAATGAGCAGCTAGAAATGCCGAATCCAATTCACAAATCTTGCGGGGTAATTCAATCCTGCTCATCTGGAACCACAAACACCCCCGTTACACACACACACGGAGGGAGAGAGGGCTGAGCGTGTCCGGGAGAGCCCAGGATCCTCTGGCATGAATGAAACGCTTCCACACTGCAGCCTGCACCCATCGTGAGGGGGGATCTACTACAAGCAAGGCACGATGCTGAAACAGGGACAGGATCGCTGCAATCGCTGCACTGACCAGAACCCCAAGGGGATCTGTGTTTGTGGGAGTCACGTGCACGCCTTCAGTTTTTGCACAAGCAGTTTCCCACATTTCGGCGCGCCTGATTTCTCTCCCGCATGATGCAATGTTGGAATAACGAAGTGAAACAGCACGATCCGATCAGCCACGGGAACAAAACAAAAGCACATAACGGTTTATTGCCCCGCGATGCGTGAATCGCGATGTGTCGTGCAGGTGAAGCGGGTGCAGAAGCGGATCGGACACGTTGTGTTGTGATCGTGGCGGAAAACACACAACAGAAAAAGCTCGAAAAGCGACGGTGAAAATAGCAGGACGTTCCGTTATGTCGCCACTCAAAAGTTAACGAGTCGGTGTTGGGAGAGAGAGACGGTGTCGTTCTCCAAGTTAAAAGTCTGCCCACAGCTGGAAACCTCTGGACCCAGAGTCAGCGAGCAGCTGAGGCGAGCAAACACACTCTGGGAGATGCTGCCAACTTTTTATTCGTCTCTCAGACTGTTGCTCCGGACCGACTCCTCTCCTGCTGACACCGAGTCCGACAGGAGAAAAGACCGAAAACAGCCCGGCGGGGGACGGGCCCAGCCCGGAACCCGAGTCCGGAGCACTCAGCCCCCTTCCGAAGCCCGCTGTGACTTTCACCTCGTCGCTCTTTTCTCCCCTCCCCAGACAATAAACATTCCTGAGGCAGGCAGCGGCAGGCTGGCCGCAGACCCTGCGCCATCTTAGTTACACACACTCCGCTTCTTCGGCTTTCTCCAAGAAACAGCTCCTCGAGCGGGGCTCGGCGGGGGCCCGCGGCGGGGCAGTCCCCGGAAACACGCGGCACCCGTCGCTTCGGGCCACTTACCGGTGTTTTCTTGTATCCTTGTCCCGAACAGGAGGACGAGCAGAAGGAATGGTATTGCATCCATCGTGGCTACGGACCAGACTGGCACCCGACTTGCTAACTTCTCCGAGCGCTGGGGAAGGCCGTCGCTGATTGGCTGTGGGCGCGGCAAGTCCCGCCCCCTCCGGGGGAAGCGCGGTGCTGATTGGCGGAGCGTGCCACCACACCCCGCCCCACTATAAACACACTTTGTATTCAGTAGTGGAAACAGCAGCAAAACAGTTGATCAAGTTTAAGTCTCAATAAGTCATTAAATGAAACATCATTAGCTTAATCACAGTTTACTGAAGACGACTGGGCCAGCAAATGCATTATGTCTCAATTATGTATGTTTTATCGTTGAGTCTGACTTTTTCCCCTCTAAAATTCTGACATTTTCACATAATTTTGTCTGTAATCTCAGAGTTAATGTATCAATGTTGATTTTATGATTTATTTTCCTCATGATTTTGTTTTCAATGTCAGAATCATAGCTTTTCCTTCTGTATTTGGGCTTGTTTCACAGATTCTGACTTGATTCTGACTCTTTTTACTGACATTAGTTTATCTGTTTACGAAATCAACACTGTATGTAATGGGTTATTTGAGTGTGTGTGTGTGTGTGTGTGTGTGTGTGTGTGTGTGTGTGTGTGTGTGTGTGTGTGTGTGTGTGTGTGTGTTCTTGTATTTCTATCCTTGTCGGGGCCAAATGTCCCCACAAGGATAGCAAAACGTGGAACGACGTGCCTTGTGGGGACCTTTTTCCGGTCCTAAGTAGGAGAAACAGTGTTTTCTTGACCATGTTGTTGTTACTGAAAAAAGTAAAAGTGCAAAAACATTTCTTTAGGGTTAGGCTTTGTTGTGGTATGGGTTAGGGTTAGGGTAAGGGTCAGGGTTAGGGGCTAGACATGAATGGGAGTCAATGGACGGTCCCCACAAGGATAGAAATACAAGACTGTGTGTGTGTGTGTGTGTGTGTGTGTGTGTGTGTGTGTCTGTGTGTGTGTGTGTGTGTGTGTGTGTGTGTGTGCGTGCGTGTGTGAGTGTGTATTTTATATCAACTGTCTATTTTACAGTACTTCCTGTTCTATTCTTTTTTTTTCCTTTATTATTTATGATTTTGCCCTGACTCGCCTCAAGTACAGAATTATGTTCATGTAACGTTTACTGTTGTGACAATAGAGAATGTCTGAATCCTTCTTAAGGCAGATTAGAGTCAGTGCAGGGGAAAAGGCGGAGCGTCGAAGCTCTGAGATGCTACACCAGGACGCGGCGCCTGCTGGTGTGTCTGATTAATTAAAGTCTGAATCCTGATTTATAATAAATCACCTTGTTCCTTTATTTAATTCCATAACTCAGAGTGTGATAACCTTAAACGGTACTTTGACACTGACGTTTTAAACACTGAACATCCTCATACTCTTTTTATTGACTTGTCCCATCTCGTGTCCTTCGCAGTTTAAGAACAGCTAATGTTCAGAAAGCAAGGCTAAGAGACGAAGTCCAAAAAACACTGAGAGCTCAGTCAGAGAGCTGCCTGGATGTGAGCATTAGCACAATGTTAGAGGGAAGCAAAGCAGAGGGAAGCAGAGGGAAGCAGAGGGAAGCTGAGGCCAGGTCACCGTGGCTCCAAATGGAGGAAACGCCACGATAACGCCGCCACCGGCAGAAGGACAAACAAGAAACATCCGCGATAAGAAATCCTCAATGACATGCTGTGACTACACCTCTGGGCCTGTTACATATTTCAGATTCACACAAGCACACACACACACACACACACACACACACACACACACACACACACACACTGATCTGCAGTCTAAAAGCTTAAAACCTCTTTCTTTGTCACATTTGCCTCTGCTGCACCTCTTGCTTGCACTCACCACACACACACACACACACACACACACACACACACACAAACACACACACACACACACACACACACACACGTTGAGACAGAGATTGATGATGGCCTCTTATTGATGTCCAACTGAGCCCTGCCCTCCACACACACACACACACACACACACACACACACACACACACACACACACACACACTCTTGCAGTTTTAGCATATGGCTGGTGCAGACTATAGTGACCCTCAGCAGCATCACCACTAAAGGAGAGTAAACGTAATGCAGGTCGGCCACACAGCTGTCGGTACAGAACGACAACAGGAGGAAACATTCTGTGTGTTTTTTTTTTTTCCTCACAGAAAAAAATCACGTGAATGAAACTCAGGACCAGACCAGACCTTCAGATCAGACCCGGACTCCATAAACCAGAGCTTTCACCCCAGCTCTATCTATCTTACATCCTCTTTCCTGCATCGTTCAGTGGGGAATATGAAAACACATCATTTTTGTGTCAGAGAAGTTTAACGTTTGGATGGAAATATTTTGAAAACGATGTCTGTTTACACAGAAATGATGGAAACGCTGAAAGTGAAGCAGTTTTCATGTTTGGCCACTAGTGGGTGCTGCTGATTGTTTTTGTAATGAAACAACTCACAAGGAGCAGAGAGCAACAAGCTGTGTTTCCACTCTGTTCACACCCTGTGAACACCTTATTCCTCTCTGTTCCCACCCTGTTGATTTATGCTGTTCCCACCTGTTCCCACCATGTTCCCACCCTGTTCCCACCATGTTCCCACCATGTTCCCACCCTGTTCCCACCATGTTCCCACCCTGTTCCCGCTCTGTTCCCGCTCTGTTCCCACCCAGTCAGTTTCTCTGGCAGTGTGTTCTGCTGACCTCTGTCTGACAGGCAGCTCCACTCCTCAGGTCGTTGGCTTTGACGACATGTTGGTTCTGGAGCAGTGGAGCAGAGGAGCAGCAACCCCCCCCCCCCCCCCCCCCCCCCCCCCCCATGTATTTTAGGATCCCTCAGTTGTTCCCTTGCAGGCTGAGCCCGGGGAGGACGCCATTCATCTTCCTTATGCTGCACACACTGCGTCTGATTCACCACGTCTCCAGGCTGCTGGGAGAGAAGCTTCCCATGAAAAATGGATGCATGAGCTGGGATGAGTGAAGGATGATGAGAGCAGGAGGCAGGAGGGATCCGATGGGAATTCTTCTTTGAAAGAGAAAACTTTAAAGCTTAGGCATACAGTGTGAGTACATCGCTGCCATTTTGTTGGATAAATAAGTGAGCATACATTGGAATGAATCAGTGCACATCTGATCCTTGTGGTTTCGGCCTGGTACAGGGCCGTTCCTGGAGGCTCTGAGGGCAGCAGGCAGGAGGCGCCCTGAGGTTCCACCACCGTTTCTATATCAGGAAGAGACTCATCTGGACCAAACGTCTGGTTCTGAGGCCACAAACAGCCCAGGTTCATCCAGAGTGGTTAGCAAACAGTTCCATGATACCCTTTAAAGTTTAAGTTTTTATTTGTTGAGATGAAAGTGTCTAAATGTTCACAAAATCAAACAACTAATAAGGAAAAAGACTCCAATTTCAACATAAAGCTCACTTTAATGAAATGGTGCAAAAAACATTGAAATGTTATTTAAAGAAAACCTCCTGAAGCTGTTGAATTCTGCATGTTTTTACAAATTCACCCCGACAGCACAAGTTTGAGGCTAATTTCGTGGCAACGAGGAAGCTAGTTTTCACCGAATATGGCAACCTAAACTAATAAATAATGATATTCGAACTTTTTTCAGCCAAGTTTGTATGCAAATAAACCTTTACATTGAATAAACTGGGATTTTTTTATTTCTCAAAAAAAATACATTGAATAATATTTATTGTGAAGGATGTGTGCAAATTAAAGCCATTTTGGCCCATACTAATGCTATTTTATCAGTTTTTCCTCCATGAGGCTATTCTGTGGGCCTGTTTGAGCCCTTGGCCGGCCCAGTTTTGTCCCTGTACTGTTACACAGTTACTGTTTAAATCTGTTTAAAGTATAATATTTCTGTTCATTTGTCTATTAGGAAGTGTTTGAGTTTATGTGCTGTGGTCACTTTAAGAAAGAACAGGAAGGGTGTCTTAATGTTGTCATGTGACTAGGTTCTTTGAGAGAAAATGGCGACATGGTGTGGTAGAGCAATGTGTGCTAATCCAATGACATCTGCAGTTCTCTTCAAGCCTATGATAGCATCGTGGGTATGTATTGATCCAATAATTGCTGTGTTTATTCCTGGATGGTTATTTTAAGAATTGATGTATTATTTTTTAGTTTTGATGGTGTGATGGTAAAAACATGTGTGCAGCTTAACAGCATGGCATTATTTCTTTGAAAGAGAGTTAAAATGCAATAAATACAGTATTAAAAGAAAGTTAAAAGACTATTTACAGAGGAGATAAATACGGATTTAATTCATGTGATCTTGTTTATGCAAATTGTGTTCATGTACATGCAAATATGACATAAGGCCGATTTATGTTTTTTCTGTGTTTAGTTTCACACTTTTCTGGCATTTCAATAAACCTGTGGACAAGCAGAGAACGTCTTCAGAGTCTTGGAATGGGAAAAGAGTTTAGCTGCCTGTCAAGATATATACCGGACATATATTGAGGACAGAACAGTGAAACCACGGCTTTCTAGCGGGCATGAAGACAGTGTTATCTGAATACAACAGCATTAAGAAGAGATTCAGCACCAGTCTGTCATGGCAGAGAAAGCAGCATCATTCAGGACACGCTCCCAGGCGTCATGTACATCTGTACACTCAACCTCATCCTCAACCGGATCAGCTGCAGCAAGAGCAAGGGCAAGAGCAGAAGCAGCGAAAGCACGCCTTAGCTTTGCAGAAGAAGAAATTAATTTGAAGTTGGAAAAAGCCAAAATAGAAGCGACTATGTCAATGTTAAACTATAAGAAAGAGACGGCTGCAGCTATTGCTGAAGCAGAGGTCCTTGAAGCTGCCGCTGAAGTAATGAGTGAGAAGCAAAGTTGCAAATCAAATCAAGATTCAACACCTCTGGAAGCTGCTCAACGAACAAATCAATATGTTATTGAACAGGCCAAAGTACGGGAGTCAGAACAAGAGTATTGTGATGAAGAGTATCAAGTTAAATCAGAACCAAGCCCAAACTTCACCCTGTTACCTTCACAACTCAAGCCTGAAAGTGAACCCTTCTCTCCTCAACAAAGAAGTACAACTCATCTAACCCCTCAGCGGCTCCACAGATATGAAGATGAGTACGTTCCAGAACCACGCAAAGTAAAGTTTAAAAGAGACCCAGCTTCTCCTGTGCAGCATCCTTATCCCTTATCTCATCATGCATCTCCAAACTCCAATGATGGCGGCTCAAACATGAATGACTTTGTGAAGTTCTTCGCTCGCCGTGAGCTTGTGGCTACAGGCTTACTGCAGTTCAACGACAAGCCTCAAAACTACAGGGCCTGGAAAAGGTCATTCCAGACTGCAACAGCTGGTTTGGACCTGACACCGAGTGAAGAGATGGACCTTCTGCTTAAGTGGCTTGGTAAGGAGTCAGCACAACACGTCGAACAGATAAGAGCAATACACATCAATCATCCGGCGGCAGGATTGGAGATGATTTGGGATAGACTGGAGCAGACATATGGCTCAGCAGAAGCAATAGAAGATGCTCTGTTCAAACGAATTGATGACTTCCCTAAAGTGACAAACCGAGACAATTCCAAACTGATGAAGCTGAGTGATCTCCTCATGGAGCTTGAAGCAGCCAAGGAAGAAGGAGATTTACCTGGACTTTCTTACCTTGATACAGCAAGAGGCGTCAACCCAATTGTGCAAAAGCTCCCATTTAATCTTCAAGAAAAGTGGGCTTCAGTTGGTGCATCCTACAAGCAGCAACATCACGTCTCCTATCCACCATTTGGCTGCTTCGTAGACTTTGTTAGCCGGGAGGCTAGAATCAGAAACGATCCAAGCTTCAACTTCAACTGTCACACAGACACGTTTACGAAGGCTGAGAAGACAGCATGGAAGCCAAACAGGTATCGTGAGGTCTCTGTTCACAAAACTGAGATATTTCCCAGAGCATCTTCAGAAACAGGTGAGCCCCCAACAACATCTGAAAACATAGATAAACAGTGTCCCATTCACAAGAAACCTCACCCACTGTACAAATGCCGTGCATTCAGAGAAAAGCCTCTTGAAGAGCGTAAGACGTTTTTGAAAGAGAACAAAGTCTGCTTTAAATGCTGTTCTTCCTCTTCCCACATTGCAAGGAACTGCAAAGTGAAGCTCCAGTGTTCCGAATGTAAAAGTGACAGGCACAACACAGCGCTTCACCCTGGACCTGCACCTTGGAAGGAAGAGAGAGACCCTGCTCCAGAGCACGGCGGGGAGGAAGACAGCTCGTCCCAGCCTGATGTCACCAACAACTGCACAAAGGTTTGTGGTGGAGATTTGACAGATAAGTCCTGCTCTAAAATATGCCTGGTTAAAGTTTATCCAACTGGCCATCGGGAGAAGGCAGTGAAGATGTATGCAATACTGGATGAACAGAGTAATCGTTCACTTGTGCGCTCACAGTTCTTTGAAGTGTTCGATGATCATAGTCCATGTGCACCCTACACATTGAGAACATGTGCTGGAGAAAAGGAGACATCAGGAAAAAGAGCCTGTGGTTATGAAGTGGAATCTCTGGATGGAGCGGTCAGGTTGATGTTACCAAGTCTGATAGAATGTAATGACATTCCAAATAACAGAGAAGAGATACCTACCCCCAGCGCAGCTCTCCATCATTCTCACCTCAAGTCTGTGGCACATCTTATCCCAGAAATGGACTCCAAAGCTCAAATAATGCTCCTTTTAGGCAGAGACATTATCAGAGTCCACAAAGTCCGCAAACAAATAAACGGCTCTCACAACCAACCCTATGCTCAGAAGCTAGATCTAGGGTGGGTCATCGTCGGTAATGTCTGCCTAGGAACCGTCCACAAGCCATCAACAATCAACACCTTCTACACCAGCACTACAGATCTCAAACGCCCCTCTCTCTTTGATCCATGCCCAAATGTGTTTCATGTCAAGGAGAAATACAGTGAAATCCAGGTCCTCAAGCGTCATCCATGTTCTGAAGATAAATCCCCCTGTGACCCCGGCCACCTTGGATGCACAGTGTTTGAGCGTACCAAGGATGACAACCAGTTGGCTCCATCGATTCAGGATGCTTCTTTCATGAAAATAATGGATGAAGGAGTTAAGAAAGATTCAAGTGGTAGTTGGATTGCTCCATTACCTTTCAAATGTCCGCGTCAGCGTCTCCCAGACAACAGATCACAGGCACTGAAACGTCTCATGTCTCTAAAACGGAACTTTGACAGAAAACCCGAAATGAAGGACCACTTTCTCAGCTTCATGGACAAGATGTTTAAAAAAGGTCATGCTGAGTTAGCTCCTCCTCTCTCCGATGAAGAAGAACGGTGGTATTTGCCAACATTCGGCGTATATCATCCAAGAAAACCAAATCAAATACGGGTTGTGTTTGATTCCAGTGCCCAGTACAATGGTGTGTCCCTCAATGATGTACTGTTAAGTGGGCCTGACCTGAACAATTCACTGCTTGGTGTAATGATCCGCTTCAGGAGAGAACGCATCGCCCTTACAGCTGACATAGAACAGATGTTCTATTGTTTCCTGGTAAGAGAAGAGGACAGAAACTTCCTACGTTTCCTGTGGTTTGAAGAAAATGACCTCAGCAAGGGCATCGTGGATTATCGCATGAGGGTACACGTGTTTGGTAACAGTCCATCACCTTCTGTGGCTATTCACTGCCTGCACCAGTCAGTCCAGCTCAGCGAGATCCCTGCCGACCCTGATGTCAAGGAGTTTGTGATGCGAGACTTCTATGTTGATGATGGTTTGAAGTCTCTGCCTACAGTTGAAGATGCCGTCAGTTTACTGAAGAGGACAAAAGAAGTTCTCTCAAAGTCGAACTTGAGGCTCCACAAGATCGCAGCAAACGACAAAGGTGTCATGGAAGCCTTTCCTCATGAAGACCATGCTAGCGACCTGAAAGACCTTGATTTTGATGCAGACGTGCTTCCAACTCAGCGTAGTCTGGGAATCAAATGGAACCTCCAAACGGACTGTTTTCTGTTCACCGTCTCAGAAGAGGTAAAACCTTACACTCGCCGAGGTGTCCTGTCCACCATCAACAGCCTCTACGATCCTCTAGGATTTGTAGCGCCAGTCACAATCCAAGGCAAGGCTATCCTAAGAGAACTTACCATGGCGAATGGTGACTGGGACACACCATTACCTCAGGAGATGGAGGCAGCCTGGACATCATGGAGAACCTCTTTAACAGATCTGTCCAGACTTTCTATCCCCAGATCTTACACTACAACTTCAACTTCAGCTGCTGTCAGAAGAGAATTGTGCGTCTTTTCTGATGCTTCAACCCATGCCATCGCCGCAGTAGCATATCTGAAAGTCCAAGATGCAGCTGGGAACTGTCAAGTGGGATTTGTAATGGGTAAAACCAAGCTGGCACCCCGTCCAGAGCAGACAATCCCCCGATTGGAACTTTGTGCAGCAGTGCTTGCTGTAGAACTAGCTGACCTGATCTCAGAAGAGCTAGACCTTAAGCTGGATGGAGTAACTTTCCACACTGACAGCAAGGTAGTTCTCGGCTACATAAACAACGAGACCAGGCGCTTTTATGTCTATGTCAGCAATCGGGTACTTCGTATCAGAAGATCCTCCAGTCCAGACCAGTGGTGTTACGTGCCCACCGACCAGAACCCTGCAGACCACGGCTCGCGTTTTGTTCCAGCAAGCCGTCTGATGGACACCAACTGGCTGATCGGACCTAAATTTCTGACTTCATCAGAGACAAAGAAGTCTGAGAGCACCTACGGTCTGGTTGATCCTTCCTCAGACCCAGACATCCGACCTCTTGTGTCAACCTTGAGTACTGCAACCTCATCAAGCCAACTTGGTTCTCAAAGGTTTGCCAAGTTCTCTAGTTGGAAGTCACTAACTCGTGCTATTACTCGCCTTGTCCACATTGCAAGAGTGTCTAGTACGACCCTGAAGCAGACACAAAGTCCTTGTAAGGGCTGGCATCACTGCAAAGCAGAGTTCACAGTGGAAGAATCCAATCAAGCTCTAAAGATCATCATTCAAGCAGTGCAAGAGGAAGAATACAGTCAAGAGATCAAATGCATCAAAGAACACAAGGAGGTTCACAGAAATAGCCCTCTCAAAAAGTTGGACCCCTTCATTGATGAACAAGGCCTTCTACGAGTTGGAGGTCGTCTTCACCATTCAGACCTTGACCAAAAAGAAAAGACACCTTTGATCGTACCTGGCAAGCATCACATTGCTACGTTGCTGATCAGACAGTACCACGAGCAGACTCAACATCAAGGACGTGTATTTACAGAAGGAGCTGTTCGTTCAGCTGGGTTCTGGATAGTTGGTGGGAAGAGAAGAGTGAGCAACATCATCTATCAATGCGTCACTTGCAGACGGCTAAGAGCTCCAACCAACACCCAAAAGATGGCCAGCCTTCCAGCGGATCGACTTTCAACAGAGCCCCCCTTTACAAATGTTGGGTTGGATGTCTTTGGCCCATGGATTGTTTCATCACGTCGAACGAGAGGAGGTCTGTCACACGACAAACGATGGGCTGTCATTTTTACATGTATGAGTGTGAGAGCAGTTCATATCGAAGTCATCGAATCTTTAGAAACATCCAGCTTCATCAACGCATTACGACGTTTCCTTGCTGTGCGTGGTCCAGTGAAACACATCCGTTCAGACCGTGGCACGAACTTTGTTGGTGCCTGCAAAGACCTGAAGATCCCTTCAAACATCGACGACACAACAGTGAAGATTTACCTGTCAAACCAAGGTTGTTCATGGACTTTTAATCCTCCCCATGCATCACACTTTGGTGGAAGCTGGGAAAGAATGATTGGTCTTGCAAGGAGAATTCTGGACTCCATGTTTCTCCAGCTAAAGGACAAGCTCACTCATGAAGTATTAGTGACCTTCATGGCGGAAGTAGCAGCGATAATCAACTCCAGGCCTCTTGTTCCCTTGACAACTGATCCAGATGATTCATTCATCCTCACTCCAGCTGCTCTTCTGACACAAAAGGTAAACAGCGTTCCTGCCCCTCCTGGTGACTTTGGAGCAACTGACCTGTACAAACGTCAGTGGCGGCAAGTTCAACATTTGTCCAACACATTTTGGGACAGATGGCGAAAACAGTTCCTCCTAACACTACAGCCTCGCAAGAGGTGGCACTCAACTCAACCGAACATCGAACAAGGAAGCATTGTTCTTCTCAAGGACAACCAAGTACCGAGGAATCAGTGGCCTCTTGGATTGGTAACTCAAACTTTCCCCAGTGATGATGGAAAGGTGCGGAAGATCGAAGTGAAGATCTTTAAACCTGGAGGGAGTTCGGTCTTTCTCAGACCTGTTACAGAGACAGTTCTTCTTCTACCTCCAGACTCCTAGACGTGGACTAATTGAGTGGCGTTAATTACGCCAGGCGGGGAGTGTACTGTTACACAGTTACTGTTTAAATCTGTTTAAAGTATAATATTTCTGTTCATTTGTCTATTAGGAAGTGTTTGAGTTTATGTGCTGTGGTCACTTTAAGAAAGAACAGGAAGGGTGTCTTAATGTTGTCATGTGACTAGGTTCTTTGAGAGAAAATGGCGACATGGTGTGGTAGAGCAATGTGTGCTAATCCAATGACATCTGCAGTTCTCTTCAAGCCTATGATAGCATCGTGGGTATGTATTGATCCAATAATTGCTGTGTTTATTCCTGGATGGTTATTTTAAGAATTGATGTATTATTTTTTAGTTTTGATGGTGTGATGGTAAAAACATGTGTGCAGCTTAACAGCATGGCATTATTTCTTTGAAAGAGAGTTAAAATGCAATAAATACAGTATTAAAAGAAAGTTAAAAGACTATTTACAGAGGAGATAAATACGGATTTAATTCATGTGATCTTGTTTATGCAAATTGTGTTCATGTACATGCAAATATGACATAAGGCCGATTTATGTTTTTTCTGTGTTTAGTTTCACACTTTTCTGGCATTTCAATAAACCTGTGGACAAGCAGAGAACGTCTTCAGAGTCTTGGAATGGGAAAAGAGTTTAGCTGCCTGTCAAGATATATACCGGACATATATTGAGGACAGAACAGTCCCTAAGGCCATATGTTCAACGCCTACGGCAAAATATTCACTTATGATGGAACATTTTGGCGAAACAGTCTGCTGGAGATAAATGCAAAAAACCCCCCAAAAAACATCCATTTTATTCATAACAAAGGACAAATTGCTTTAAGACAGTGAAAAGAAACGTCTGATTTGTGAAGAATGCAGAACAAGGTCTCCGCTGCTTGTTTTGTGAATCTGGACAATAGAAACGGAACGAAAAGTCAGTTTGAACCTTTTAAGAGTCACCTCCATCAATAGGAGTGCGTTGTGTTGAATAACTATATTTAAAAGAAAACTTGCAATCAAAGAAACAAGAACAAATTAATTAGTTGGTACAAGCTCATTCGCCTCCCCCCTGACCTGCCACCTTAAAGTGGTGGGGGAGTTTGAGTGCCCACGTGATCCCAGGAGCTATGTTGTCCGGGGCTTTATGCCCCTGGCAGGGTCTCCCATGACAAACAGGTCCTGGGTGATGGGCCAGACCAAGGGCAGGTCAATAGCCCTTATGAATATATTACAATCGAGGCCCGTGACGTCGCCCGGTATGGCGCAGCCGGGGCCCCACCCTGGAGCCAGGCCTGGGGTTGGGGCTCGCAAGCGAGCGCCTGGTGGCCGGGCCTTTGCCCACGGGGCCCGGCCGGGCTCAGCCCGAAGGGGCGACGTGGGCCGACCCTCCGGTGGACCCACCACCCGCCGAGGGAATCGTAGGGGCTGGGTGCAATGTGGATTGGGTGGCAGCCGATGGCAGGGTGCCCGGCGACCCGATCCTCAGACACAGAGACTAGCTCTAGGGACATGGAATGTCACCTCGTTGGGGGGGAAGGAGCCCGAGCTTGTAAGGGAGGTTGAGAGATACCGGCTAGATATAGTCGGGCTCACCTCCACACATAGCCTGGGCTCTGGAACCCAACCTCTCGAGAAGGGCTGGACTCTCCACTTCTCTGGCGTTGCCCGCGGTGAGAGGCGGCGGGCTGGTGTGGGTTTGCTTATAGCCCCGCAGCTCAGCCGCCATGTGTTGGAGTTCACCCCAGTGAACGAGAGGGTCGCATCCCTGCGCCTTCGGGTCGGGGATAGGTGCCTCACTGTTGTTTCAGCTTATGGGCCGAACAGCAGTGCAGAGTACCCGGCCTTCTTGGAGTCCCTGGGAGGGGTGCTGGACAGTGCTCCGACTGGAGACTCCATTGTTCTACTGGGGGACTTCAATGCCCACGTGGGCAGCGACAGTGAGACCTGGAAGGGGGTGATTGGATCGCATGGCCTCTCTGATCTGAACCCGAGTGGTGTTCTGTTATTGGACTTCTGTGCTAGTCACAGTTTGTCCATAACGAACACCATGTTCGAGCACAGGGGTGTCCATAAGTGCACTTGGCACCAGGACACCCTCGGGCGGAGGTCGATGATCGACTTTGTTGTCGTGTCATCTGACCTTCGGCCGCGTGTTTTGGACACTCGGGCGAAGAGAGGAGCAGAGCTGTCGACCGATCACCACCTGGTAGTGAGTTGGATTCGCTGGCGGAGGAGAAAACCGGACAGACTTGGCAGACCCAAACGTATTGTGAGGGTCTGTTGGGAACGTCTGGTGGAACCCTCTGTCAGCAGGGTTTTCAACTCCCACCTCCGGGAGAGCTTCTCTCATGTCCCGAGGGAGGTTGGAGACATTGAGTCCGAGTGGACCATGTTCTCCACCTCCATTGTCGAAGCAGCTGCTCGGAGCTGTGGTCGTAAGGTCTCCGGTGCCTGTCGTGGCGGCAACCCCCGAACCCGGTGGTGGACACCGGAAGTAAGGGCTGCCGTCAAGCTGAAGAAGGAGTCCTATCGAGCCTTGCTGGCTCATGGGACTCCCGAAGCAGCTGACGGGTACCGGCAGGCCAAGCGAACTGCAGCCCGAGCAGTTGTGGAGGCAAAAACTCGGGTCTGGGAGGAGTTCGGGGAGGCCATGGAGGAGGACTATCGGTCGGCCTCGAAGAAATTCTGGCAAACCGTCCGGCGCCTCAGGAGGGGAAAGCAGGTCTCCGCCAACACTGTTTACAGTGAAGGTGGGGAGTTGCTGACCTCAACTGGGGATATCACAGGACGGTGGAAGGAATACTTCGAGGACCTCCTCAATCCCGTCGCCACGTCTTCCGTGGAGGAAGCAGAGGCTGAGGTCTCAGAGGTGGACTCGTCCATCACCCAAGCTGAAGTCACCGAGGTGGTTGGTAAGCTCCTCGGTGGCAAGGCACCGGGGGTGGATGAGATTCGCCCTGAGTACCTCAAGTCTCTGGATGTGCAGGGACTGTCTTGGTTGACACGTCTCTGCAACATCGCGTGGCGGTCGGGGACGGTGCCTCTGGATTGGCAGACCGGGGTGGTGGTCCCCCTGTTTAAAAAGGGGGACCGGAGGGTGTGCTCCAACTATAGGGGGATCACACTCCTCAACCTCCCTGGGAAAGTCTATTCCAGGGTACTGGAGAGGAGGATCCGACCGATAGTCGAACCTCGGATTCAGGAGGAACAATGCGGTTTTCGTCCTGGTCGTGGAACAGTGGACCAGCTCTATACCCTCCATAGGGTGCTCGAGGGTTCGTGGGAGTTTGCCCAACCAGTCCACATGTGTTTTGTGGATTTGGAGAAGGCATTCGACCGCGTCCCTCGTGGTGTCTTGTGGGGGGTGCTCCGGGAATACGGAGTCCGGGGCCCCTTGTTAAGGGCCGTCCGGTCTTTGTATGACCGGAGTAGGAGTCTGGTCCGCATTGCCGGCAGTAAGTCGGACCTGTTCCCGGTGCATGTTGGACTCCGGCAGGGCTGCCCTTTGTCACCGGTTTTGTTCATCATTTTTATGGACAGAATTTCTAGGTGCAGCCAGGGGCCGGAGGGGGTCCGGTTCGGGAACCACAGGATTTCATCTCTGCTTTTTGCAGATGATGTTGTCCTGTTGGCTTCATCGAACCAGGACCTACAGCATGCACTGGGGCGGTTCGCAGCCGAGTGTGAAGCGACAGGAATGAGGATCAGCACCTCCAAATCCGAGGCCATGGTCCTCGACCGGAACAAGGTGGCTTGCCCTCTCCAGGTAGGTGGAGAGACCCTAGCCCAGGTGGAGGAGTTTAAGTATCTTGGGGTCTTGTTCACGAGTGGGGGACGGATGGAGCGTGAGATTGACAGGCGGATCGGTGCAGCGTCTGCAGTGATGCAGTCGTTGTATCGGTCCGTTGTGGTGAAGAGGGAGCTGAGCCGAAAGGCGAAGCTCTCGATTTACCGGTCAATCTACGTCCCCACCCGCACCTATGGTCATGAACTTTGGGTCATGACCGAAAGGACAAGATCCCGGATACAAGCGGCCGAAATGAGCTTCCTCCGTAGGGTGGCTGGGCGCTCCCTTAGAGATAGGGTGAGGAGCTCAGTCACCAGGGAGGAGCTCAGAGTAGAGCCGCTTCTCCTCCACATCGAGAGGGGCCAGCTGAGGTGGCTCGGGCATCTGTTCAGGATGCCTCCTGGACGCCTCCCTGGGGAGGTTTTCCGGGCATGTCCCACCGGGAGGAGACCCCGGGGAAGACCCAGGACACGCTGGAGAGACTATGTCTCTCGGCTGGCCTGGGAACGCCTTGGGATCCTCCCGGAAGAGCTGGAGGAAGTGTCTGGGGACAGGGAAGTCTGGGCATCCCTGCTGAGACTGCTGCCCCCGCGACCCGGCCCCGGATAAGCGGCTGAAGATGGATGGATGGATGGAAGTTCATTCGCGCATCAAATTTAAAAAAAACACGTCAGTAAATGCAGCACAAATGAATAAATCAGCACAGAAATCAAGTGCCTCAATTAATATACAATTAAACGGAATTAAAGGAGATGAAGCAGGGCGTCAGGGCTGTGTTTAAAATGTGTAAAGAGTAATTTTAAGCTGATTTACTCCAGAGTGTGGGATTTGCGTTCAGCCGCAGGGGTTCCTGCAGTTCAGACCCTTCTCCATCCCCTCTGTTGTGGATTTTGTGGTTTCTAACAAACCTACGACGGCGTATCGCTCATGTGACATTTCCCTCAATTTCACAACTTGCGATGGCAGTCAGGGACTTGTGGACTCAGAGCACCTCGTCCTGATCTGAAGTGTCTCGTTAGGCCTCGCGCCTCTCTCAGCCGATGAGCCGGCAGCGGTGGGGATACATCGCTCGCATTGCACCTGCTTCTCACAGGCTGTGAATCTGAACGGCGTCGAACGGGAGAGACGAGTCACCCAGTCGGAACCGCCACCTCTACCTGCTTGGCGGATTTCAAGCTCGGCTGCACGCGGCGATGTCCTCCATGTTCATTTCACAAAGCAATTATTGGCTTTGAGTCTGACAGACCGGCTTATTAAAGGAGTCACTGAAAATGCAACATTTTGAAAATGGCTCTTTTGGTAGAACTTTTGAACATCTGTCTCCACGGAAATGGAGGAAACCGCCGCTTCTGCTCAAGCAAATGAGGATTTCGGCGCTTTGGGGACTCAGTATACAGAACCAGATGGTTCTCAGCTTCAGGAAAGTTTCCCGTTCAGACAGAAACATGTTGAGAACGATGGAAAACATTGCAGTTTGCACGCTTGGCCACTAACTGGCGCTGTGCTCGATGCAGGTCGACCACAGTTCATCCATTAAATAGCTTCATTATGGCAGTTTTGCTCATCTTTAGGCAGAATGAGAGGAATTCTGTCCAGTCAGGACACTTTGGACGCGTCTGTCAGGTCCAATCAGGCTCCTTCTTCTCCAAAGGGCAGCAGAGGACGACGGGGCTGATGGGATCTGGCTCGGCTATTTCTGAGGAGTAACTGCTGTTGACATCAGATATGCTCGCTAAAAATGTCCCGGTTGTATCTAATAATGACAAAACAAGAATACCGAGCAGGTTTTCTCTTAAACTGAAGGATTAAATTATACAATTCTGCAGAAATCCACACAGTGTCCTGTGACCAGTAGAGAGCAGGTCTTGAAATCCTGCCGGTGTTTGTGTTTGTGTGAAAAAAAAACACTGAGAACGGCTGAAGCCTCTGACTTACATTCACTTCTTGTTGACTTCCTCTGACCTTGGCTTACTGTAACCCAAACCGCGGAGGAGCGCGGCGAAAGGTCAGAATTAGCTCATGAGTTCAAAAACAAAAATAAGAGCGCGAGTGTTCTTCAACAAATTCACAAAAACAAGGACCAGACCGAGTCGTCAACAGCTGTTCTGCAGTTCTGGAGTTCAGTCGTGTTCTTCTCTGAATGAAACAGAACAAACCTGCAGCTGAAGCAAACGTCTGCAGTCACAGTGTTGATGTTGTCAGAGTTGATCCCAGAGGACAGAAGGAGACGTTGGGTGTGGACACGGAGGCGTGCTCTCTGCACGGTGCTCTGGGATCTTGGCGTTCTCCTTCGGTTTATTTTCAGACTATGAAAGAATGTCCTCGGCTGATCGGAGGGGGAATCCTCTGCCATGGTGACCCAGCAGTGAGGGGGGTGGGGGGACGCAAGGGGGGGGGTTCCAGGTAACTTCCTCAGAATCATACAGACCACCCAGCTGGGTATCGAACCAGCGGCCCTCCCATGGTTCCCATTGTTTTTACCTCTGGAGCCCACAGAGAGCCGAGGGGACCGGCTGTGGAACTTCTTATTGATCTCTGATTTTTTTAAATAAATCGTTTCTACCGACAGATTCACAAGTTCAAGAAAAAAGGTTTTTCTCAACTTTTTTCTTGAACTTGTGAACCTGAGGTCCCTGTTTAAACGACATTTCAAGTGAAAACGCATATTTTCCTATATTTTCAGAAAAGTTTTGCGTTTTCAAGGCAAATTTTGAGAATGGACAGCATCTTAAAAAAAATGCCAGTTTCCAGGTTGGGCCACTAGAGGGGGACAGTCGACCAGCGTGGCTTGTTATCACGGATTACAGTGACTGTCAACTCTAAAACTAACTGCATTTATTGTGTATTTTTCAAAAACTTGTATTTTCAGTGGCTTCAAGCAACGTTTTCATGTAAACGGCCACGGGAAGGTTTCCATTTTCGTCTGAAAACGTCACATAAGCAGGGCCCGATACAGTTAGTATACATAAAAAAATTTGAATTATCTACAGATCGGAGTTGACGGCTGTGGCTCAGCTGGTCAAACCTCTCAGCTGTTTTCCAGACTGAAGGTTTCGGCTCTTATCTCCACCTGGAAGACGTTGGACTTCGTGCAGCGGAGGTGGATTGTTGTTGGTTTAAGATGAACAGAAGTGTTCTAGCGTAACATAACACAAAGGAAAAGTGAGGCTTTTTTGATTTATAATGAAAGATTCCTTGTCTTTTGTGATTAAAACCAGTAGTTAGAGTGGAAATCTGAACTCTTTAAGAGAAGAATCTACATTAAAGCAGACACCAGAGAGCATTGTTACCTCTAAGGATCATCTTTTTTAGGATAATAGCATCAACGGTTCTGACAGTCACCTGGGATTCACAGTTAATGACTCTTTTTCACTCTATAAACCCACATTCCACAGAATCAGACAGAAATTCTGCCCTGGAAAGTCTTTCAGATGTACTGAACCACAGCTTCACTCCTCAGTTCGTCTCTTGGAAGATTCCAGATCAACACTTGAAGCAGTTGAGATCTTCTTGAGAGACCGGAGCTTTTATTCTGAAGGGGAAATTGACGCCGTCTGACGGTTCCGGTTCCACAGTATGACGGCTTGCTGAATCAATCATAGTTTTAGTTTTCTTTCCTTCTCATCTCGTCTGCATCATTTTCTGTGTTCACACTGTTTTTTGTTTTGCCTCTGGAAATCCAAAGAAAAACACGTCTGGTAAACTGGAGTCTCTAAATTGACCTCAGTTCAGTCAGAGTGTTTCTGTCCAAAGGTGCCGAATCTCAGTTAAAATAACTGATCTGGGTAAATAATGACTGAAGTCAAATCAACATGTTGTCCGCCGTCCAACTCGCCGATTATAAAGCAGCGAAACAGTAAAATGAGCTCGGCTCTTCAGGGAGTCACGGGCTGGAAGGACGCCAGCGTTTGGTAATTAGCACAGACGCACGCTCTACTTTCACATGTCCGTGGCGCTCGCGCCCGGCGTGTGTGCTTCCTGTTAAATATGACCTCGCTCTTGCACGCGGCCGCTTTCAGCGCCGGCCTGCTGTTCGCAAAAAGCAAGACGTCAGCGGGAGAAGTTTCCTCCATACATCTAATGCTGAGATACCGAGTCTTCTTCTTTTTTTTTTTTTTTTGGCTGGATGTGCACAAACACCCCGAGCACGACTCCAGGGAAGCGTGTGTTCTGACTCTGTTCTGGAGAAGGTCGAACGTGGTGCAAAATATAAACCCAGGCAGAATGTAAATCATTTATATGTGGGGAAATAAAAAAAAAGTTTATCAAACTGAAACTCAGAAATGATCTTGACCCTGTTCAAAAATAAAGTTTGAAAAGTTCAATAATCGGCCAAATACAGTGATCTACACGTCCTGCTGAACCGCCACACCAATCATGGTTTTATAGAGCGTTTCCTCTAAACTGGTGGAGAAATTAAAACCAAACTTGAACTTTATGGAGTGACTGGAGCTCCGCCGGCAGCAGTAACGTTAATCAAACTCCCAGCACAGTTGCAGCTTAATTCCTCTCAGAGCTGCTTCAGCTCATCGGGATTCTCCGCCAGGTCTGCAGGTAGCGTCTCTCCGGGTCATTTCAGACTCCTGGAGGGAGTCGGGTCTGGGCTCTGACCGTAAAGTAGGATTTTTTGGGAAACTCTGTTAGAGATTAAGGTAGATTTTTGATTTTCCTCCTCTACTTTGGACACTAATTAATACAGATTTTAAAATGAGTGTTGAGATGTTGTAGAGCTGCTGTCTCTCTGTTTAATGGAGTAGAAGCACCTCCTCTGTTGTATGTTTGCAGTAATTCATTTTTTTTTTCTTTTTGCTTTGCATGTTTTCCTAGTGTCTAGTTCGGTTCTCTTTTCAGTAAATAGGCTGGTTACTCAAAATATTTTTAATGAAATAATTCTCTGTCATCAAAGTCCCAATCTGCTCTTTCACTTTAAAGCCACATAGTTGTTGGGAGTTAGGGATCAATCGATCATCGGCCCTGATATTCAGCATTTTGATGCCTATTGACATTTTTTAATCCGATGACAGATAAGCGATCAATATGAATCTGGATTATTTTGACTCAGATGCAGCAGCGTCTCTCTCTGTATGGACTCTCAGCCTACACCATTGTCCCGCCCACAGCGCCGTCTGATTAGTTGCACTAACAGCCAGCAGAGCTAACAGCCAATCAGCTGTGAGAGCTGCACGCACATAGATGTATGCAAAGACGCATTGTAGTGAAATAAACTCTGGAGAAAAGAGATTTTTCTCCTGACCGGCAGATAAATCATGTAAAGGCTGAATCCTTCTTTCCACATGGACGAGATGCCTTAAAACACTGTAAATCACAGCATGCATTTTGGAAAAACAAAGTCCCGCTAGCTTCATGCTAACTTGTATGGGAAACCCTATTGACATGCTAACAGTTAGTACAATAGCCGCAGAGCTTAAGGGAACAAATTAAACTCAGCAGCATTTCACTGACTAAATATGAAACAGAAATGCTAATTATTTAAATACTAACAGGAATATATTTTTACTCACTCGGAAAAAGATGAACAGCGATGAAAAACTCTGAAAACTCTCCTGTTTGCCTACAAAACACAAACAGGAAGTCGCTACGGAAGCCCGAGAGGCTTTCTATTCAGAGCTGTATAGTGTAAAATTTGGACAAATATATTTTCACTTTTATTGCAAAAGAATATTGTCTGTAAATATCAGTTATTGGCCTTGTTGACTAGTGATAATCGGTGTCGGCCCTGTATAAACATATGAGTGACGATCTGTGACGATCTGATCCTCATCAGACACTCAGATGTGAAGATAACCAGGTTGATGGTTCGAGTCCTCCTCCAGCTTCACTTTACTGCAGGTTTCTTGGTTCAGGAAGGAAACTGAGCTGCAGGTTACTGTCAGGAAAAGGTCTCCACCCAAACAGACCCCTACTGCCAGTATAGAATCAGAAATCACACCAACGTCCACTTCTATGTCTCTGAAGGAAACATCAGCAGGGAAAAGAAGAACATGGAGACTCCACATGGAAAGGTAGCACAAAGGCATGCAGCATGTAGAAATATCATTCATCATCTATATTTTCACTAAGTATTCTCTGAAAGGTGCTTTTAACAATAAATCAAACTGAAATGAAAAATGTATAATCAGATTTAATGAAAAGGAGAGCAAATAATACTGAACACATGATGGGAAAGAGATGAAAAAACAGAGCAAGAGTGAAGGAATCAGTCATTACAAAGCAGTCCGGCACCTTGTTTTTCATGCACCTTGAAAATGGGTGTCAGCTGGGTTCAGGCCTCGCTGAAGGAAAAATCAAAAGGTGTGACAGAAGAAGCAGGTCACGACGAGGAGGAGGAGAAAGACTTCTCAAGGCTCCAGGTACAAAAGCTCCGCCGCCGTCATCATAATCAGGAGGTTTGAAGAACATCTTTTCATCGAATTCTGACGGAGGAGTGAAAAGAGTCCGAGAGCCGATGGAGAGGAAGAAAGGTGAACATTTCAGGACAATAAAAGCAACACGCACAAGACAAAAAAAAAAAAAAACAACTCTGCACCGGTATCACAGAAAGGAAAGAAAAACTTCAACTAGAGTGTAAAGTGAGAGAAAGAAGCGCAGCGATACACGCTGCTAGTTTCCAGTCCAAAGGCCAGCGAGAGCAACGAGGACGATTCAGCTTTTCATTTCATTTCTGGAACCAGGAGAGAACTTGTCCCCACGCAATGAAAATTCTATAAATTTCTAGTTTGATTTCTGGCTTTGAATCTTTTCCAACGATCTCCACCCCTCCATCGGAACCTGGGTTTGAATCCCTGATTACAGTTTGTCTGTCTGATCCTTTTCTCTTTTTCTATTTCCTATATAACAGGAAGTGTCCTCCTCGGAGTCTGGTTCTGCAGGTTTCTTCCTGTTTGAGGGAGTTGTTTCTTCCCTCCATGTCTTCTACCTGCTCATGTCTCATGTTATGAAATCACTGTGTGTTTTTGTTGGTATGGAAATATAATTAAATAGAATTTCAGCGGCCTCGTGTCAATCGTACCTTGAGAAATTTACCTGCTGAGAGCAACTGTGCGATACTTATACAGCCTCATTTTACAAAAACAAGAATAAAAACATGAATCATGAATGTTGAGATCCAATTAAACTGTGATTTGGTTTCATTTCCCTGTAATAAAGCAGATATTTCCTCATCCAGATGTGTCTGCACAGCAGCGCGATCACATTCTAACTGAAGATCGGCTCGTTTAACGGCGTCGAGGTCGGAGGTGACGAGAAATAAGAAGCAGCACAGATTTGGTGTGTTGTGATTAAATGCAATTAAGCGATGTATCCTACCTGCTGATTAGGGTTCCTGATTCCATGCTGTGGTCTGAGTTCTTGGTCTGGAGCATTTCTTCAAGGGTCATTAAAAGAACATGAAATAGATCAAACATCCCTGATTCCAGTGGATCATCAGTGTGTGTGTTCGTTAGCATGTCTCTGCGTGGAAAGGACTCGATGTTCTGGAAATGTAAATGGATGGATGTTCTGGGTTGATGCAGGAAGGCGTCTTTAAAACCTCAGAGCTGTGGAACCAACAGAACTCCAGAACCGGGTTAGAGGGCCACAGGAAGCCTTCTCACCGCTCCACAAACAGACATCAGAGACGACAAACAGCCTCTGCCTTTCAAATGCCACCGTTTAATGGCTCAATTAAAGAATGAAAAACCTTCTCATCTCAGGAGACGGAGCAGTTCGACTTTATGACTGAGTGTTGAAACCAGTTTCATGAACCTTCTGCTCCAGGTTTATCATCAGGGACACGAAGACAACAGCTTCAACCCACGCTGGAGGAAACCTCTGTACGTTTACGTTTTGATGGAGGTTTCCATCTGAAAGTGGTGGAAATGTGAGGTGAGGTGAAAAGGACACATAGTCCCGCGTTAGAGATCAGGAGACGTAACGAACAGAACTGAAGCTCCGTAAAACGATCCCGTCAGCGTCACGAGACGTTATTCTGCCGGCGGAGAATCGAACAAGAAACCGGCGGTTGCTGTTTTCCATCTGTTCCTCCTGTCCTGAGCCTGGTTCTGTCGGTTTCTACCTGCTGAAACTTTATCCCTCTCCCCTCGTCTGTGGAAATGTTGGGTTTTTTTCTCAGTAAAAGTGCCTTGAAATGGCCGATCTGTGTTTGTTGCTATAGAAATCAGACTGAATTGAACGGACGCGGCACTTTGTTTCCTCGCCGGCGGCTCGGCTCTGCTCACAGAGACAGCGGCCGGTTTCACTGGAGGAACTTTCTCCTTTAAAGATGAAGAGAAATGGAGGAGCATCTGCTGAAAGAACAAGGAAAGTCCAGATATTTCTCTGAATAAATCTGTTTTTTCAGTGTAATAATGAAATATGAGGTCGTTGAGTTTGACTTCTGTCACTGAAAGAAGCATTTCTACCATTTAACTTCAGAGATTTCTCAGTTTTTTATTATTTTTATGGCTGAAGATTATTTTAAAGAGAATTAAACATGTTGAGAATGATGATCATGTTTGTCCTGCGCGGCAGCGATTAGACATTTGTTTGAGTTTTATCGCGCTTCTGGTTTTGTTCCGTTTAAAAATGTTTTTCTGGGGATTGATTGAGTCGCTCTGCTGTTCGGATCTCCGTCGCTTCTGTTGCTTCCTGCTAAATTGTTTTTTTGTCAAACAGATTTAATCGTCTCGCCGGAAAACAAATGAAGCCGCGGGCGGCGATGAAGCAGCTGCTGACTGGGAGGCATCGGGTACTGAGACCTGTGCAGTGGAGCAGTGGGAAGCTCTCACTGTGGGCCATCGGTCTGATTCCTCAGCTCTGGAGAGGCTCCCTGGAAGTAGATTTATGTTTTATGAATTTGTTTTTCGCCGCTAAAAGGTTAGTTTAACCTGATTAGTTATGATCCTTTAACAGTGTCTGTTATCGACAATCATTGGTTCATATAATAAATACAACTGAAATGTTTCCCTGAAACACTTTAAATAGAAGAATTGTTATTAATCAGCTCCTGAACTGCTAAACTGACCTTGTTGCTTCCTGAGTTAGGGGTTCTAAGTCTCCTCCTCGGGTTCTGGTTCTGCAGGTTTCTCCTGTTCAGAGTTTTTTTTCTTTTCAGCCTCTTTTGTAATTTAGTTTTTCTCTGTAAATCTGTGCTGAAGCTGAACTTCGTCGTATTTTCTGCTGAAGAAGTCAAATGGATTTGACCTGAGCTGAGCGGAATGAGGAGAGCAGGCGGTTTTCAGGCGGGGAGTCGCTGATTTCTGACTCGTGCCGCTGCTGAAACGACAGCAGAGGTTAGAATTCTAACGGCAGGACGGATCGGCTCGTTGCCAAGACAGCAGACACATTCCTTTTAATTCAACATCGTTTTTAATAAAGCCTCGTTCGGGATTGACAGCAGCCGCTTCCTCTCTGTGCTGTTTACTATTTATCCTGCGCTGACGGATCCATGGGCTGCATGAAGGCGCGAGGCGGCGGCGGCGGCGGCGGTGGCGGCGGCGGTGGATCGGTTCAGAGTGTAACGTGCCGTACAGGGTGTTCCTTCACAGTCTGAAAGCAATTAGATTAAAGTCAAAGGGATCACTGCCGATAAACCCGACAGAGAGGCTGGAGGGAGGGAGGGAGGGAGGGAAGGCCCCCACCCAGACGGAGCGATGCTCCCTCCACCCACGTCGGCACGTCATTAACGGAGGTGGAGAAGAAGACAAAGCGTTTGGCAGCTGAGAGCCACAAGTTATCACCAAAACCCAGAAGAGCGAGTGGAGCCGGATCCACGGTCCAGACCCACAGAGACTCTGGTTCGGGATGGACTGACAGGGACCAGGTCTGGGTTTTAACAGAATGTGGACCGGGATCAGCACCAGGATGAGGACCAGGAGACTGGATCAGGAACAAAACCAGGACCAGGAGAATCTGGACTGGAACACAAAACACTGTTCTCATTGTCGTCTACTGAACATGAGCAGTAGGAGCGTTTCTGAAATCAGAAACCAGAATCAGAGTGTTTCAAAAAGTTGAGCTTTCAGTGGCTTTGAGCACCGTTGTCATGTAAACCAAGACATCCAACAACGCCACAGAAGTTTTCTTTTTTCACTTTAAAATGAGCTAAAACAGCAGAAATGATGAAAAATCACGAAAACTGTTCAAGTTGTCAGAAAAAGGTTAAAAGTTAAAATTCAAACCGGCCTGTCGTCTCGTTCTGAAGGTTCCTCTGAACTCGGTGGGGGGGGGACCCTGTCGTCAGTTTTACTGCTAAAGTCTGAGGAGTGAAGCAAACCGTCACCGGCGGAGCTCCGGCACCGCCGGTCACCACGGCAACCGGTTTGGAAACCAGGCGATCCTCCGCCGCTCCGCTGCGACGGGGGAGCGGGACTGTGAGGGAAACGGCTCTGAATCACCGTCAATTAACCTGCGGAGAGTAAAACCGTCCAGCTTCACCCTCTTTAACAGCGATGGAGTGGCGGAACGCTCCGGTCGGACCTGCTTTCAGCGCGGTGAGGACAGAACGCTCCGCCGAGCCAAGTGAAGGATCTTTAATGAAAAAGCAGGTCAGAGGTGGACGGCTTTCATGACGGCCTTTCCTTTGCTTTATTCTCCTGTTGAAATGAGAGAAAATCCAACATGGAGGCTGAATAGAGACGACAGATCAGAGGATATTGGTTTCTAATGACATCTAAAAGCAAGAAGTAGACGGTTGATCTGGGTTTGACAGAGTTGCTAAATCAACCGAGCAGCAGACAATGTGTCTATCTGCAGGTTCTGGAAGCGTGAAAAGGTGCTTTGAAGAAACGCTCACGGGTCGGATCAAATCATGTTCCCGATTCGCGAGCAGGTTCATGCTGGACTTCAAAATAAAACTCCAATCAGTGTGTCATTGGGTCACTAGAGGGCGCTGTTAGTGGTCTGGTAATGAAACCACACACAGGTACACAGATACGTCAACTCTCAACTATCTTTAGGATTTAGGATTCAGTTTGGGTTCACCCCACTTTTCACTTTTCTCCCGAAGAAGGGAAACAGTGGCGGTCATGATGACTCCCTAAAGCAAAAAGCCGGTTTTTCGTTGACAAATCATGTAATCAACCAGTTGCTCGAACATTTGAAAGAGCTGCAAGGCATCAGTTCAACGTAGAGGACGTCAGAAATCTCAAACAGCACGACAAAAACGCCCGTGAGGAACCAAACCAGACTGTCCACTGCAGACCGGGTCTGCCGAGTCAAAGACGATCCAGAGTGAAGTTTCAGACGGCAGAAGGAGGAAACCAAGGCGGCGAGTCGTCTAAATGACGGGAAAGCTGCAGATCAGGTTCATGAAGTCTGTATCTATGGTGGAACTCAGGAAAACAGCTCTGCCTCTGGAGCTTCCTCTGACGAACAGCACGGCTCCTCAGCTAATCTGAGGAGTTTTCACTCCGCTCCCGTCAGATCTCATTAATCCCATTATTATCCCGCAGAAACGTTTTTACCGCCTGTTTGTGTGATAAACCCAGATCGACGATCACTTACAGGCTCCGTTCTGCCTCAACACGACTCGCAGGAGGCAGATTTCCAGAATTTACAGGTTAATGAGAAACTTCTGGCTCCTTAATTAAACTCACAGCTGAGTGAAGCCGAGCGCGACGCAGGTAGAAAAGAAAGAAGAAATGAAACAGAACCAGGACGAGGCTTCCTGTAGAACCAGACTCAGACGAGACTTTCTGCTGTTCCAGTTATATTTTGTACTGAAACAAACTGCTCAGTTGAAAAACCTGTCTGATTGTCTTTGGGGATTCGAACCGTGGCTATGATTGTGGGGTGACACAGGGTCATGGGTGGAGCAGTGGGAGGTGTCGGGTTACAACCTGCTCAGAACAAACCGAGACAAACCCTGGAGTCACCAGGTCACCTGAAGCTTTAAAGCCCTCCTGGACTCTGTGGAGGGATCCTCTCTGTGTGAGGTGACACTGCTAACCACTGCACCACTGTGCATCCCGCTGCTCCGTCCTCCGGAGCCAGCCCTGATTGAAGTGAGAGATCCATTTCTTTTATAATATAACGCTGATTCTCTGCACAGTGGATCCCAGAAGACTGACTGTGATTCGTGATGTTTCGTGAGTCGCGGCGCTCAGAGAGAATCGGTCGTTCCGCACGACGAACACGTTTTCGTCCGATGGGATCTCTTCGATTTCAGGGATTTCACCTGGAATTTCACAGAGCAGATGGGGCGGGAGTGGAAGTTCGCACACCAGAGGCTCGATTCCGGGTCTCTATCTCTGTGGAAACGGGGACGGTGCAACTTTTGTGACGTGCGTCGAATGAAAAGTCAGCCGTCGTTCATCTTCCTCGGGTTGAATCGCCGTCGCTTTCCTTTCCCTTTAAAGCGGCTGCTTCTTTTGGAAGCTGAGTTTTTGGGCTGTGATTAAGTCTCAAGGCGAGGACACTGCTCCTCAAAGTGACTCGTCTTTTGTTTCTCATCAAGTAAAGACTACCAGCCCGTATTGCTCGGTTACCTGGTGACTGGAAGCACAGCGTCACTGGAATATAACGGCGCCTGTAAATGGCAAATCTGCGCTTTCTAAGGAGGATTTTATCTGCTTTTCTAATAAGACAAACAGTATGAGCTCACTTTATCTCTCGTACATCCACCGGGGGATTTGAGATGAGACCAGAGGGGTGTTTAGCCAGCGATGGCACCTTTCTTTTCCTGGCATGCCTTATTTCATCTAATTATAAGCAAGCCTCAAACTCTTTCTGTTGTTTTATTTGGTGACTGTCTTTAAAGGTGCTCAATTGTTCAGAATTCGACGACATTGGACTAGAGGACAGTCTTGGGATTGGACCCTCAACCTTGAGATTGGAGGACATTTAACCCCCTGTAAGTGCTCCTCAAGGCCCTTTCACACCGGGCTGGAAATTGGTTGTATGAAATGCTTTGAGAAATGATATAAAACCAATCTGAAGCTGTCCAAAGTGATTTTTCAATAAATGAACTTGTAGGAAGTTGACTGACATCTTGTAGGAAGATGATCCAAATGGGATGATCTCATTGAAGAGGCTCAACCTCTGCTGGAAGCCCCTGAGATGCTCCTGCCGGACTTTTGTTTGACCAGCCGGCATCCTTCACGGCATGGGTGAAGAGACAGAGAGGCGATCATACACTGATTAAAGATATGTCCATTAATTTTCAGTCAAAACAAACTATAAACCAACCATGGAGGTCTACCCTGGTCCAGGACTGAAGGAGATTCCAGAGTGCCAACTGGTCCGGTGTGGATCCGGCGGCTGGATGTTCACCAAAGATGCAAACACGAACAGAAGCCTCATCTTTAACTGGAGCAGGTCGAACCTCCAGACTGAAAACGCAGCGGCGGGAGGAAGCAGTCGCTAATGGCTCATGAGTCATCAGCTGTTCCGTGACTTTTTCTGTGATCTTGACAGATTGACAGAGGTTAATTTGAACGTCGTTCCACAAACGCCTCCTTGTCTTCAGTCCTGCGTCGGATATCCATCAGAGAAGGCTGGAGTTCCCGGCTCACCTGAAGAGCTCTCGACTCTCTCAGCCACAAGACTCCGGCTCTTAGTGCACCGGATTGACATTTTTCAGGTTTTTTCTTTTGCTGGAGTGCTTCTTTAGAAAGCTGTTGAATTTTGACAACCCGGCTACATTTGACGCCTCTGTAAAAGAGTTTTTTTTTTTTTTTTTTTTTTTTTTTTTTGCACCACTTCATTCTAAATGTCAGTGCTCAATCGGCTCAGCACCACATGTGAACTCTTTTGTGTATCGGCTCGTGTTCAAACAGCTCACAGCTGCCCAGGAAGCCTTCCAGTGCCAAGAGTCTAATTACCGCTGAACCCATAGATCCCGGTGCAGGTCTTTCACTGCTGATGTAAAGCTCCTCCAGCCCAACTTTACACTTTCTTTAAGAGTCTTTTTCTCACTTCCAGCAGAATGTGTTGAGAAAAACTTGCCTGGTTAATTAAAATGTGTGACTGTCCAAGTGCTCTGCAGACTGTAGGTGGGGGGAACTGACTCGACGAGTCCGGAGGTTCCAGAAGGGGACGGGTCTCCGGCTCCTGGCAGAAGGTTTCCTCCGCCTCGGTCCGCTGAAGGATGTGTTGGCAGCAGATGGCGTCGGGCTCCTTCTGGAACAGATGGTCCCATTAGCGGTCCCAGAAGGGCGGGCTCACCTGCACTGATGGAGGGGGTACAGGTGGGCAGAGGAGAGTCCAAAGGCAAGAATGGAACAAGAAGAATAGCCGGATCCGAATGAATCCACGGGGACAGAGAGGAGAAGTTTGAGCCGAGTCTTCAGCTGTGATCCGACCGGAGCTGAAGCTGGAAGAGGAAGGCTGACGGCTCATCAGGCGTAAATGTCACCAGACCTGGGAGGAGATCATCAAACGAGTCACGCTTTCTTATCTGAGCGACACTCGGCAAAGTCACGTCATTAAACGAAGGGCAGCTTTGAAGCAGCGCAGTGGAAAAATGTCATTGGTGTGATTAGAAGACAAACTCCCTCCGCCTCTCCGTCGGGCCTGTTCACACCACGATTCCAGAGAAAATACAGCCTTTCAGTTGTACTTTCAGCTTTCTTTTCAGAAAACTTAAGCAAAATAGCAGTTTTTAACATTTCTAAATCAGGAAGCATCAAGACTTTGAATGCAACACGACTGCACAGACATGAGACTTTAGTGGATTTCTGAGATATTTTGCAGTTTAATACCCCGTCTCCATTGTGCTCGGCCAATTCCTGCCTCGCTCACTTACACTTCACTCCTCTTCCTGCTGCCTTGAAACGGCTTTTCAGCTCCTCGCCTGCAGCTGACTTGACTTCTCCGCTGTGACCAGGAAGTCACAGGTAGGCCTTGACTGCACTTTTATCTTCAGCTGCTGCTTTTCGTGGCTCTTCGGTTTTTCTTTTCATTCCTTCCTGTAGCCATTTATTTGCCTTCAAAAAAACAAGCCTCTTGATCCCCGTCACAGAATTCCTTGGGGTTGTTCTCCATTTGCAAAAAAAAAAATAAAAGTGTCAAGATTCATTGAGCAGCTTTTGACTGAACGTGATCAGAGAGCACGGCTCCACACACTTCAGTTTCTTGAAAGTGGAGATGGCAGCAGGCGCACTTTCAGCAGGAGTGATCTTAAAACTAATGATCAACCAAGCAAACAGTCCAGAACGCCGCGTCTGATGAGTGGAACTGCTGGGTTTTCTCTGCAAAAGTGCCTTGAAATGATTGTGCTGCATTCGGCGCTATAGAAATAAAACTGCATTGAACTTTTCGGTACCTTTGCCCAGACGTCTCCGAGTCAAAAGCTACCTCCGCTTTTAACAACTGCCCTCCTCTGATTTCAGTTTCATCATGTTTAAAGGATTTTAATGAAAAGCCTCAAGGATGATGTTTTTTAATGTCCTTTCAGATAACTCAGACACGTCGATCCATCCGTCTTCCAAACCGTCCCGGGTCCCCGACGGGAAAGACCCGAATCAAACAACTTTCAACAAGCCTCACCCAGAAAGGCCTCGAGTCAAACCAGCTGCCAGGAACAACTTTCTTACTGGAAAAGCTGAATGTCCAAAAGTTCCACTTTAATTCTAACGGTGAATTTATTATAGAGAAGAAGAAGAAGGCACAGAGTTTGACTTCTAATTTTGTCAAAACCAAAGTTCAAAAAGATGTTCCTTAATCCGAGGGCGCTGTTTTTTTTTTAGAGATCTTCAAGGTCAGTTTGAGCAGAATCTGTTTTTTTCTGGATTCAAAACTTTGATTGAAGAACTCACTGCTTCATCCTGATTCGTTCTCAAGGTTATCCCCGAGAGTTTCTCTGAGTTCATCTGGGGTTCTTGTTGCTCCGATGAGGAGCTGTTTTCAAGGGTTCTTAGGAAACGTCCTAGTACCTGGAAGGGTTCATATAATGGTTCCTAGTACTTGGGAAGGGTTCTAATGATGGATCCTGGTACCAAAAGTGTTCCTGTGGTCGAGTTGTTGGTCAAGTGGCAAAACTGTGAGACCTTTATCAGAACCTTTCTTAGGTTTATCCCAGGAACGTTTCAGAAGAAGAAGAAAGCTTCGTCAACTGGAACCAGAACCACCAGAAGAAACATTCATGATTCTATCAGTCTTACTTCAGTGACTGAACGCCGTACGGAATCATTTTCCACTGAGACAGGAAACAGCTCAAGGACACACGATGACGACTTGCTATCTTGAACCGGTCTTCATGTCCTTCAGGACAGTGACTTCAGACCGCCGGAGGACTCCGAACGTCCCGTCAAACCGAGGATCTGACCTCTGAGGAGCGCCGACCCTCCATTGCTGTTCCTTCCATCCGCCGACACAAACAAACGGACGTGTGACGCAGGACTTCCTGCCTGTGCGCCGCGGCGGCCGGCGCTGGATGGCGGTGAAGGCCGAGGCCCGAGCCAAGGCCGGCACTCGGCTCTCCCCGGCACGGCGCCCCCCCGGCTGCTGATTAGAGCCAGCCTCGCCTCCGCCGCCATTGTGTCGGTTCACTTCTTATCTCATCCGGCGCTGAGCTGCTGTCCGGAGCCGAGGATGAATCCGTCCGAGTCGGATTGATTTATTGAACTGAGGACGTCACGGGGAGAGTTCACCCAACACCTTTTATCACCGCGTTCACTCCTGCATGTTCGCATCAATGTCGACACTTATCAAGAAATAACTTCACACACATCAGAAATTCTCTATTTTCACACGTTAGCAAGCTGGTTTAGAAGTGAGACTGAAAAAAACCTTCTGAATAAATGTGATTGTTTTTTTTCCTTTGAAAATTAAAAAAAAAACTATATAATTAGTTGATAATTCACTTTATCAGCATCATGTTTTCATAGACTGTGTTTCTCATTCATCTGTTGTTAATTAAGTTCATTAGTTTTTTTTATTTGCTTGTTCACTGGTTGTTTGTTAATTTGTTGGATTCACTTGTTGTTGTGTGAGTTCATTTGTTTGTTTCTTCAATTAATTTCCTAATGCGGATAATTTATTTGTTGTATGAACTGATTTGTTCTTTGGTTCATGTGTTTGTTTGGTTGTTTTTTTTGGGGCTTGAATTCGTATTGTCCCTTCAGTCATCAGTTTCTTCATTCATTTATCCATCCTTTAATCAAATTATGAATTAAATCCAGTTTGCACTTTTATCCATTTTCCATCTTTTTGAGCGCATCGATTGTGCTGAATGTTGGACTGTTGACGCCACTTTGCATCCAGTGGTGTTTAAATGCGATAAATATTTTCTATTGACCGTTTCATGTCAGTCTTAATGTCATATTGTGTCTCAGAGATGTTTCCATGGAAACATGAAGCTTTTAACCTGAGACCAAGAAGCATCGCTGCAAAAATGATCAATGAAATCAGCGAGACACTCGGTCGGTCAAACGAAAGCATTTTGAGCTGATTTTCAGGAAATAAGTCGGATTTATTCCAGGTCTTGTCCAACATGGAGCTGGGTTGGTGTGAACCACCGGCCCGCCGTCTGGAGGAGGAGGATTCCTTCAGAGGAGACTCTGCGCAGCTCTTCCAGCGTTTCTGTGGATGTTGAGAAGAATAGCCGGCAGATAATCGGCAAACCCAGACAGGACAAGGACGGCGGAGAGTCTGTCGTCCTGCAGAACCGTTCTATAAAAACCGCCGCTGCTTCTCTCCGCCTCGCTTCTTTAATGCGATCTGAGGTCGTCTTCAGTGAATTTCGCCTCAGCATGTAAGACCGGCATTGTCTGAGCCGTAATTCATCTCCACAATGGCGGTAATGAGGAGCGGAGCCGGTGTGGGCTGCTGCCGATCAGAGCCGCGATTCACCGCGCCTCGGCGCCAATATGGAGGTGAAAGGTCACGGCCCGGCCAAGAGGCTCCATCAAAGAGGCTTCCGGAACACAAATGTTTATTCAAATCACTCTCATATAGAAACGCAGCGTCGAGAACACTGGAGTCGAGCCATTTGATTCATGAAACACAGCCGGCAATTCAGCAACAATATCAAGTGAGAACGCGTCTCGGGTGAAAAGAGACGCTTGTGAAAACGGCTACCGAGGCGGAACTTTTTGAAAACACACTGTTGTCATGGAAACGCAGTGGGAATGAGTCCGGATCGAAGTGTAACGTCTGAGTTCTCAAAAAGAGGTTTACTTCATTTACAGTCAATAGAGGAGAAAACAAGAAGGACTGAGCAGCAGAGGAAGTAGAGGAAGTCCAGCAGGACGACATTCAGACATGGACAAAGTCGACAGTCCCTGTTTTTAATGCCACAGCAGACTTAATAAAACCATCCGGGGCCCAACGAATGATAAAACCTCCAATCTGCCCAAAACACAATGAAGAATGTCCCTGAAACAAATTAATTCATTATGGAAACAGGCTAATGGAAATGAAATGCATATTAATGGACGCATGAAAATAAAAACCTGCATATCTTTGAATAAAATCACTGTGATTATGCTCTTACAGCCTTTCACAGCTGGATCAGCGTCTAGAGATTCAGCTCCACATGCAAGAAACGATGTGCAAGCAGGTCTCTGTTAGAATAGAATAGAATAGAACAGAATAGAATAGAATAGAATAGAAATGCTTTTTTTTAATACCAGAGAGAAATTCTTGTTTTCTTCAGCTGCTGCATGCTGATTGGAAAACGTTTGAGCTGCAGGAAGGCTGCTGCTCTTATTACGACCCGTCTTATCTGTTCTCACTGCTGTTTGGTAAAATTACGCACGACCACAATATGAAGTAAAATAATTAAAGGTTAAATTGTGTCACGCCGTCCAAAGGGAAGGAACTGGTTCAACGGAAACAAAACAAAGTCTCAGGATGTGAGTCTGATAATGTTGTTTTTGATGGAAATGACCTTTTCATGGTGAATCTGGAGTTCCTTCAGGGACAAACAGGACAGTAAAACCAGGAGAAAGACTCGCTGAACAAACTCTCCCAGCAGTCTAAACCTACAGCGGCGTCGTTAGAAAACGGTCTGGGACGACCCTGAACCCTGAACCAGCCCGTTAGGATCCGGGCTCCAGATGGGGAAAGGAAGACGCAACGCAAAGTTTTAACACAGCTCTGAACTAATTGACCAAGAAAACAAAAACAAAACGGCCCAGTGACGAAGTGGAGCTGCTGACAGTCGGTATCCGGCTAAACGAGTCAAGAGGAAGACTCCAGGAGCGAAACACTGCTGGAGGGACACAAACACACTCAAAGAGGAGGAGCACAGGTACTCCCAGGAAGAAAGCCGGAATGTTAACTTTGGCTCCAGAGCGTGTTTTTGGATTACAGCAGACGTTCCTGCACCGGATAGGTGGAACTCGGAGGAGAAATAATAAAATCTCCTGCAGCTTCTCAGAGCTGCTCTGAGTGGAGGGACGGCCTCTCCTCCGCCCAATGAGGCAAACTCAGTATTTAGTCTGCAGACGATAACAATGTTGATGACTGATGCACTTCATTGTGGGCAGCGGGCCCGTGGCTCTGTGTGTGTGTGTGTGTGTGTGTGTGTGTGTGTGTGTGTGTGTGTGTGTGTGTGCGCTGATCAGTTCTTTCAGCCCAACAAACATGCAGAGGGCAGACTCCGGCCCGGATTCCCATTCCGACGGCGGACCGGAGCAGAAAGTTGAGAGTTTGGACTTTGAGCCGCGGCGCCGGGAGCTTTCCCGCCGGGGAGCCGGACGCCGTCCTCGCCAAACACTGAGGGTCTCATCTGTAAACATGGACTGTGCTTTGTTTGCGCCGTGGCGCCTCGCGTCGCTCGCGCCGAGCTGACTCAGCGTTCGACGACCGGCGTGGGAACCGCATGACCGGAGCCACACGAGGAGACGGTGGAGCAGCGGCTAGCGCTGCTGCCCTCCCGGCAGGGACCCAGGACTGAGTCTCAGTCACTGAGGAAGCTTTGAAAGACCATTTGAATCAGGATCAATTCTTGATTCAACTGAATACTGGATTCATAATCAATACTCTTTTCATAACACACGGTTTCAACTCCAGGATGAACTACATTCCTCTGAAAGGAAATGAAAAACTGTTCTATTACTTCAAAGAAAACTGGAATTTGCAGATTTACAAGGTCGATCGAGAAATTTTAAAATTATGAACACAAAGAGGCAGTTTTTTGACAAAGAGGGAACATTTTCAGGTTTCTGTGGTTACAAAAAGTTTAGCATTTGAGAGACTCAGCTGGGAACTTCAACAAATGAAAAATGAGAATGTCTCAGATTTCTTCCAGCAGAAGGAAAATGTGAGCTCCCGTTAATCAATACCTGCAAATAAATGTTTAACTGCTTCTGTCAGCAAACAAACACTTATCAGTAGACTCAAAAATAGATTTTTCAGAAGAAAAAAAAAATCATTTAACTCACTGACTTCCGTTGACGTCTATAGAGGTCCAGTAGGGTTTTCACTGGGGGGACACTCTGGAGGACAGTTTGGGGGCCAAGCGACGATCATCAGAGACGTTCAGGCTGAAGCAATCGAGCAGTGAGTCGCTGGAGTTTTACTGGATCGACGTTTGGATCAGATGATGGAGGAAGTGTTCAGGACGATCAGGAAACCATTTAAAATCAACTTGGCCGAGCGCTGAGAGTAGGCGTGGCTTAAATAGCAATTCTCAGAAATTCGGGATCGATTCAGAAAGTTCATAATTAAAAATCCTGATTCAGATATGAATTGATTTTTGTCCAACGCCCTCAGAGAGAGGACAGAGTGCCAGACCGCCACGAGGCCCGTCCAGCCCTCTGGAAAACACATGCTTCTGTTCTGAATGTCGTCTGAGACAGCAGGGACCAGGATGTTCCTCCAGCTGCAGCTGTTGGCTCCTCCTGCTGCAGTGGGCTGGATGCTGGACTCTACCTACTAAACACAAGACCCTGGATCGGCTCAAGAGCCAAACTCTTCATCACAGTCTTTATCAAGGTGGAACATAAGAAACACTGTATATAGAGCTGAGACCGAGTCAAATCCACCAAACTGTGGCTTCATTTAGCCTTCATGGAACATCTTCGCTTCAAGAGCCGCCTCATGGTGGAACCTGCTGATGTCCCGGTAACAAAGCAGAACGAGGTTGAATTTCCCGCGATGGCGCGGCGTTTGGTTCAGAAAGCGCGTCTTCCAGTGCAGACGGAGACTCTCCGGCCCACTCGGCTCCGAGTCCGTCCTGAGAGCCGGAGAAACGCCTTCACCTCGTCTGAATCCCAGAGCGAGTGGGAGTGATTTCCAGGAGTGAGTAAATATCCGCCGAACCGGAGCGGTTTATTTCTGGCAGAGGGAAATATCTGGCCGTGTGCCAGTTATTAGAAAGTCACACGCTCGCTGGAGAGGCCGAGCGGAGCTGCGACGCAGTTTTTCTCGCATTTGAATTTTAAATGAAAAAAAAGCGGAAAGCGTTTTCTGCGCTCCGGTTGTTTGGAGGGTTGGAACAGAGGCCTTCATGCTTGTTGACGGTTCTCCAGACTGGAGCTTTTCACACATTTCAGAGGATCATTTCCTCCCTGGATCTCTGTGAGATGGAGAACGTTGAAAGCTGCGACGTCCGGCGCCTCCCGGAGGTCACATACGGAATTGCTTTTCTTTAGCTGATCCTCCTTCACTCACCCCTCTGAACGACGCGACGGTTCAACCAAGCCCAGATCACCACGACGGAGTCCGCAGATCTGCTGACCGGCCACGCTGCTGTCTGCTTCCTCATGAAGCCGTAGTGGATTCTGGGTAATGGAACCTGTGACTGGGTCTGCAGCGTCTGCATGAAGCCAAGTGGCATTTGATCCAGATATCCAGATGAGATATTTCAGCTACACAACCGCTGTTAAATGGTTTTGCTTTTTTACCACATTTATTTCAGCACATTTCAAAGCTACAATTCAGACTTCTTTTTATACTTTCTTTTGCTTTTGTAGCCAGTTTTTGCAATTCCCCTCCTTGTTTACCCACTTTTAAACATTTTGCATTTCTTAATACTGAAACAGATTTAGCGGTGTTCATAATTTGGGGTTTCTTTAGACTGTTTTCAATGATTTGATCTATTTTGCTTTTTGACTTTTATTTTTTTTCATTGTCAGTAGTTCTAGTATTTTTACCAGTTGTTGACATTTCCTGCTGTTCTGCATTCTGTAGCTACGCTGGAGGTTTGGACACAGAGCGGAGTGCTGATTTCCAATGTGTTGTGCACCTGATAAAGAACGTCTCACATCGGAATGGAGCGAGGGGGCGGAGTCAGTGACGGAAGAGGTTAAATCAGGGTGAAGCACGGTGGAGGGATAAATAAAGTCTGAACACGCTTCTGTGTTTCATCCTTCCTGATTTCCACAACGCAGAATTTTCTCACAGATGACCTGAAGAACCGCATTCGGCTGCAGAACCTTTTCATTCTTACTCAGCTGGTAAAACAATAAAACCCGGGTCTGCCCGCTCAGCGGGTCGGTCTCCTTTAGGCCTTGACGTCAGCGGCTAAGCGAAACTAGACGTTAGCTTCTGAAACGGCTGCAGGTGTTTTAAACAGGAAGTGGTGAGACAGCCGCACCAGGTCACCCTGCTTCTGCTCAGCTTTTGGTTTCGTCTGGTTCTGTGACTTCCTGTTATCGAGAACACGAGGTGATGAAAGTTCACGATAACAACCCCATGTGTGGAGACATCCTGCCACAGCGCCACCTGCAGGCAGCAGCTGCAGCGGCTTCAGGAGCGGCGCCGGCCTCGTCTGCCTCGTGCTTCATGAGCTGCATTTGTCTTGAAAACACGGAGACCTGAACCCGCGGCCGGCCGGAGCACCAAACGAGTCACATCAAACACCTGAGAACGTCTCGGATTTAACGAGAGCCGGCCGGAGAGCGGCGGGACGCTCCGTCTTCTCCTGTTCAGTGAAAGACGCTCTCTGTGTTCCCGCTAATTAGAGACTCGGCGGAGCTTTTGTCAAACGGCGCGTTTTGAATGATAATCGGCGGAACGGAGCGTGTTGCAGCGATCTGGCTGCGATTCCCACTGCGAGACGCTCCCAGCCTCAAAAGCACGGAATTAGACACACAATGCTCCTGCAGCTTCAGTCGCAGCGGGAGGAAGACGAGACGATCGGACTGATCGGATTCCTTCATCCAGCTGAAGCTTCGGGATCCAGGATAAAACCCAACATGAGCAGGACAGACGTCCGTCAGTGAAAAGGAGCTAAAACTGGAACCTTTATGAAGAAAACAGCTGTTTTGATACTTTCCACCAAATCTGAATCAAATCAGCTAAACGACCTCTACAGGAGGACTACACTGAGGCATTTTTCAGAATTTCATCTTTTTCATAATTACAAGAAGACTGAATATTTTCTGAACTATAAGTCACGTCTGTTGTAACGGATTACAGGGAAAGTATTGAGGAGTAGAGGATGGAAACGCTGCAGCAGTGTGAACTGAAGCTATAGGTCGGAGAAAATGGTGCATCTTCATTCTGTAGCACAGATTTGTGTCCAAACCATTTCCAGACTCCCAATGAGCAAGGCAGCAAGATTCAGTCAAATGAGGCTCAATCTATTCTGAACAAGATCAAAAAAAAATTCCCCCAAAACAGCCCTGGAATCCCTGAAACAGCAGAGCGCAGAGAAGAAGCTCAGGATGAAGCAGAAGCAGCAGCTGCAACACATCAGGACAACGAGCAGCAATCAGACACAGCAGGGGAGGCGAAACGCCAGGGAGCCTGTGGTTTATGCTGTGAAATTTATGTTTATATTTATAAGAAAACAAACATTTACTATAAATGAGTTTGTAAGAAACTAATAGTGAACATTTAGAGAAGAAGAATAAATCAGCTGCTGGGTTTGTGGTTTTACCAGAGAGAGAAGTTGACGATGAGCCGGTGCGTTCAGTGGCTGCTGAGCGTTGTCCAACATGCGCCTCAGATCCAGGGACCAGTTTGCTTCTTCTCAGTGTCGCTGTCTGTTCCTTGGCCACACTGCCCCCCGATGGTGACTGGTGGTACTGCTCTGCTGGTCTGGACCTGGAAGCTTTCGGGACTTAACATTTAGAGTTTTAAAATTCCAGTCAGAGTCTCAAGATAGGCCTCAGCCTCTTTCAAGACTCTCTAAACATCATTAAATCCTCCTGTCCTTCAATACATGCTCTTTATGAAGAAAGAACACCATTTGTCCCATAACAGGCTAACAGAGACCTACATCAAAGAATTAAATACCCCCTCACGCTCTCAATAGCTTGGTTTTTATTCCAATAACTTATTTTCTGTGTAATACACTGCAGTGTTTTAGTACAAGTGTGATCACTGTGTGGTTCTTACCTCTGATGAGCCGATCGGTTCCATTAGTGCCATTGATCGGGGAATTTTTACTTCCCCTCCTGCTTCTTCATATTTAAATCAGTCTCTCTCTGCTCGGCTCTTCCAGGCCATTCAAGGCTCCATCGATCCTAACCGGGAAATTACTTCTCTGGGTTAACCTGAACCTGATCATTCATGATCGATCCACTTAAACTTCAGCTCAGAGCAGCGTCTCGGGTCAGAGGATTACAGAGGAAGGTCACTGGGTGTAGTTTCTGCTTTTCCATTAGTCGTTTGGCTTGTCGTATGACTTTATACCAAGGAGCATCTTCTTATATGTATGTATATATATAATATATATCTCATAAGGTACTGCCTGTGACCAGCAGGTGTCACTGTGTGACAATAGAACGTTGCTACCACACCAGAGAAAAAAACCTTTAGAGCTCCTGCAACAGCAGGAACAATGTCTCCAGAAAGAAAAGAGTTTAGAGTAGAAACAGAAAAAAAGAGAAATCAGAGTGAGAAAGTTTAGAAGAACTGGAGAAAAGCAGAGAGAGTCTGAACTTGAAGAAAACAAAGAAAACTAATCAGGCTGAAAAGATGCCACGAGATTTATTAAGGATGTTCAAATCTTTGAAAAGTCAAAAGCGAATAACTGAAGAAAAAATATGCCATTTTAAACCAACTGACACAAATGTGTCTTTTTATTATCTAATTTTCTTTTTTTCCACAACTAAACATCTTGTTCCTTGTTCTTGTTCAACCCATCTAATGCAGTGTTTTTTTTTCCTACCTTAATGTCTTGAAACCTAAAAAAGAAAAAGTCATGAAACACTCAGAAAACCAAACACACTCCTGGTTGTGGATTGACTTTTTTATATTTCATGAAAGATGCATCCTGACGTCTTTTGTCTTTTTTTTTTTTTTACAAACACTGTTTGGTTGCGGATTCACACGATAAAAACATTTCTTCAGATTAAAAATTTAACGCAGAGCCGAAGTCAGAATTCCTGTTAGCTTAGCTTTGCACAAGCATTCTTCATTTTCCCTGAAATCACAAAAAATAAAAGAATTTAATCTTTATAAATGAAAGAGAACTGATTCTGGTTACTGTCACGCTCTAATAAACTGAAGTTAAAATTCAAATCACTCAACCTGCAGGTTTTCCCTCAGTTTCAAGTGAAAACACGTTTCAGAAAAGTTTCCTGTCTGTTTATACAACGATTTGAAAACGGCGTACGTTTAAGCCAGGGGAGCTAAAATGCTAACAAACAAACAAACAAACAAAAAACTCGATATCATTAGCATGTTTGGGCCACTAGTGGGTGCTGTTGGTTCTTTTTCTTTCTTTTGGTAATGAAACCACAGATTGTAGCATTTCCAAAAAGTCATGCGTCCTTCTGTTTCCATGGAGACGGAGTATTTTTTTCCTCAAAAAATTTGTTGATAAAGATTGCATTTTCACTTGAAAGCATCGATGAAAACAAGATTTTATATTTTTCACATTAAAACCGACCTCCTGTGCCGTTTCAGAGGGTTTCTAACATGTCCAAATTGTCACAATCACACCTACAATAAACTCAATCATAAATCAAATTGGGAAAAGAAATTAACAGAAGCTCACACTTGGCCGTTCGTGGGCCGCAGGCCTTATATTTGACACAGTTAAACTATACTCAACAAAAGCAGTGAACTCCAATCAGAGAGGAAGATCACCCTCAAACCGCCATCTTTAGGAGAGAAATGATTGTCAAGCCACACGTTTTGTAAAAAAATTACACAGAACTGTGATAATTACAGCTTTTCCCATTTAAAGGAAAAAAAAAACAGAAATTGAAAGCTAAGCTAACTGCTAAGCGACCTCAGCTCTGTGAAAATACCTTGAAACCTTTTCAAATGAACCTGATTCAATCAGAATTCAGGGACCTTCTGATCAAAACTCAAACAAAAATATAGCAGGTAATTAAACATAATACTGTACTCTTAGCTTTAACCTCAAAGGAAAAAGTCAAACAGATCTTTTTCCTTTTGATTCATCTGAACATTCAAACATAAAAAAAAAAAGGCAAATTTGTCACTTTTCTCTAAGAACTCATTCATGTGGAGGAGGAAAAAAAATAAATCAAACACTGAAGACAAACACAAGTAATGCAGAAAAAAGCATATTCAATATCATAATAATAAAATTAATATTAATTAATAAAACGGGTAGAAATGAGAGTAGATGGAGGCTGGAGAAGGTTCCCTGCTACAGAGCTGCCGAGCACAGTAATACTGCTGGACACGAGGACACGGTGTGCTGTACAGGCAGAAACACACACACACGCACACACACACACACACACACACACACACACACACACGCACGCACACACACACGCACGCACACTGCAGTACATTCTGGAATAAACACACTTCATAATTGTCATCATGCAATAAAGAATAACAGCTAAAACGTAATCAATAGAAATCAAAACATGGCACACGATCGATACATATCAAATATAAAGACACTTCTGAACAAATAGAAACTTATTGCATTTTCATTATTACTTCATATAAGACACTATGAGCAAGGCATCGCGTGGAGGCTGATTGTCTTCGACGTCTTCATGGCTTCTGCTCGTCCCTTTCACTGCTGCTGGGAGCTACTGGCCTCAGGCGGAGGGAGGGAGGGTGTGTGTGTGTGTGTGTGTGTGTGTGTGTGTGTGGGGGCGGGCATCCTCTTTAACCTTAATACTGTTTAATAAACCTGACCTGAAGGCGTTAATTATCAGTGGTTCAGGTCAATTCGCTGCTGATTGGACGTCGCCGTCGGTGACGCGGCGTTATCTTATCAGTATTCCGTTACCGTGGCGTCGACTGTCAAGCATTGTGGTTAAAACTGTGGCAAATTTGATTTCTGCGTTTTCATGTCCTGCAAATTCAAAATGACTGGACTGGAAATCTGAAAAAAAAAAAACAACAAAAACCCTGAATTCTTGATCATGACTTTAACACTGCTTCAGTTCCAGGTTCAAACACTGAGTCCACACAGTTCTCACGTCTTCGGGGCCTTGAAGATAACTGATGGAATTTCATTTGCCAAAATGAAAAGTGTAAATCTCTGGAGATCAATCAGCTGCGAAGCACATCGGTGCAAGACGGAGCAGCGAAAACAGAGAGGGAAAAAAACCAGATTCAATCTGGACTAAAGGTTAAAGGTCATCAGGCAGCGTGTGGAGGACCTGAAGGACTGAAACTGAGTTTGGAGGAAAACACAGACAGAGCGGCTGATTTCCTGTCGACCCTAGAAGTGTCACAGAGACGCTCGTCGGACTCCATCAGAAGACTTCTCAAACCGATTCTCAGTGTGTGTGTGTGTGTGTGTGTGTGTGCGTGTGTGCACAGGAGGGGGAATTTCAAGTGAATTGCCACACAGATGCAGAGCCAGACAAGGATATCGAGTCCTCGTCAGTCATCACACACACAGACACACACAGACACACACACGCACACACGCACACACACGCACACACACGCACACACACACACACACACACACACACACACACACACACACACACACACACGCACACACACGCACACACACACACACACACACACACACACACACACTCAGGGTGACTCATGAAGTTTACGTTCCCTCTTAACGCCTCCCAGAGAGCTGCTGGGACTAATGGATAAACACTGTTGGTACGAAGCCAAGCGCTTCTTTTAAAGGTCACACTCACACACTCTGTCTCACACACACACACGCTCTTGACTGAAGGGGGGCCTGGTGAGGAGGATCACTGGATAATACTGTTCATACTGAGGCTTTGTGTGATCAGAGCTTTCCCACCGCTGTGATTGTTGGAGACGCAGGTCAGTCAATAGGATCCGATTGTCGCCACCAGGGGGCTCCTGGGGAAGGGGGGGCACTTTGGAGCTGAGTCAGTCAGTCGGGGTGGATGTCAGGCACCTAAAGCCGGAAGAGGCCGGACACCATGAGGACCAGCAGGACCAGGACCGGGATGAGGACCCGGGGCGGCGGCGAGGCCTGCTCCGCCCCCGAGGAGCGGATGGAGGAGGTCTTGATCTCGGAGGCCAGGAAGGCGGACAGCGGCACGTGGGACACCAGGGTGGGGCTGGCGTAGTTGATGAGCGAGTCGATCTTCTCCGCCTCTTTGCTGCAGGCCTCGATCTGGAAGAGACAAACGCAGCGGTGAGACCCGGAGGCGGAGCCGCGTTTCCTTGGCAACGGCCCGACCGTTTTCATCACTGACCGACTGTTTTCACCACCAACCGTTTTCATCGTTGACCGACTGTTTTTATCACTGACCAAATGTTGTAATCTCTGATCGACTGTTTTCACCACTGACCGTTTTCACCAAAGACTGACTGTTTTAAACACCGACCGACTGCTTTCTTCTGTGACCGACTGATTTTACCACCCACCGACTGTTTTCATCTCTGATCAATCAGTTTGTCCTCGAGTGTGACCGTCGGTTCACCTGATTTCTGCGTTTCAGGCTTTAGCTCCAGAGCGTTCCGGAGTTTTCCAGGATGAATCGAGTCAGACGGTGATTTCCAGCACGGCGCTCAGACATCTTCAGGTCTGCTGGAACTTGCGTTTGGGCGCGGTCCCCCATCCACCCGAGGATGAATACCAACTCCACCACAAGCCCATGTGGAAGAGTCTGTTGCCTAGCAACAGCTTAAAGCCGTGAGCTGCCGCCGCCACTTTTCCACCTTTACCTTTTGTTTTTCTTTTCTCTTCCCGCCTCCGTTAAACTGCTGCGTCTGAATCTGATGACATTTCTCAGCTTGCCGGATTCGCCACGGCCTCTCCCACACTTTAACCTCCCGCCCCGCTGAGCGGCGGCGTTTCTCCCACGGCCGAACCGACGGCGTCGCCGCGGCTCTGCCGGGTTAATGACGGTGACGAACCGATGAGAACTGAAGAGACTCAAGTTGTGACAGGAACGACAACACCTGGACATGTGGCTCAAACTGAGCCAGAAGAACATGGCTGGGTTATTAGAGAAGCTGATGGGTTTTATTTTCTTCTGAATGGCAGCGAGTGTGGAAAAATGAGAGAATAAATTAGAAAAAGTTTTGAGCAATAGATTTAAACCGTAAAAACAGGCATTTTAAAAATTCATGTTTTCCCCTCTTCACGCGCCGTTTTAGCGTTTTCATTTCAGAAAAGCTTCACGTTTAATTTACAGGAAAGGTGAGGATCTGCCAGCAGAGTCGAGGGTTTAAATCATTGAATCAGCCTCGAGAAAAAACAGCCCAAAGCGCCGCAGGTGAGTTCACCGCTTCAGAGCATTTCGATGAATCTGAAATGCAGATAAACCGGGAGGAATACTCGATCCGAGCCTCCGAATAGCTGGATGAAGAAAACACAGAAACCCGCCGCCATTTCAAAACCAACGCATCGTGTTTGATAATAACCGAGAACATGAAGAGACCGTTCGGTCCGTTCTCTCGGCAGCTGCTGCTCCGAGCCCGATGTGAGCGCCGGTGACTCACAGGAGGCAAAGGGCAGCGTGGAGAACCGGTCTCGGCTCACAGGTCCGAGAGGAGGAAGCCAAGCAGTGCCAGGGGTTTGGGCGACACAAAAACGGGCTGAAGTCGGTGATGTGAGCACAAAAGAAGAAAAATTAAAACAAATCAATCAGGACTGAATCTGACGGGTGTGAACCGGTTCAGCTTCTAGCAGAGACGCTGCTGTTTTTATGGCTAGAGGGGTTTTGTCACATGGCATCGACTGCTGTTGAAGCCAAGACCACCGAAGAAGACACCAAGCCGAGACCAAGACTGAGAATCCCAAGACCAAGACAAAACCGAGTCTTTAATGGACTGAGACCGAGTCAAGTCCAAGATGGGAGCATCCCAACACCAAGACTTTATATTACTAGACCAGAATTTTCAGGGTCTGAGACCAAGTCAAGACCAAGACCAGTGCATCTAAAGATCAAGACTTTATATTAAGGGGCCGAGGCCAGGTCACGACCAAGACCAGAGAATCTCTAGACCAAGAAAAGACTGAGACTTTAAGAGACTGAGACAGAGTGAAGTCCAAGACCAGAGCATCCCAAGACCAAGACCGAGAATCCCAAGACCAAGAAACGACCAAGACTTTCACGAGCTGAGCCAAGTCAAGTCCAAGACCAGAGTATTCCAAAACCAGGACTTTAAGGAACTGAGACTGAGACCAGAGCATTATAAGACCAAGAAAAGACCAAGACTTTAAGGGCCTGAAACCAAGTCAGGTCCCAGACCCGAGCGCCCCAAGACCAAGACTTTGTATTAAGGTGGCCAAGACTAGGTCATGTCCAAAACCAGAGTATCCCCAGACTAAGACTTTAAGTTGCCGAGACCAAATCAAGACCAAGACTGAGAATCCCAAGACCAAGAAAAGACCCAGACTTTCAGGGCAGAGACCTTGAAGTCCTCCCTCCACCAGGACAGCTGTCTGCCCCTCTACAGCTCTTACATGCAGACTTTATTTATTTGAAGATATTTTCTGTGTTGCACCATTTTCTGAATCGATCCAGTTTTTTTTTTTTTTTTTCCGTTTCCTCACAGCTTTGAATTCAGCCATTTGCCTTTTGTCAGAAGTACGAGCAGAAAGTCACCGGGAATCAATGCGAGTCCAAACAGACACCGAGAACTTTACTTTGGTGTCACATCGACCTGAGCTGGTTAGAAAAGCTGCCTCGGCGTTTGAAACGGCACAGAGACAAGGAAGAAAAGGCGGCCTCACAGTTAATCATTCAGACCTATATGAAATGCATTTCTACCTCCGTTCCACTTTCCACTTCAAAACTGCTGCTGCTGCTTAAAGGTCACGGCGCTCCTTGTGTTCAAAAAGACCTTGAGCTAAAAAAAAAAAGATGAAAACTGAATAAGTGAGAGATTTGTGCCGTCATCCTACAGTCCTTTGAAGGCTCCACTGAGCCGAGTTTCTCTCTGAAAGGATCACAGCTAATAAAAAAAAAAAAAAAAAAACCTTTCAGGGGAACAGACGTTCTTGGTTTCATGTGTTTCTGGAGGATTCTTCACAGACGGACCACGAACGGCACAAACACCAGTCGACATCTACAAGACATTATCCTGTTCTGGCTGAACATCTGGGGGCTCTGGGGGGGTTGAGGGACACCTGGCGCCCCCGACTGTCCAACAGCAGTTTGACGGCTGGACAGGCAGACGTGGGAACTGGAACTCCTGCTGGACCAGCTGGCCTCAGTCTCTGGTTTGACCGAACACGCTCCGATCACACTTCCTCCGGTCGGTCTGCCTTTATGATGACTTCAACGCCGTCCTGGGACGGGAAACTGACGACTCTGCTCTTTTCCGGCGACGTCTTCCTCCCTTCTTCAAAGTATTTGCTTCCACTCTTTGTGGGAGTCGTGCTGGGCGCTGTCGGCCATGAACTGATTCATGTCTAAGATTAGATCTCTGCCGGCGGCGGCGGTTCAGCGGCGGCCCGGAGACGTCTGAGCGCCGTACCCCGGCTCCTTTAACCCACTTTCAGGGCGACACACTTAAACCTCGACCCCGTTAGAGGAACCCGACACGATCGGCTCGTGACTCCGGGCTCCAGGCGAGACTCTCATCCGCCGTTTCATTTACACCGCGGCGGTGCTTTCATCGGGAGGAGGGATGGAGTCGGTACGACGACGGCAGCTCTGAGGTCCGAGATCTGGTTTCCTGTTTCTGGAGCGGCTGAAAAAACACCTGTATACCCTGAATTCTGAGATGCAGAATCATGGATCAGACTTCGGATTAGGCTTTCTCAATACACCAGCTGCAGGAGCTTCACTGGAATGTTTAAATAGTAAATTCACCCTGAAGTGAAAAGAAAAAATACATAGTATACTGAGTCAGACAGAATCTATTCCATAAAAATCCAGCAAAATGTTCTTTCAAGCGTTATTTACAAGTTAGATGAAAGAAATAAAGTCTATAACACACTCTGCTGACTATGTACAGACAAAGTCACCGTTGAAAATATTTAACTTTGGTAAGAAGACACAGGAAATAGCAGATAAATTGCATCTGGGTGCTGGCAAAAGGGCGATTCAAGTTTTATGAGACGTCTCGGGAGCTTTATGTCAGCTCGTGAAAGAGCTGCAATATATAAATATCCAAAACAAACCAGAAGATTCTTCGACATGCGGTTAAGAGGATCTGATCTGCTCTCATCTGCTATTCGACCCCCGTCGGTTCACCGCGCTACATGCTACACGCTAAACATGCTAACAGCAGGACGGAAAGGTTCGGCGTCTCCAGTCTGGAGTTTAACCAGATTTCTTTTTATATATATATATTTTTTAATTAACAAATGTATTTATTGTGCAGACTTCAGAAGGCATCATGGATAGTGTACAAAAATATGTCCAAATGAGAAGTCTGACATTTCTTTTTTCTTTTCAAGACAATTACCCAACATCTTAACAAAAGAATATCGAACAGAATAAAACCCGAATGAAAGACGGAACACAAAGTATCAGGAGAGGACGATCAAAAGTGGCTCCCAAGGAAGAAGCAGGAAACACAAAGGTCAAACATACGAGCCTTCACTCGTATAATTGCTTTGAAAATGTAAGAAAACCAGTAAATAAGTTTTACATTCTCCCAATAATCCCCACCCACGCAGGTGTGCTGTGCTCACCGTACAGGATAAACAGAAAGAAACTAAGGGGGTTGATAATAAGAATAAAAAAAATTAATAGCAGAGACATAGTTAAGCGATAATGCTAGCAGCAAAAATTATAGCAGTAAAAGCAGTAATTGTCATAAATGAAAGCAATAATAAAACATTCATAAAGTAAAAGGAAATTTAAAAGTAAGAAGTGAATAAATTAAAAAAATAAATAAATAAAAAATTAACCTGTCCACCGGTGATACCCCAAAAATAGCTGCTAAGGGGCATGAGGACAGGGTAGTGCCCAGAATTATCCAGTTTATCCAGATTTCTGGAGCAGTCTGAACTCATTGAGCCCGGCTGCTCATGTTCTCGTCTCAATGCTCCACCAGCGGAAGGTTAAAGACGAGCGCACAGCCCAAAACGCACCACTTGGCTTTCATTCTTTAGGTTGGAACATTTTTAAAAAAGAAGTAATAATATAAAAACAAGTGGTTGAATAGGCCGGCGCTCAATAAAACCTCCCTGTGAATGAGGAAGAAGAAAAAAAAAAAAAAGCAGTGAAAAGATCTAAAAGCTCCTCTAATCTCGCTCGTCTCCATTAGAAAACCGCGACCCGGACTGAACCGATCGGCGAATCGCCCGAAACGCTCGCACAAGGACGCACCACACAGCGGGAAATAAACAATGGAGACGGCCGTGGAAGTTTAGATTTCAATATTAAAATGAGTTCCGGAGGCAAGGTTACGCCGCGTTTCAGAGAAAAACCGAGTCGGGAAAGAGAAGTCATCATTTATTTATTGATATTTTTCAGGCTTTTCTTTGAACCTCCTTCTGCTTTTGAGTGTGTGGATCAGATTCTAAAGCACATTCACCATGGGTCTTTACAGCAGTCATTGACATAAATAATCAACAACAGTCGCCGTCGATTCAGTCTGTTCAATTCAGAATTTAAAGAAAAAATAAAAAAAGAAATTCTGCTAATTAATATCAGTTCATTAAAATGAAGAGCATGAAAGTGTGACTCCATGAATAATTCACTCACTCCGAACGCAGCAACTGGTAATTAAATTCTTTACTTTTCAAACTTTTATAAGGAAAGGAAGTCGAAAGTGTTCTATAATGTCAGAAACTCAAACTTTTATCTATTTAGGTTTAGTTTTTTTTTTTTTTAAAGCGCTGCCACTTTAATCATCAAAAGAGCATTTTTATGGCTTTTCTATCAAAGTAATGGATGAAAAACGTTTTTTTTTTTAATTTACTGTATACAGTTATGCTTTATTTCCAAATACTGATGTTTCGTGACAGGTTAACGTCAGTTTAAATAAAACAACAAAAGTAATGTTGCAAAGTCTTTTTGAAAACTTATCAAAATTACATTGAGCTTCAGAACTTGTAAATGTCTGAATAAAGTCTCCAAGATGCAGTTTTAGGGTCACGAAGGTCCTGTGAGAATGAGTTATTTCAAGAATTGTGGTTTTTTTTTTGCAAATATCATGACGTTCTAACTCTCAAAGGCGGAATAAAGTGGTGCCAAAAGGTTAACATTAACATTAATTGCCTTCCTTCGCAGACATCTGTTCAATTGTTAATTGACTGTTGTTTAGTGAGAAAAAGCTGAATTTTTGTTGACGATAACTCATTCCAGCAAATGAATAAGATACGATCTAATTAACACGGCGTGTTCCTGCATTAGGAGTCTGATTTGCGTCAGAACAGACCGGCGTTGTTCAACATGAGGAAAAAAGAAACAGACTAAAACATCTGGATGAAGGCGGCAGGAGGAGAAGAGGATCCTGGACGAGCAGATCAGGAGGAAATTAGTGGGAATTAAAGACAGGAAAAGACGCCTCCTGTGGGAAGAGAGCGGTCCGCCTCTTCAACACGGCCTCCGGCGGAGTGAAAAATCGCTCCGATGATTGCGGCGGCCTCGCTGACATGAATAATGCCTGCAGGTTATATCCAGAGATTCTCCGCCGGCGGAACCGCTTCCTCTCACTCATCGCTTCGGACTCCGATAAAACTGCAAGAGGTCACGCCGAAACTCGGGGTTCAACGCCGCGGAGAAACGCCTCGGCGCAACTTTTTCTTGGTTTCCGTAAAAGCCACAAAAACAAGGAGGGAAAGTCTGAAGGTGCCTTGAAAACGGTTTGTTATTTACAAACAAACAACATTCTTCTGCAGTTTAACCGAATCTTCCGGAACAAACTTCTCTTTCTTTCACTCCATAATCACTTCAAGCTGGAAGGTCACGATAAACTACAACTTAATAGATATTCTAACTTCTGTCATGCTGTTTTTACATAACTGAGCAGAAAACATTGAATTCTGAGAAGCAAAAGGACAGACTGTACTCATAAAGCTCTACTGTATGCCGGTAGAAGTTTTCTGTTGAAGTGTTGGAGCGTTGCCTGTTTGGAGCGTTGCCTGTTTGGGTTTGGATTTGACAGTTTCTACTGACACCAATATTTAAATTTCAATTAACCTTTGCAAAATCTGCAGCCTTTAAGATGAAGCTGTTACAACCTTCCGTGTCTGCACGACACCTCAGGCCACGCCATCTTGAATTTCTTGAGTTTAGTTTTTCTGCTGTTTCGTTTGTAACATCGTTAGTTTGAAACAGCATAAAATAAAGAGCTGAGCTCTCCGGAGTCTCTGATGCATCAGGAAGATGTGAACCGGCGGCAGGTTCATCGACAGGAAGCAAAAGAAAAACGAGCAAAACTGTAAAATCAGAACTGAAAACCAACTCGAGGCTCCAGCGACTCACCGAATGAGACCGAATATTCAAAACAGCCACAGATTGAATATTGTAACTTTAATATAAACTGAACATATAACGTGAAAACTTTTAAATTTCAGTGAAAAACCTTTTGAAACCCAGAGTTTCTTTATGAATTATGAGTAGAGTTGAAGCCAAGACCACAAAACCCGAGACCGAGTCAAGACCCGGAACCAGAGTATTTCAGGGTCAGGGCAAGACAAAGACCAGTGTTTCCCCTACCATTATATTAGGGGGGGGCGCCCCGGCCCCCCAACGGCACCCCCCGTCCCCCCTAGAAGGGCGAGTTAAATTAAAATAATTGTTACTTTCTTACACGCAAACTTCAGTTTTCCTGCATAAAGGGCGCTCCACATGCTGTCCTTACACGAGACGCGCCACTGCAAAGTAGTGTTTGTGTGTGTGGTGACTGTTGGGGGGGGGGGGGGGGGGGGGGAGTAGACACAGTGGAGTGCTGCAGCGAGTGCCGTACGGGGGAAAGGCACTGAACGTGGAAGCGCCGCGTGCGGAGTTTCTGATCACCTCCCACGTTAACCTATCTGACTGCCCACACAACGTGCAGGGGGGCGCCGCGGCTCGCGCTCTGCAGCGCGCCCGCTCCGCTTCCTTCTATGTTTCACGCGAACCGAGAGCGCCGAGAGCGCCATTTGTCAAGCTGGAACAAACAGATCGGACCAGACAGGGAGTCGGAAACAGAAAAGGCAAGAGAATCCGGTCAATTATCAAAATAAAATAAATTAAATGACGATTAGTTACGGTGTTGCTCATCTGCCCCCCCCCCCCCCCCCCCCCCGTACCCTGCTGTACAGACCTGTTCTCAAAAGAAAGTGAGTTCCTGCCCGAGCAGTCTCCCTCACCCAGTGTTGCTGCAAGTGAAAATGTTTTTAGTCCCAACTTTTCAAAATTTATAAGCACTGTTTTCCTCTGTTCTGAGTAACCTGGACATTTCATTATGACATGACTCACTGACTGTGAGGATTCAGTGTTCACGTGTCCCATCAGGATGTCTGTCCCCCCAGCTGGACCAGGTGGATCCTGAGGGATTGCCAATTTGAAAAGTAGATCTTGGGTCCAAAAAGGTTGGACACCCCTGCTTTAAGGGGCCAATACTGAGTCAAGAGGAAGACCTTGGAACTGTCTCGAATACGAGAACACCACATCTGAGTAATTTTAAAGAACTTTCAGAATAATCTGGTGTTTCGAGGCTACAAACACATAACAGATTTTAAAGGTACCTACATAATATTGGACACTGAAAATGGAGAAAGTTTATTCATTGATCTCCAGAAAGTGAATCATTAGCAGCCGACATTAATCCTGATCAGACGCTCCGCCCATCTCACAGCGACCGACCAGCAGCTCCACTCTGAGTCTCTCTGGATCTGGGATCTAATTCCTCAGGTTACTGGTGATTGTGGGGAAATTGACCAACCGGGAAACAAAGGGCTCTGCATTACAGCTCAGTTCCGTTTCCCAACAGCAGCTGAAGTCGGTCTGAATCTGCAGCGAGCTCGGGATCTAATGAGCCGTCTCCTGGGCGGCTCCGTCCTCCCTCCACCTGCAGCGGCAGCAGCTCAGCTACACACACTCTCACGGTCAATAACGCCATTATCATTACTCACAAAGTCCCTGCAGAGACGGCGCCGCCGACAACCGGTTTGAAAGACAAGGAAAGAAAACAACAATCGTGTGTAAATACAATAAGAGCCCACTGAGAATATGATTCCAGCAACAGCTTCAAACTCGCTACGACAGCAGAAAGATCAGCTCTGGTAGAGTATTAAAAACAAAACCTGTCAACCAGGATTATCTGGAACAAGCTTCGAGGTTTCCACTGCTTCTGTGTCAGCCTGGTCACGTTTGCCATCTTACAGTTTGGCCACAGACAGGAGGAGCTGCATTTCTTTAGAGGCTTCTCGGTTCAGTTTAGATGAGTTTTCAGGTGTAAATAAAAAAAACTTTTATTGCGTTTTGGGCAACAGCTGCTCAATTAAAAGCATTTTAATGGTGATTATGATTCTGGCTCCAAACGATCTAAAAATTCTTACAATCGAGGAAAAAAATGATTATTTGGTGTTTCCATCCTGAGACGCAGAACTCAACTCCCCGCTCTAATCCCTGCTCTACGCCGCGCTCCCGCGTGTGAGAAGACTTTCATTCACCGCTGCTTCATCGACAACTTCCACAAGGTGGCGGCACAAAGGCTCCATCGAGAGAAACCACAGACATCCACAGTCGGCGTGGGGTCTGTGTGTCAGAGGTCTGTGCTGGTCATGGTCATGCTGCTATGCTGGTTCCGGGGTAACGTGAAGTCCAGTTGTTTGGACTTCAGAGTTGAAAACGCGGCATGTACTAATGTTTTATGATAGGAAAGTCCTCCACAGTGCTAAATAAAGTTTTTACTGACTGTAGATGGTTTTGGCAGGACTGGAGTTGTACAGGGGAGTGTTTTTGTTTTTTTAACATGTTCAATAAATGCTTTTCCAAATTTAAAGACATGATCGCCCAAATAATCGTGATTAAAATATTGCCCAAATTTTTTTATTTGGATTTTTTTTTTCATATTCGAACAGCCCTAGTAGTGCCATTACTGAAAATGCTGCTGTTTAGAAACAGCTCCCGAGGTGGAATTTTTAGAAAACGCTCCGATTCTGTGGAAACAGGGAAAAAAACAACTTTTCAAAAAAGCCCTGTGTCTTCATGTAGACGGAAGGAAACGCAGCTCTTCTGAAACGCTGCTACTGCGGATAGATAGTGAAGTAAATAGTTCTAGTCAGTGTCGGGACTCCCAGTCCAGATCCATCTGGTCCTGATCCTGGTTACAGCCTGTTTTCAAATGTTCCCACATAAACGTGTCTGAAATGAAAATGCAAAAATGAAGCGTGGCGCTGTAAACGAGTCTGATGGAGAGATTCTAGTGAAACTTATTGAAACTGACCTCAGTTCTGAAAGTGACTGATTTAACATGGAGACACCGTCAGAGACGTGTTGAGCCACGTCAGCGGCGGTTTGAAGAGGTGAGCCGAGCTCAGCGTCTTCCCGGTACAGTAGACGGTAAACCGTCGCCACAGTAAAACGCCGGTGATGAAGCAGGGGCAGGTGAGATGAGACAGATGAGTCCTCCCCCTCACTTTACTATGAATGCTGATGCCCTGGAGGATCGGCGGCGGCGGAGGGTAATTAGCGGCGTTAAACACGGCGGGTGTCGAGGCGCCGCTCGCTCTCGTGTGTTTACACGGCGGGGAAAATACTCCAGTTGTCTGAAAAATGAAACATTCCACAGCGACCGCGGTAAATAACGGCTGTTGGTACGGCTCCGCCGGTTCGCTCGTACGTCGGGGTGTAAACATCTCAGCTTCCTTCCCCCTCAAACATTTCACTGCTGCAGGAAACAAAGGCTCTGACAGCAGAGGTCAATCAGCTCTTATCTCATGAACTCAGCGCTTCTGCTCCTCAAATAGAGCCTTGACTAAATAAATCACAATTCTTCTCAGCTTCAAAACGACGTGTGAGGAGCAGGACGGCTCGGTGTCAGTTTATCACAGACTATAAAGCTCTCGAACTCCATGAAAACCAGGCGTTAATCTTCCCTTCCTTCAGGATCTCCTTCTCTTTTACGCTCCCGGTTAAACGGTTCGGTGGAAACGGCCTCTAAAATCCGGTCGGATTAAAAGGTAAAGATCTTTACCTTCAATTACGATGATTAACAAGTGAGTTTAGCTCACGTCTGTGGAAAATGAGAGCTTTAAACTGGCTGTGCTTCGGGTCTTAATCAACCATCGACACACACTTGGACATCCAGGTGTGTTTCACAGCTGCTGAAGCTTAATAAACACACTCACACACACACACACACGCATATAAATTGTAGTCAAACTTTGCACTCACTCTCAAAGGCTTAAATCCAATATTAAATTTGAAGTAATTAGAACAAAAATAACAGTAAAACTTCTCATAACACTCATTTTCTTTTGCCATATCAAGAATATTTGGATTATTAGCAGACTTAAAATGATTCTTTAAAGACTCATTTTTAATTGTTTTTGATAAATGAGTGGAAAAACTTTAATTTCTCCGCCTCCTGTCACGAGACGTGAAGCTGGCCAGCTGGACGCCGTGTTAGCGGAGCTTGTCGCTGGACAGCGGCAGCAGAGCGAGACCCGAGGCGTCCATCCGACAAGAGCAAAAACACACGGAAGCAGCCAGAAGAGGCTTTAACCACAAAGCTGCGCAGGTCGTGTTGCTGCATACCGTCTGCAGTGCATCAGTCATTTTTACACACCATTAAATTTTGGTTCCTACCTCCAAAGTTACAGAACTATTTGTGGCGGAACTAAATTTCTGCTGTAGTTCCGGGTGGGACTGCATTAGGAGGTGCACAGAGAAATCTACACAGGTGTTTTTAAGTTCTAAATTGTGTAATAAGAGCACAAAAACACAAAATTCACCTCTTTTTTACGTAATACAGCCAATGAGGTTAGAATACTTCTGTTATTCTTGTTATTTGTGTAAATTGTGATTATAGTCACAGCGTGACATGAAGCTAGGTGGCTAACAGAGCTAATGTTGCTAACGTGGCTACAAGTTCATGGAGAAGCTCAATTTAAGATGTTTTTGTTATAATTTCAAATTCATATGTAAGTTATTGATGTTAAAAGGTAATTTTTTTTGTGAATATAGTTTATAAAGTTGAATTCAAGAAGCTAAAAAGACAAAGACAAACTAGTCTGTAAAATTTATGGTTTACAAGACAATATTTCAGAACGTCCAAGGGACACAAGATCATATGGGAAGAATAAAGAACATTTATGTTTATATTTATATGTTTGGTTGCTTGGAAAATGTGTTGATTGGTTTTGTGTTTGTAATAAATTCTGAGCAGTAAACTGAAAGTACAGTTCGTCACACTGAGGGTGGTGACAGGTTGGTTTCTGTCTGAACCAGAGCCGGCGACGCACCAGAAATCTTTTCGTGTGTGTGTGTGTGTGTGTCACCTGCAGCGGCGTGGGCTGCTGGTCCACGGGGGCGATGAGGACCACCAGCTCGTGGTCGATGCTCAGGTAGCCGAAGACGTCGCACTGCGGCACGGAGACGTGGAGCCGCAGGATCTGCAGGACGTCCTGGACCGTCACCGGCTGGTTCCTATTCAGCTGCGGCGCAGGGAGGGAGCAGATTAACGCTTCTGTTCAACTTCAGACTAAGATCTGTCACTTTCTCAGAAAAGAAAAAGAAAAAAGCCACTGTTTCATGATGTTCCAAGCTGCATCATCGGGAAATTCAGAGCTGTGATGTTACCGGCCTGAGACTTTCTGGACAATTAAATCCAACAATGCAGATCAGAAACTGCTGCTCCTGTGGTCGCAGTTAATAGTTCTACTGCGACGGAAAGGCAAAAATGATGAGCTTTCACTGGAAACGCTCTTGTCTGAATGAGGCTTTAAGCTGCTGAATTAGCTGGGAAAATTTGAGATATGTAAGTGGCATCATTTCACTTTTCCAGCTGTTCCAGACGTTTTTGGGAAGATATTCCTAGAAAAGATCGAAGTGGGACTCTAACTGGCTCCTTCATGTCACTTCTATCTAATATTCGAAAGGCCATCCAGGTAGCAGACTGGCGAGTCCCTCCTGGCTCCCAAGGAGTCCTGGTAGTTTGTGACTTTAGTGGGTGTGCCGCGTGTGGCGAGGAGGCGGGGCTACCCAGCAGCTGTGGCGGAGCAGAGGTGCTCCAGACTCACAGCGTCCCTCTCATGTGTCCCAGCAGCAGCAGATCAGATCAGATCAGCGCTGCTGCTGTGGCAGCGGAGGGGTGTGAGCAGGCCGACTCTCGCCGTGATGTGTGTGTGTGTGTGTGTGTGTGTGTGTGTGTGTGTGTGTGTGTGTGTGTGTGTGTGCGTGCGTGCGTGCGTGCGTGCGTGCACTGGGATTCACGCCAAGCTGACGAGCAGCCAGCGGGGGCTTTGTTGTCTCATTAAGCTGATCTGAATGAAACGCCGCGGGACTTATTAGGGGCGAGCGCGTCGGCGCTCGGGCATTAGCGGGCGTCGGGCGCTAATGCCACTCGTTAAGGTGGGCGGGGCATCACGAGGGGCTCCTGGGAGGAGCGTGAGAGGATGGGCGGGGCAAAGGTGGAGACAAGGAGCTACTGCTGATCTTCATTCATATTCACACAAATCAGTTGGTTTTTTTTTTTGTTTTTTTTGAAGACTTGCTTTTGTAAATCTGGAAACAGTGTTTTGTACATTGTGTTTTGTACATTGTGTTTTGTACATTGTGTGTCTTCATCTCTGAATGGTTGTGTCGATAATCAGTGGCTTCTGAGTATCAGTGAGGTCTGTAGGTCAGGAAGTCGTCCTGGTTTCAAGCCAGAGGGCAGAGATTCTGCTCTGTGCAGACGATGTTACGCTCTGACAGGTGTGTGTGTGTGTGTGTGTGTTGACCGATATGTTCATTTTTGATCATCTGCTATCACAATTTCATGTCATGTGATGTTCTCAAGACGGGTCTTCTCTTCCCCAGACAATCTGCACAATGTGGAAACTTCAAGAACACTGAGGTGGAACTAATTATGAATTCGGGATGAATGATCGAGTTCGAAGTGCAAACCTAATAAACCCCGCCTCTTATCTATCAGTCCAGGAAAAATAATTGACTTCGCTTTGACTTAATATCGAGCTCTATGGACCCTTTATGAGAGACATTTTACAAGTACTAATTTAATAAACCGTCTGTTTTATCCAATTTAATTCAAAAATATTTAATCTTAATGCATTTTTTAATTGGTTGATATCTGAGCTTTTTCCCCACAAACTGCTTCATGGTGTAAAGACGATGATTGATCCACGCTCTTCTTTTCTATTGATCTTTTCAGTATCACATTGGTACAAGCTGCACGGCCTCCCTCTCATATATTGCGATCTGCTCATAAAAGCAGCGTTTCCTGCTTTTCTGTCTGTTTTTGTCGGATTTTTTAATTAACCCGCAGCGTCAGACGGCCGCTGGCTCCTCCAAAGTAAGAGCGCAGCCCCATTTCCACGGCGAAACCTCATTAAAGGGACTTCAGACTGACACACACACACAGCCGCCGGGATCCTCTGCTTTAAAACAGATATCGATTCTAATTATATCTTACTTGCTCCTCACAAGTATTTTTTTAAATTGTTTTTGTGGAAACGATCCTCAACAAGCCTCCTAACTTCACCTTTTTTCTTGCAGTAAAGTGAATCCAAACAGAAGAGGCAGCAGGAAGCTTCTTCCCAGAGGCTCCGAGTAATAAATGCCTTTGGGGAAACAGCTTTTTCATGTTTCTCACGTACGCTGGATTTCTTTAGATTAGTATTCCGGCTCTGCAGGTCTGCATCTACGAGGTGGAACAACGAGACCTGAGCTCACTGATAGTCTGACACACCGACGGCAAAACAGACCCGAGAACATGGAGGTCCGTCCAATCAGAGAGTTTAACTGACTGAGCGTTTCCTCCGCACACGCATGTTTCACAAAGAGTTTTATACCAAAAACTGAAGAAACCTGTTGATATTTTCATTTAAACAGGCCTTCAACAATTAAAAAAAAATAAAATAAAGGTGTTTTTTTTTTTTTGTCTTCCTTGGAAAAAAAAACCCAACAACAGGACATTTTCATTAAAGGTCGTGGTGTTTTCTGATGAGAACATGTAGAAACGACCACAGAAGGAGAGGCTGTGCATCAGCGAGGGGCAGATGGAGACCCGGGGGCTGGATCTCTACCTCCCCCAAATGGCAGCATATGGAACTGCAGGAGGATATAACTCATCCTGGAGCATTTTGAATTTAACGGAGTTTGAATGGATTTTATACCTGAAGGTTTCATTAAATCTGGCTTTATGCTGAGACTGGAGTCATTTCCTGTTAAAATAAAGACATTTTCATCACATTTTCTTTGTACCACAACAGAAAAAAAGCTTGAAAATGTAAATTTAAAGGTTGTTATTTTAACTCAAGATGGAATTAGGCTGCAGTGCCTGGAGACGGGACATTTTCAAAACGCTGTTTTCAGCGTGTTGTCGTGTAAATGGACTCAAACACAGCGAAGGCTTCCTGTTTGCTCCTGATGCGTCGTACCTTGGAGAAGGTGTTCATCTGCTCCTTGTTCCACAGGATCTGCAGCATGCTGGCGCAGATCGGACAGCAGGCGCCTGCAAGCACAGCAGAGGTCACGACCCTGCAGGTAACCCCTCCCCCCTCCCCCCTCCCGGAGTGTCTGGCCGGCCTCCACTCACCCGGCGGCGTGACGGGCTGGCAGCCCGGCGCCGACAGCGGCGGGCAGGGCACGAGGCTGCAGGCGGAGTAGGGCGCGCCCTCCGACACGGCGCCCACGGCGTGGCAGTAGCCCTCGTAGTCCACCGCCACGCGGTCCGAGAAGGCGTCGCACACCGTGCCGTACGTCTCGCCGTTGTGGCCGCAAACCTGCTGCGGCTTCCTGCAGGCGTCCTGCGGAACGACGGAGAGTCAACACGCCGCAGCGGGGTTGTTTTCTGAAATACACCCTGCTGAACCTGCCGTAGATATTCCTCTTTCAGATATTGTTTCCTGTTTCTCCCCAAATGTGGGGGAAGTATTTTATTCCATCAGCAGCAGTAATAAAGGCTAAACCCAGAGACTCAGAACGTTTGGCTGCTTTTGTTTTAATGAAATCTCTGGAGGGCCTCAAAGCGGCAGGAAGCTGCACAGCAGGCGGCCGAAAGGCCTGAAAAATACAGGAAGCGGGGATTAAATGCTTCATGTTTTCATGTATCTTTCATGGCGGTGCATTAAGCAGCATCAGTGGAGGAAACGGATCTGCAGGAGGAATCAATAAAGTGTGACCAGATCCCACGTCAAATCACTGGTTACAGTTCTCTGGAAGTGAAGATTTGCAGCTTTTGAGCAAAATTAACGAACATTCTTCTACATTTTTTTTATATAAAGTCCTGTGGTGTGTGATGTTGTCCATCCTGGGCCCCGCCCATTCACCTGGCCCCACCCCCTGCCCTGGCCCCGCCCACCTGGCAGTGGCCCATGTAGGCCAGGGTCTTGCCGGCCTGCTGCAGGTGGCACAGGCTGGGGTGAACCAGGCCGTCGGTGTCGCACGCCGGCTCCACGCTGTTCCGGTCGCAGGCCGCCGGGCGGCCGACGCACTCGTGCTGCGGGCAGTCGGACGAGTCGCTCAGACACACACGGTACTTCGGGACGCACCTGGAAACACACACACATTTATATCACTCTTTGGAAGACCATGCTTTGATTTCTACATAGAATTTGGGTGTGGATTTGTGGGTTTATGTGTGTGTGTGTGTGCGTGTGTGTGTGCGTGTGTGTGTGTGTGTGCGTGTGTGTGTGCGTGTGTGTGTGTGTGTGCGCGCGCACAACAACACAGCACCACACGGTGGAATGACGGGCGAACGGCTCCGTCTCAATACAAAAGAGCAAAAGCAACAGGAGCAAACTTCTTTCCCTCCAAACACACATAAACAGGTGAAAACCTGCTCTGTTACCGTAGCAACCGGCCAGCTTCCGACATCGCGCACCAATCAGGCGTTGAGAAAATCTGAGTTGGCTCGTTCCCACATAACAAAGGGAAAAGTGTTTGGATCTGTGTGTGTGTGTGTGTGTGAGAGAGAGAGAGAGAGAGAGCAGTGACTGAGTAAGACCATCACTCTCTTGACAGAAAAGCAAACATTGTGCAGTTTTGTGTCTGTTTGTCATGTTTTTCTCGGGGCGGGTTGTGAAGCGTGGCTCCAGTCCAGAGAAACAATCCAGCCGGCGGTTTCATTAAACTCTGCTTCTCCTCTTTGCGGAGCTGGAAGTCTGTGATCTGCGGCTCCCGCTTCAGTAAAGTCTGCAGTTTGTGGATTAGCTCGCTATCTGATGGGGACTTGTTTCTTCTTTATTTATGTTTTATCTGATTCTTCTCTCGCTTACTATTCCTTAAACACAAGCAGAAAACAGTCTGAACATAGTTTTATCGCATTCCAGACCAGCAGCTGGCAGTGATTCGGGGGGTTCGTGTGGTTCGGGGGGTCGTGAACCCACCTCTGGCTCCTGGGACAGGGCTTCCCGGCACACGGGTTGGTGAGGCGGCACTGGCCGAACACGAACTGGTGGTCTTTGAAGCCCATGCATCGGGCCACGCAGGCGCTGGGGTAGGTCCTCCCGTTGGACGCACACACCGGGACGAAGCGGTCCTGACAGTTGCAGGGAAGCCCTGGAGGGGAGGGGGGCATTGGAAAGGTCTCGGCGATCGAGGTTTACCGGTCTACCGGGATCTACCGGGTCCAGCCTTACCGGTGAAGTGTCGCCGGTCCTCATCGGAGCTGCTGAGGCTCAGACACTCCCGGGTGGAGCAGACGGCGTCCCCGGCGAAGCAGGAGCAGATGTGGCAGTCCACCCTGAACGTCGTCCCGTGGCCTGAAACACACGGAACAGCAGCGTGACGCACCGTAGCGTCTGGAAGTGGAGGACGCCCACCGTCACGTTCTCCTCGTACGCAGACAATGGAGCCTTAAACAGAAGAGACTTCTGAAGAAAACATCCTCAGTAAGTTTATTTTTTTTTAAAAAGGGCTCCTTTTCTGCTCAACTTTCCTGACTTCTACAAGGTAAATATGAAGGATCAGATGTGACTGAAGCTACGGCGTCCTTCAGCCGGAGAATACCTCCACAGAACATCTCTGTCTTTATAACCTCTAATGGCATCATGACTGAAGCCGAGCCGCACTAATAGGTCAATATCTCCTAATCCTCACTTATCTGCTTTTGTTCAGGCTCATCGGCGTGGAGCAGAAATCTTCCCAGCTCGTCTTTACAGCTCATTACCGAGAGCTTAACGGAGAGGAGCGGCGTGTTCAGTCAGGCAGGAGTCCACGCCAGAAAGCGTCAGATCGACAGAACGAGGCTCCGGAGACTGAAAGAAAACGCTGCGAAGAAAAGTTTCCCCGAAGGAGTTCACACCTGAAAACCTGTGGGACCGGAGGACAACGCGACTTTTCTGAAGCGCTCATGTTCATGGGCACCACGGCAGTGGTGAACAGTCCTTCTGCACATGCTCAGTGTGTGAGTGTGTTCTTTCATTACAAAACCAATCATCGAAAGATCGTCATTAAATCCTGAGATCATGTTTCTGCTTCTCACATCTCCCGCCCAGTGTGTTTCACGACTCGTCACTTTTCAGAATATTAAAGACGATTTGTGAATCTGAAACCAGCCAATAGTCGGGATGCGCGATATATCAGTGGCGATATATTGTTTTTTTTTTTTTTTGAGTGTGTTTTTTTAACATATCAGTATCGGTCTGATCAGTAAAACTGGTCTGATATCGTAAACAGCTGATATTTATTTCTGTCCAGTCACCGTTGTGTGTGTGTGTGTGTGTGTGTGTGTGTGTGTGTGTGTGTTAGGGTTGATTTAAACTGTGCAAAAACAAGTTCTGATATTTTTGATTTATTAATTTCACAGATGTGAGTCGACATGACTTTTTTAAAGTTTGAACTTTAAAAAAAGTTTGAACTTGAAAAAAATAAAAAAAACTCAGTATACCAGTGATTTTTTTCTGCTTGCTTCCCCCTAACATTGTTTCACTGTTTAAATATTTACTTTAACTTTGCAAATTATTAGAGGTAGGAAAAAAATTGAGTCACAATAGTATTGGTATTCTGTTGTTTGATGAGATAAACAGTAATACATTAATACTACTGTTCTGTATTTTAAGAAGACATGAACGTGAAACAGCCGAGTTTTAACAAAACTACATTTTTATGCCATTATTTTTGCTTCTTTTACAAAAACTCACAGCTTTTGAAAAGAAAGTCTAAAGTTTAAAAAAAAGTGGACTCAGATGTGATTCAGATCCTGACAGTTTGTAGACTGTCACATGGCCTGGCGCTAAAGCAGACTAAAAAACATGACGACTGTCAAAGAATTGCAATTTAAATCAAATTGGCGCCAAAAATTCATAAGAAATGGAACCAGGAAAGAAGCCGATCGTCCTGGTCCTTCAGTCTGAGACCTAAAATCTTTACTGACACCAGATTCTGTCATCAATAAGTCTGATTAGTGGGAATGTAGTCAGGATGTGTTTTGATATTTCTGATTCAGCCTACTTGACAGATTTGAATTGAAATTGTTTTAAGTTATAAAACCAATCAAGGTATTTTGATTTGTGAATTCTGATTCTTGTTTTGCTAGAAACTTGTTTTCATATCAGTGAATATCAGCCGTCGGCCAGAAGCGCGGTACTGATGAACCAGCAGGGTCAGTGACTGATCGGCGTCATGTTTCCCGACACTCTTCCTTCAAACTTCTGCCTCGGTGGGAAAACATTTCTGATTGAGAAAGTCGTTACTGTCCCCCCCGTGAGCAGATCAGGGTCCTCGTTGGTCCACAGGAGCCGATCGGCGTTCTGGAGTTGAAGATTTAATCGGTTCTGCTGAGTCTAATTAGAAGTGATTAATGGCGGCTTCCCCCTGAGCCGGACCGCTGCTTCACTCCTCAGACCGACTCGCTGCAGGGAAACATTCATCAGCCGCATCCTGGTCTCTGACTCGCTGCTTTTTATTAGTGGTTATTAACTTTCCTGCAGGAGCGGAGTGATGGATCAGCGTCGGCCCTCCCGTCCATTCACAGTCCTGCATTCTGGTTCCAGAGTTTCAGGGCATTTCTACTGTACTAAAACCAGAAATCCTCCTCATTCCGACGACTGGCACGAAGAACACACTGATACTGATCTGTCCAACATACGGTCTGCGGGGCCGAAACCGGCCTGCAAGAGGCTCCAATGCGGTCAAACCACCAAGAAAATGGAAAAAAAAACTGAAAATAAGCGACATGACGGGGGTCTTACTCTTCCGCTGCCCCCCCACCAGGCAGGCCCTGTCGGTGTCCAGGCAGGGCATCTCGGCGCAGTTCTCCAGGCGGCCGCTGGGCCCGCAGCTGCACACCTCGTAGCAGCCCAGCGAGCCGGAGCGGGTCGGGACCTGGATCCGGGCGTCCTGCTGCACCAGGAACTCCGAGGCCTCGCCCAGCTTGCAGCCTGAACACACACACACACACACACACACACACACACACACACACACACACTGAGAACCGGGCCTAGCGGAGCCGCTGATGGAGCAGACGACGGATGACTCCTCCCACCTGGCACGCAGAGGTACGGCTGGCAGCTGACCTCGTCCAGGCAGCCCTTCCTGTTCACCTGGCACAGGTGGTTGCTGGGACACGGGTTGGGGTTGCAGGGGTGGATGACTTCCTCCACGATGCTGTTACCGAGGGAACTGGGGCCTGGAGGGACGGAGGAGAGGCTCAAATCCACAAACTCAATCCGGATTCATGTATCGGTGCTTCACTCAGCTTTTATTTTGAAACTGAGATTCTTAAAAAATACTTTTAACTCCTGTTGGTGTTGGGTGAGGGTGGCTCATGTATTCAGAATTTTTTCATTCATCAGCAAATACTACAATTTGTTAATTACCAATGCGTTAATCTTCTTATGAAAATGTGCAGAAAGAATAAAATTTGATTTTATTAAATAATATCAATATTCAGTCAGGTTTCCACATTATTACACTACATTTTTCGGCCATTATTATTATTAGTGTGGGATCAGATCGAGCCAGCCACAACACTAAGCAGGTCCAGAAAATGTACTTATGACAGCCGAGGGCATCATTGGGTTGACCACTGAACATTCCACCAACATGATAAAAAATAAATAAATAAATCAACCAATCTATGTTATTTTCTGACATTATGAAGAATCAATAAAAACAAAAATCCTTTTAAAATGTGTTTAGACATGAATAGGGCTGCATATCATGAAGAAAAAAAAGATTCTTTGCAGTGTTTGAGCAGTTTGCACATCAAAAATAGACAAAGTGGTTCAGTGAGGATTCATAGTTTTGACATTTACACATATTAGAAATGTGGAACTGGCTGCTGCAGAGCTGATTTCCAACAACAAGCCTCTGGCAGTGAGAGTCTTTCTGCTGGAGTCATCAGGAGTGTTTGGTGTTTTTCTGCCCTCTAGTGGCCAAACCCAGGTACAGCAGCAGCACAGTGAGGACAAACCGGTGTTCTGCTGGTGATTCCCTTCAGTTCAGAGAGAGAGAGAGAGAGAGAGAGAGAGAGTGTGTGTGTGTGTGTGTGTGTGTGTGTGTGTGTGTGTGTGTGTGTGTGTGTGTGTGTGTGTGTGTGTGGACTCACTCAGGTACTTGTGGAGGGGGATGCAGCGCTCGGGGTCGTCGATGGGCGACAGCAGCTCACAGATCCTCTCCGGAGTTTGTCCTTCCAGGAAGCGCTTCCTGTCTCCGCACTGGGTCAGGATGTCGACGCAGTCCGACCTGAGGACGGAGACGAGCGGACACAGTCCTGAAAACTGCACAGGTGTCTGAAGATGGACTGAATATAATTCCAATATATATATATCTATATAATGGAAACTGGAAAAAATGCATTATGCTTATTTTCTATTTCAAAGCCGTGCTGTCAGAGTGAGTTTTTTTTTCTTTAATATTTCTCTGTATTTTGCATCATAAAAATTAGCTTTATGTTGATAGTGTTTATATCTGGAAAAATGCACTCTTCGCTGCAACAAAAAAAATTCAAAATTTAAAGGTTATTTATGGCATTATTTTACTGATGGGGCTCACTCAAGATGACGTTATAAGAAGAGAGACTTTATTTGAAGCTCTGAGCTTCTTTGATTCCTCGTGCGGCTCGTCTCTTAAAGCGATACTTCAACATTTTGGCAAATTGGCCCATCCAGGGCAATTCGGTAGTCATTTAGAACAGCGTACTTACTTTTTTTGTGAGGGCGAGCTGTTGTTTATTCAGCGGTGCGTCTGAGGAGAGCTTCACGGCGGACATAATGGAAGTGGACGGTACAGTTGCTTCCCTCGTCAAACTCATCAAATACACAAACCAACAACCCCACAAACACTTTGGTGGACACGTTATAATCTGCACATTCACTACGCTGTGAAACACCAACAAATAATATTGTAGCGTTACGACTTTGAAGCAAATACTGGGAACTACTTTTTCTTTTGAAATCACTACGCCCAGACGCCATGTTTAGTAAGTAGTTCCATCTTAGCAATCTTCGCATAAACAACTCAATCTCGTAATTTTGCTTTAATATTTCACAGCGTAGTGAATGTGCGGATTATAACGTGTCCGCCAAAGTTGTTTTGGGGTTGTTAGATTGTGTATTTGATGAGTTTGACGAGGGAAGCAACTGTACCGTCCACTTCCATCATGTCCGCCGTGAAGCTCTCCTCAGACGCACCGCTGAATAAACAACAGTTCGCCCTCACAAAAAAAGTAAGTAGGCTGTTCTAAATGACTACCGAATTGCCCTAGATGGGCCAATTTGCCAAAATGTTGAAGTATCGCTTTAACATCTGGCCTGAAACGCCTCCTGTCTGATAAACCTTCTGTTTCATGCTGGTTCAGGTCATCTTGGACCATTTTCTCAGTCCAGCTGCTTTCGGTTTAACCTGTTCGGAGATCTTAAACACTGAGCAGATTCACACACCAATGCTTCGACGCAGGTTTCAAACCAAAAGAGATGGTTTGAAAACCAAAACTCACGTTAAGCTAACTGCTAATCATTTCAGATTTGTTACCCGTTTGGTTTTTGTTTGTTTAATTTGCCGCTGCAGTTTTTTTTAGGCTGCTTCATTCATTCCAGCAGCTCTTCTCCTCTTCCGCCGGGTTGGCTTTTCTCTCCATTTAGCAGGACGTCTGCTTTGAATTCAACTTCATTTTCCACTTTTTCCTGTTTGTCTAGCAAGCGGCGAGGAGCAGCCGAAGCATCGCTCAGCAGCTTGTTAATATTAGCATGTCAGGGCTTAAAGAGGCGAGCTGTGGTTTCTACTTGAGAAGCGGTCGGCTCGTCCGCCCACTCTTTGAAAATCCCTACGTGCGATCCCGTCGAGGGTTAGCAAGACGACGGCACAGACCTCAACAGCAGAAGGAAGTTCACTCTGTCTCTCAATGAGCCTTTTTTATGTCGTGTTAAATCGATTGTTCCTCATAAAAGACGGTTGAAGTTGAGAGAATGGACGTAGAGTACCTGCCCTGAACGGCGGCGGCTGGACCTACTTGCATATGACGCTGCCTCTGGACTTGCTGTGGCAGGGCTTGATCTGCAGGGCGCAGGCCACGGCCTTCCACATGTCCGGCAGACACTTCCGGATGTCCAGCACCGGGATGTTCTTGATGGTGCCGTTGGACCACAGCTTGATGTCGTTCATGGCGCCCTGGTCCGACTGGACGTTGCAGCTGCGGAAAAGCTCGGTCGGCCTGCGGATCGACAGGAGGAAGGCTGAGTGTCCGGTGTTCTCAGAAGCAGCTCGCCGCTTCCTCTGTGCGTTCTGTCTACGTTGGTCTGACTATGTGTTAGAAGAACCAAAACAGCCAGGCGTAGGACCAGAGCGTGACGGGAACAGACCGGAGCCAAAACTGGTCCCAAGACGTTAAAATGGTGAAGAGTCGAGGCCGTTCAATGTCAAGGTCTTGGTCTCGTCTGAACCTGGTGTCCTTAAGTGCTGCGCTGGTCTTGGGGTACTCTGGCGCTGGTTTTAAATCAGTTGAAGCCCCTAAAAGTCTTGGTTCTCACTTGACCTTGCCCGCTAAAAGTCCAGGCCAAATTGTGGCCAGAAGAAATGCGACGGGAATTCAATACGCCACAGTCCGAGACTGTGTGAGCCGATGTTTCATATTTTGAATGGTGTTTCATATTTAGTTGTGGACTATGGCGGAGTGGGGGATGCGGGAATTGACAGACTGAGAATGATCCGCCACATGCGGCAGGAATCCGAAATGTGCAGCGTCTCTTCCTGGTCTCTCCGAAATCACAAAACAGTCGTAGGAAAAGGAAAAATGCCACGTAGGAGAGTCGCAGATGAGTGATGAGTTGAACAATCTGGACCTGGTGTGTTCTCAGGCTGATCTCAAAATATCTCGCCGGACTGTTGCTGCTATAAAAACCCATCATGAAGCCATGATTCACCTGCAAGATGCAATAAGTAACTCCACAAACCTATAAACGAGGAACCATTAGAAGCATTACAGCAGTTTCACATGCAAGCAATCGTTAAATTACTCAACTTCTCTTGATTTATCTCCACTTTACAAACTTCCTTCTCTGCTGTCTCATTTATTCCTCCTCATTGTCCATCGGTAGATATGTGGCAACAGTAAAGGTTCTTTGATGATGTGAATTAACCTCTATTGTTCAGTCCAGGTACCTTCCTCCTCAAAACCACAGATAGAAACGATGATTCATCTGCTTTTAACACAGTTTAAACCAGGCATATGTGGTCCTGGGGGCAATCCGCATGGAATTTAATCCATAACACCTTTTTTAATCACATCAATCCACCCACAGTCAGCGACGATGGGAGATGTAAATTGGATCAGATTGAATTGTAGGGAAACAGAACACCGTCTCTGGGTAATGGACGACATCCTTCTGCCAACTCTGTGCAACTATACGGCATTGATCCATGATTTTACTCACACCATATACATGCACAGTCCGCCAGCACGAGAGAACTCTGCCAGCATCCGCTAGTGAAGAGACTTCAGTGTGCAAACACAAGTTCTGTTTTTTAAAAAGAGAGATCGCTTCTCGTACAGCCCAACACTGTGAAGAACGACGGTCTATTTCACGGATTTCCAGAACCTGAAGGATCTGCTGCTAATACTTCAATGTAAGACCAAACGGCTTCCATTCAGAGTGCAGAGAGAAGTCTGTTGGGTAAAAAAAAACGTCTGTTTTGGTCTCATCCGTTGACCTTGGGGTTTCCAACATGCCTTTGAGCAAAGTCAAAGCTTCCTCGAACAAAGAGCTTCACTTGCAGTTTCCCCATAAAACTTCGGCTTTATGGGCGAGTCGGGAATCCGGCAACAGCAGCTCCATGCAGAAACCGTCATCAAAGAGGAAGTGGGTGAATGCTTTCACAGGCAGGGAGGCGGTCTGCGCTGCCGGCCTGACGGAGGCGCTCCTCGGAGCAGAGCGAGCCGTTTTTCCTCGCCGCTGCATCGGGACGTCTCTTTCATGTCTGGGTTTGGTCTCCAGTGACTCAGCTAATTGGTGGTTGAAAACACTTGACGGTTCCAGGCCGAAGCTCTGGGTGTGGTTCCATCATTCCTTTGGTGTCTAATGAGCGGCTGCTTTGTTTATCTTGAAGTTAGTCTGTCCGTGTGTGTGTGTGTGTGTGTGTGTGTGTGTGTGTGGCAGCGGTTTTCCTCCCAAACCAACGCTGAACGTTTCGATCAGCTGATGTTCTCCATCTCCGTCCAGAAGAGGAACACACTGTTGTTCAGGCCCAGAAGAACGAAGGCAGCGCTGGTCCGTCACAGCCCTGCCGCCTCCCGAGGCTGTGATTTGTGTCGGTTTGTCTCCGATAAGGCGGGATAATCGACGCGGCTCGGGCTTGTTTGTTTGCTAATCCGTCATAATGAATGCAGCAGCTGCCTGTGCGTCTGGCGAAGCTGCGCCGCCGCTCTGTAATAAGGCCGGATAAGTTGACTTTAAGCTGCTTTCAAAACCCAACAACGATAAGCCATTCGCACTGAGATGTGAAACGTTTGCAGGGAACCCCGAGACCCGGGTATCACTGGAATGCAGGTCAGGATGAGGCTCTGACAGCGGGCCGACTGTCGACCTTCCACCAGGGAAGCAGGAAAAACAGAACCAAGCAGCGGCTCGCTTGTCTTGAGCGGGGAAAAACCCTTCAGCTGTTGGATTACTGCTTCATTACGTGAGTGTCTGAGAAGCTGTGTGGTCCTGTAACGCTCCAGAGAAGAGTCTAATCTGGAGGAATCCTGGAAGATGCACAGCTACAAGCTTCGCTCACTGACTACAAACTGACTGTTACAGTGTGAGAACCCTGTGAAGCCTCTGCTGAGCCACAGATTAAAGTTTAGGCACCCGGTTTCAGACGTACCATAACACAGTGTTTTTCAAGCTTTTCTGAGGCAGGGTACAAGAACGACTTTTCACACCACCAACTGGAAATGATGGGAAAAAAAAAAAAGAAATCCTATAGTCTGTGTTAACAATATAAAGTCATTCTAATCAAAGTGTCTTGAACATCAATTAAATAAACACAATGAAAAAAGACATTTATCAGCTTTCATATTTCTACTCACTCAGTTTGTGTCTCATTACCTTTGCAGTTTTCTTGTAAAAGTTACCTTTTTCTTTGTGAGTTCATACAGCCAACAAAATGAAAATTAAAAACCAGTTTTAATTTCAGATTTAATGCAGTTCTGTATTCTCTTCTCTACTCTTCAGCGTTAGTTTTTGTAAGCACAGTCTTCACTCACAAGTGTTTTATTTGGTGTATCAGCTGAGCTGCCACTGTTCTAGCAGCCATGCACCACTAGGTGGCGCCTTGCAGTTCAGCCCTGGATGGAATTCTCTATCTGAATTTTGAGCCTCTCGGGCTTCCACAGCTACTTTGGTTGAATTTTGAGTGTTTCAGAGTTTTTTTAATCACTGCTGTGTTTTTCTGAGATGAAAATAAAATTCCTGTTATTACTCAGAATTAGGATTTGTGCTTTGGTATTTTGCAAGTTAAATATTGCTCAGTTTAATTTGTTCCAGTAAGTTCCGTGACTTCTGTGCGAACTGTTAGCATGTCAGTGGGTTTTCCTATAGCAGTTAGCATTAAGATCACAGGATTTTTTTTAAATATGTGTTTTATTGAGTGTGTTTTAAGGTGTTGTGTCTGTGCGGAAAGCATAATTCAGTCTTTATATGAACAATCTGTGGTTGAAAAACTCTGCCATAAAGAGGTTTGACAAAAAAATGTGTCATGAAAAGGAAAAAAAATAAAAACATTGAGAAGTTGCACACCAAATGGCAATGGTGTTGATGTTTTATTGATTGCAGATTTCAGCTGATGATCAGCCCTGGAAGCGTGACTGTAGCAGCATTCTGCTGTCACACAGCGACATCTAGTGGTCACAGGTGGCATTTAACCATATATTAAGTTGCTTTTTAATACAAATCGCATGACCAGATGAAAAACAGCATGACTATTGTCTGGGAAATACGGTCATTGCAAGGAAAAATCATGTAGCATTTTACCATATTTCTCAGAGTACAAGTCAAATCTGTAAAAAAAAAAAAAAAAAAGAGCAAAATAAAGATATTTAAGTCACATTTATTATCTTTGTTCAAATGTAAGTGACCCCATTGATAATCCAGGTCCAGCAGCTGCTGATCCAGAACCTTCTGTGAATTTGTTCCTCAGCTTTTAGTCCATGATTCTTGTTTTTTTCCATCATTTCTCTGCTTTTCTCACACTCTGAACTCTCTCTGCTGCACATTTCTTCTTTAATTTGGCCTAAATTTTCTTTCTCGAAACATTTTATTGCTCTTACAGTCACTTCTTAAAAAAAGTCTCAAGATAAACGGCTGATAAAAACAACCATCTATGATAACATGACTGAGGCCTGAAAGGCTTAAAGGCTGGATTTTAATTAAAAGCTCAGAACCTTCACATGAACACACAGTTCTAAAATCCCTGAAGTGTTTGTGTTTCCCGCTGCTCACAGCGACAGGGCTCAGTGTTTGAACCCCTCAGGGGAGCAGAAAGCCACTCCAGGCTCAACTGGAGCCGATCAGAGGAAAGACCAGCAGCTGGACTTCAAAAGTCCCACCATGTCCACAGTGAGACATCGCTCCCCAGGACCAGGACCAGGACCAGGACCAGGACCAGGACAATATGGACGTTTCAGACGTCGGGGCTGATGTCCCCTCGCCGACACCAGCCAAACCTGAAACCACGGCGGTGCACACGTGTTCGGCGTTATTTATGAATGGCAGTGCTGAACGGTGGTCAAACGGCGGCGCTCTCCCGGCAGGCGACCCGCAGACCGCTGTGTGTGTGTCTGAAGCGGATCTGTGTTTGTTTTCGTGGGCGACTCGTCGGCGTTTGAAGCCGTTCCGCTTGGCCTCGTGTGGCGACCTGACGGAAAACATGCTGCGTTGCTGATAAACCCGGGGTCACGCCGGGGTCGCGCTCAGTCTGTCTCCTTCAGGATGGAGTCGGTCTCATGAGGAGAACATGGCATGACGGTACAAACTCTTAGGGAGAAGCAACAGTTTTCCCAATACTTTCAGGTGTAACCGGATCTTCTCCCTGCAGGTTCAGTTTCTGTTCTTTCTTCATATTTTGACATAATTTACCGTCAGTCTTGCTTTTGTAAATAACCTCCAAACCGCTTCCTGCTGCTGATGTTTTTGTATCAGGAGCTTTCAGGAGAATCGACCCTGACACCGTATCGGTATCGGTGCCTCCCTGTTCAGGATCAGGCTGCAGTCGCGTCGTAAACAGGCGGTGCTGAGTGTGTCCCGGGCGACGGCGCCCCCACCTGTTGTTGAAGTTGGTGCAGTAGCTGAGGCCCTTGCAGCCCAGCTGGCAGGGCTCCCTCACGTCGGCCAGGCAGTTGATGAGCTCCGTCTCCACCGGGTTGTACTCGCACAGCTGGTCGAAGTCCTGCCACGTCTGGCTGCCCCAGTTGGTGCTGATCTCCTGGCACATGTCCCTGTCAGGGGGCGGAGCACAGAGTCAAGCCCCGCCCCCTCCTCCTCTGCCGCCGGCCGCCCCGGGGCTCCGCCCACCCCTCACCTGCACAGCGACGTGTTGGCCTTGGCGCAGCAGTGCAGCTTGGCGCAGTCCATCTTGGCGGGGCGCGGCGGCTCCTCCTCGGGCGGGGAGGGCGGGTGGGCGCTGCCCAGGAAGCACTGCCACATGGGCTCCTGGGGGAGGGGCTGCGAGCCGCACTCCTTGATCAGGCCCTCCATGATCTCGTGCTCCGTGCTCATGGTGCGCAGGATGCGGCGGCACGCCACCTGGCAGTGCGGCGCCTCCGCCCGGTCGCAGCAGTACAGGCCTGGATGGCGAGAGGCGGGTCAGGGAGGCGGATCAGCGCGTGTGTGTGTGTGTGTGTGTGTGTGGCTTTGCGCTCACTGTCGATGGGGCTGCGGACGGGGTAGGACTTGGTGAAGTTGCTGACGCAGCCCAGCAGCTGGGCGCTGTGGCTCTGGCAGTAGTCCTTGACGGCGTTGATCTGCGACACGGTGGGGGTGGAGTCGGTCCGGAAGATGGCCTGGCAGTACTCCCTGCAGGTGGTGTGGCGGCCCGCATAGCTGCAGCAGGTGGAGCCCACTGCAGGAGCACACACACACACAGACACACACACACACACACACACACACAAACACAAACACACAAACACAAACACACAGTGATCCTGTGTCAACTCATTGTTGTTATCTGATGTTTTTAATTCAGAATTGGTTTATTCTGAATTAAGTAATTCATAATTATATTCATGAGCGCCATGTTTACATGGGACAAAGAAGGGATTAAATCCTCTCTAGCACCGGGGTCTGCGAAGCGTTCTGATTGGACAGGGGGTGGATGTGACGTGCTGACGTCTCCCGGAAGCAAACAACATTTTTCTCGTCTTTCTTTCTCGATTGACTCTGACAGTACAGCTTTGAAAATTCCCGCCTTGCTAATTGCCCGTCGATCCCCTCGTTTCAGTTTATCCAATTCTTAAAACAGCTGTTAAAGGTGCTGTAGGCAGGATTCAGCATCTCCGCCATCTTGCTTAGGGTTACCTAAGCAAGATGGCGATTTGACCCATCTAAGATGGCGATTTCAAACCCAGCACAGCAAATCCTGTCCTGTTTTCTCTGACATCACGCCTTTACGCAAGTTAAGCCCCTCCCACAAGAACGTGCGACGAACGCCCCTCGACCAATCACAGTTAGAGCCTCAGGGGCTCTTCTGATTGGTCAAAGATACCTGGAGCTGTCGAGATTCCGTTTCAGCTCAGACCAGAGACAGATGGAAACGCTGCGCCCTCGCGGTAGTGCAGTTATGCTACACTCCTAAAGGATTATCAATGGATACTCTGACATTTAATCCAAAGAAAACACAGAAAAATTAGCATTGACTAGCAAAATCCTGCCTACAGCAGCTTTAAGTCGTCTCTATACGAGTCAAAATGTGGACTGCGGGCTGCCATCTTGGAAAATTGCATCATCACGACGGAGCATGTGCAGAACGACCAGAACGAAGTCGCGCCTAATTAGCATAAAATTCCGCTTCCAAAGGAGAATTAAAGGAGGGCGGAGCTTTATTTGTTTGTTTGTGTGTGTGGAGGCAGAGAGGAGTGTAGGAGTGTGTGTGTGTGTGTGTGTGTGTGTGTGTGTGTGTGTGTGTGTGTGTGTGTGTGTGTGTGTGTGTGCTTACTTTCATTTTTGGTGATGCAGCTGTACAACGAGTTCTGAAACACAGAGAGAAGATTTTTTTTAAAAATTCTAAATGTTTCCCATAAAGTTGAGAAATGGAGTCAGGACGTCCCGAAGCGCCTCCACTCACCTCCGTCACCTTCTTGCAGACCTTCGTTATGTCATTTTTGGAGGAGGCCTGCGGGCGGAGAAAGGAGAGGCGGATGAGAAGCGTTCCCGGCGGAGGGAGAGAAGGGGGCGGGGCCGTCCGCTTTAAGCCCCGCCTCCTCGCCGTCTCACCTGCTTGCACTCCCGGCGGCACTCGGACGAGATGGCGAGCTCGCAGCAGCCGAGCCCCACCCAGCCGTCCGACTTCCTGGACACGCCTGCAAACAAACCCAACGCCCCCAACCCGTCAGTCCGATGGCGAAATCAGGAAATGCCACGACGGAAACGGTTTAAAATAAAAGCTGTCTAAACATTTTGAACAAACAAAGATTTGTTTTCCTAGATTTTTAACTCCTGCGACCATTTTTAGAAAATTTTTAGCCTTTTTTCATGGATTTTTAGTCACTTCAGCAATTTTTTACATCTTCGGCTTTTTAAGCTGCTTAAAGCAGCTGTGAGTTTCCTTACTTTTCATTTCTGTTCTTTTTTCATCCGCTTCTATTTTATTTTCTCTCCTTTTGAATTTTTTCTTCATTTAATGTTTTTTTACTACCTTTTTTCTTTCCTGTTTTTTCCTCTTTCCCTTCATTTTCTCCTTTTTTCCAATAAAAAAATTTTATACAATTAATTTTGATCAATTCAGTTTCACTATTTTTGCAATAATTTTAGCTTTTTTTATTTGTTTTTATTCATTTCTAGCTATTCTGACTCTTCTAGCTGTTTTTTCTTCTTTCTCTGTTTTTATCCTGGAAATTAAATTAAAGCCATTTCTTAAAAGTTAATGTAGAACGCAAATCCTAAAATAAAAATGAAACTAAAATGTTTATTTATGTTGCATTTTCAGAAACCTTAGAACACAATAGAACAGAATAAAGGGCCGCTGCATGATGCAATAATTCCTGAGGATTAATCAGGATTAATTGCCTTCATGTGATCGTTTGGCTGTGATTCAAAGAGAAATGAAGGGACTCATTGATTAAAGGTGGCAGGAGGCTCCACCGGAACAGGAAATCCAACAAAAGTCAGTAGAATCTCAGTCGCTCCTCCTGAACAGAATCAGGATCTGGCAGGGAGGCTTCAGGATTCTGTTTTAATCACTTCAGTCTGGATGTTCATGTTTTCCACTGAGGAGTTTCAGGAGTGTATTCAGGATATTCCCAGTGTTGGAGCTCATTGAGGGACCCTGCATGAGAAAAGCTGTCTCACCTGGAAGTGTAGAGTTGATGCACATCCACAGCTCATTCTGAAAAATGAAGAAAACAAATATTATTTACTTGTTTTCAACTAAAATGCTAAAATTTTAAAGTAATTCAAGTTTTTTTTTCATGAAAAAAGGACCGCTTGCTTGTTTGGAATTCCGTCTTCGCCCTTAAAACTGAGAAAATCTCAACAAAACAAGTCTAAAAGCCGTATTATTCAGCAGTGCGAAACTCAGATGTTTGACTATGAGTCCAGAATGAAGCTGCTTTAGTTGAGAAGAACTTCACGTTTGATAAAAACACATTTCCATCTAGAGGTTCATTGAAGCTTTAAAAAAACACATTATTATCTTCTTTACATCTTGTTTGATTTGGTTTGCACACCAGATTATTATTCAAAAGGTTAAAAAGGAGTGAAAAATAGAAAAAAAGTCAAAAAACACCTAAATCATTTGAAAAGGGAAAATGGCAAAACAGTAAAAATGGTGAAAAAAGGTTTATCACAGAAAAAAATAAAACAAATAAAAGAGCTAAGTCCGCTAATATGGATAAATCCTATAAAAAAATGGCGAAACTGTAATTGAATACACACAGTATTTCCATATGTATCAAAACTGAAGGAAAAAAACAACTTTATGGTCTTCATTTTAAAGCGATCTTGACTTTTTAAAGCGTTCAATCGGCTACGGTGGTGATAAAGCCTGCAGCTCTGGATGCCAGAGTGTGTTTGTTTCTCTGCTTCACACACACCGTATGAACCGTCTTAATGCCGTCAGGCGCTGGAAGACTGAAGCGTTCAGCGATTCTGGATCGATGCAGCAGAACACATGTCGGAACACGGAACGCCGGATGAGATCAACCACTGCTCTGGTTCTGATAAGACTCTTTAGAAAGAGACCCGACAAGAACCAAATCAGGATCTCTGCTCTGTAATTATCCCTCTGAGCGTGTGTGTGTGTGTTCTAATCACAGCCACTAAGCCACTTCCTGTGTGGGGTGAGGGTTCGGCCTAAACCGCCTAATGAGAGAGAGAGTCCAACACGTCCGACACCAGAGCCCGGCACCGGGTTCGGTCCTTCGGGAGACTCCGGCCCCGGCGGCGGACTCACCATGGACTCGGGGCAGTAGCCAGGCAGCCTCTGCAGCAGGTGCTTCAGGCGGGACTCACTCTTTATGGTGGCGAGCTGCAGAGCCAGGAGACAAGACACAAAGCCGGTCAGACAGATTCAGGATTCAGGAGGTTCTTCTGATCACCTCCTGATGAACAAACACATGGATCATTCTGGATTCGAGACGGCAGCTGGAGTCATAATCCAGGAAATATGTTGGAGACGGTTGAAAACCAGAACAGTTGTGAGGAATCTTGACTTTATGGAGCTTTTCCTCCACTGTTCGGTCCCATCCTGGCTCTAGAACTGACTTCATAATCTGGATATTCCGAAGATAATGACTGCAGTTCATCCGATGAAACACACTTTCAGTCATTTTAGTCGAGCAGAAAAAGTCGTCGTTTTCATGTTCGGCCCCTAGTAGGTGCTGTTCTTTTGTTTTTTTTATAATGAAGCCACACACACACTCTGCAGTGAACAACAGAGATAAACACTAAGACCAGTGAGAACACAGACACACAGGGAGGTTTGACTGTTAACATGGTGACTGTCAACTCTAAACCTACCCAGACTCCTTCTGCTGAACACGTGCAGAACAACTGTTTACTACCGCTGGAGAATTTTCAAGAACGTGTGCATGTTCATTCTCCTGTCACCGAGCGGGAGGTTTATTTCAGGCTTCAGTCGCTGCTCCTCCAGTCTGGCATTTCGTAGTAACACGTTTCATCCCGTGCTACGCTGCAGCGCCGCCGCTCTCGCCAGGCGTCGTCTTGTTTTCCCCACACCGAGGACGGAGTGGGACTGTGAGAACACACACACACACGCACACACTCACACAAGCACACACACACACAGCCAGACGTGGTGTGAAAATTCTAGTGCAGGTTCTGCCAGCAGTCTCTGGCTGAAGTGTGAAGCCATGAAAACACTCTGGCAGATTTACGGCTTCGCTGCTTCAAGACTGCTGGGAAAATAAATCCATTTCTGCACATCGGTTTATTTTCACTCGACGTCCAAGTGACTCCAAACAGCGAGCGTGCAAGCCGACGGCCGCCGTGTCGGCTCTGCTGGGAGGAAAACTCCCGTCTGTCTGAGACGAACGGCGAGCAGACGCCAGGAGGCGGCGGGTCGGCCGAGCGTCACGCCAGCTTCACGCTCCGGTGTCAACGTCTGGCCAAACTGCGAGACACGAGGGAGGTGAAGAGGGCAGAGAGCAGGAGAGGTGAGCCCGGGTCAGGCCACAGGAAGTGGATTCTCTCCGCTTTGATTCTGATTCTGCTGGGTTCAGACGGGCTGTACTGTCTGGGGTTTCCAGGAAGAACCTTTTCCCAACTCAATCGCTGAGAGTTATTCTAGAATGTTTAGGATGAAAGCTTCTCTAAGTTCTTAAAGTCATGTATGAACCGACAACAGGTCCTGCTGAGGCGGTGCGTTCACTGACCCCTCTACGAACGGGACTCAGGACACTCATGACGATGTTTTCCTGGGGAAATGGAAAAACGGTCATTGCATTTTGGGGGTGTTTACACTGAAAACACAACTTTTTGAAAACGCTCCGACTCGGCCCCCATAGAAACGGTGAAAGACGCAACTTCTCAAGTGAAAACACATCGTTCTTACATTTTTGCTTCAGAAAAGTTTGAAGTTTACTGAAAATAAACGGATTTACTGACCAGCTACGAATCCTAATCAATGCTCAGAGACTTTTAATAACTACTGTCCCAATCAGGTTCATGAAATCAGGATTTATCACTACAAGATGTTTGCTTCGGTCCATACTTTATTAAATCAACTGTTTCTAACAAATTAGTCATAATCCTGCTGCTTCTAACAGAATAGGATTTTTGTTTTTTACTTTCTGTGGCAATTAGCCTCGCTAATAATCATTAGAGATGTTGCTGTTCCCTTCAGAGCAGCAGGTGTTTCAAAAGTAGGCTTTGGGGAATTAGCAACCTGAAAAAACTCCATTGGAGAGAGAAGAATGTAGACAACAACCTCAAACAGCAGCTCTTTCTCTGAAACGGCTGCTGGACTGACAGGAAGACTGAAGTCCGGACGGACCGGCGGTGATTTGCTGATCTCCAGGCGATCGGAGCGGCCCGGCTGGGAGAGTCTTTATGGAAGGTGACAGTAATGAGCTCTCTCTGCGGCGCCGCTCATCAGACACATCCCGGAGAAACGGCTCAGGACAAAGGCGGCGTGAAACCAGGGCCTGAGCACCGGCAGGTGTTCAAACAGCTGATCCCTCTGGATGCCTGAAGATCCGTCAGTCTGACGGGTTTCAGTTTAATCCCACAGAAATCCAGACTTTCAGATCTGAAGGATTATCAGAACTGAAGAAGGAATCAAAGTATTTAATCTGTTTTAGTGAATCAAAAACGTCTCAACAAGAGTGTGTGTGGAGTTTCACTGTCTGCAGGAAGCAGAGACCGAAGGTTTGAGCTGCTGTGGTTCTATAAATAACCAGAAGTGATGAGGAACGGCTCGTTTTCTGGGTGTGACCGGGTCCAGATCAGCCTCCATCTGGACCGAAGTGACTCCGAGGAAGGATTACAACGTGTGGCTGAGAGCCGCCACTACACACACACACGGCATGGAAACACACACACACATACACACACACTCTGCACCCCGACATGGAAACACAGCCACACACACACTCAGACCTCCGCCACGCCCAGCTGGGGTCTGCTGAGGCCGCCGGGCGGAGAACACGGCGCTGATCCTGCTTTTCACGCCACTCTGACAGCAGAAGCCTTTCTCTGCTCCGTCCGGGGGAATGATGATGTTCACCGGCAGGAGAACCCAACGTTCCGTCCCTCCTCCTCCTCCTTAAAGCCGAGCCGGGATTTGAGCTCTGTGTGTTTTTCCTGAGAAAAGCCTCTTTCACGTTTCCTTTGTGCCATTTTCAGGAGAACACGAGGGCTTCAGAGCGAGTGTGAGTGTGTGTCACCTGCTCCCGATTCAAACGGGCGACACACAACTTGTATTCAGAGCTTCAAAGAGCTACAGATAAAAAAAAAAAAAAAAAAAACTTTCTACGACCAGCCGCCCCCACCCCATCCTTCAAAACCCTCCATTCATCGGCCGAACATAATGGGCCGAGAGGAGTGTGTGTCAGGGTGTGTGTGTGTGTGTACCTGGTCACAAGCCTCTTTGCATGGTGAGAACTCGGCAGCATGGTGGCAGCAGGAGGGATCTGCAGACAGAGGAGAACAGTCAGTGATTTGATCAGTTTGATGTGGAAACAGAAATTTTCTTTGCATTTTGGAGTCCGTCTCCATGACAACGGTTCTCACAGACGCTGGAAACGCAACTGTTGAGAACCAGCTGCCGAGATGGAACAGTTTGGAAACCGTCTTTGTGCAATAAAGAGGAAAACTGAGCTTTTCTGAAACGCTGATGCGGTGTATCCGCACCTCGGATAGAACGCGTCCATTCACCACACCATCATCTGCATACGTGGAGTTTATCGATACTGAATGTTGAGGGAGACGTTCAGAATCCAATCCAAATAAATCTACTTTATGCGTTTCATTTTCTGCATTATGTTCACAACAGGCAGTGTGAAACCTTTCCCTGTGGAACCTTGACAGTTGAACGGGGGAGGCGTTTGCTGGCAGCGCCGCTCCAGACCGCAGCCCAGCCCTGCTTCCAGGAAGCCTCTTGGCTGTGTTTGCTGTCAACAAGCTGCTCTCACCCCGCAGTGTGGACGTTACCGCAAGCCCGACACGGCCATGGCAAGCTGCTGGCGCAGAGTGGTGGCGGCGGCGGCGGCGGGGGGGGGGCCGTTTGCTGCAGAGCTGGATTTTAACCTCACAGCCTTTTGATGGCAGCATGACATACAACTCACTCAGATCTGTCAGCCTCATTACGGTTTTCCTATTTCACATGAAATCCCAAAACTTTTGCAGCATTTTGGGTTTCCATGGCAACAGGGCTCAAGCTACTGAGAACAAGTTTTTGAAACTGCTCCAGCCCCGTTTCCATGGAAACTGGAGAAAATTCAACTTCATGAAACACCCTGACACCATCTCCGTGGAAATGGAAGAAAACCCAACATTTTGAAAACACTCCCCACACCATCTATACAGAATATATGAAGGCTAACACAACTTTTTGAAAACGATTCAACACAATCTCCATGGAAACGGGAGAAAACGCAGCTTCATGAAAACACTCTGACCCCGTCTCTGTGGAAACGAAGAAAGTGCAACTTTATGAAAATGGTCTGGCACCATATCCAAGGAAACAGAAAAACAGAAAAGGGTAAAAAAAATACTACTTTTTGAAAACACTTCGGCACTGTCTCCATGGAAATAGAGAAAATGCAACTTTTTGGAAGATACAAACTGCTCCGGCATTTCTTCAGCTTGGCCTGGACGGGTTTGTCCTTTCATTTCTAAACTCAGGCATCCGGTCACCATGTAAGGGCATGGACCCGACACCCCTGTGTGTGTGTGTGTGTCTGTATGTGCTGTCACACAGCTCTGTGTGTGTGTGTGTGTGTGTAACACACACTGCGGGAAACAAACGCCACATGCTCACGCTGGAAAAAGACCCCTTCACTGAAGAGTTACAGGTGTTTTCAGGGCTGAGCTCTGGGCTGATGGGAAGCAGCGGCTCGGCTCGGCTCTCATCTCCGACTGGCTCAGTTCAGACCAGACGCCACAGCGCTCGAGCTTCAGCTGGCTCGATTCCCACCGACACCACCAATCACCAATCGATCACAGATAAGCAGAGATGAAGAAGCTTTTTGGAAATAATTTCAAAGTGACGCATCTCAGAAGTTGGACGTGACAAATGTGACATTTAGGGAAAGAAATACTGAGTTTCCAAAGTCACTTCTTGGTAAAATAGCTGGGATCAAATTTAAATCAAGCAAACTCTCGATGTGGAGCTTTGAGATGGGGTTAGAAATGTGTGACACAGAGACGCCAAAAGCTTCAAAGCTGCTAGAATAACAACCTAACCATGAACAGAAACTGCTAAAAATGAGAAAGAAGAGTGAAATATATAAAATACTAGGGGTGTCAACGTCTACACGGATAATAAATCATAACTGTTGAGGAAAATCAAGAACCTTCCTTCTACTCGTTCTTTTTTCATAAATATACATCATGTTTTTTGGGGTGATGATGTTGCCTGAAAGCTTCAAATAACATTAACTGACTAAATGTTCCTTCTAGTGCAGTTATACATCACAGATACATGTTACGTTGATTAAAAAAAAAAAAAACTCAGCTTTTCTAACAAACTGGAAACGCTGCTGGGCGGAGGCTGCGTCAGGAAAAGCTGGTTCACAGCAGCAGAGACCAGCTGTGATGGAAACACCCCAACAAGCTGGAGGGAGAGACGCTGCTGCTAGCATCGGTGCTAACGCTAGCTAGCTACTGCTAGCGCTTCACAAGCTAGCATATACAACAAATCAAAGAAATGTGACAAAACAGTGAAAAAAGAGCAAAAATGAGGTAAAATAGCTGAAAATATGGACAGTAGACATAGACAGTAGATTTTTCCATCCAAATTCCGAGTGTTATATTTCAAAAATCAATCACTCTGGTCAGTGCTCCCTTTTGTCAAATATGGATGTAATAAAATATTCTGTTTTTCTTTTGTCAGCCGTTTCTTTGAATCATCTTGTGAGTTTGCCTCGTTCCTTATTCGGCGCCGGGCTCTCCTGCAGCTCCCGGAGCCCCCGCGGGCCGCCCGGCGGCCCCCGGACTGACCGTTGCTGGCAGGCCTGAGGCGGGGCGGGGGCCGGCGGGCCTTATCGCGGTGCTGGTGTGTGTGCGGGGGCCTCCGCCCGGCGCAGCGGCTCTGGATTCCATCACGGCGTCACATCCAGCCGTCTTTGATGCAGTAAAGAGGAGCAGGCCCGCGCTGCGTGTGTGTGTGTGTGTGATGTGGAGAGTGTGTATCGACAATTAGGAGCACGACTGGCGCTGGCTTTGAACCCAGAGCGAGGCTCTTCGGGGGTGGACGTCTTTCATGTGTGTGGAGCCACTGGTGTTCCGGGAGGAGGTCGCCGGGTTCACTGGACTGTTTTTCTGATCGGTTTGGATATAAAAACTCAGGACGAGGCTAAAAGACCACGATGGAGTCAAGACCAGGACCAGAGGAGCCCATCCACTGCACCACCCTCCACCGGGTGGCGCTACAGAGCAGCCAGACATGAGGAACTGACAGATAATCACTCCATGAAGCAACACTTTAACCTGCTCCAGGCATGCTACACCTGATAGCTAGCCACACTCAAGCTAGCTTGGAGGTCTGAGAAGCTAACATGATTTTTTTTTTCCACAATGAGCTCAAAGATCTGCTTCACTTCACTTCTACAAACCTTCACGTCTTCAGGAAGTCTCTGAATTCACGTTGACGCTACAAAGCTAAATGCAAAGAGCCTCCAGCTTCATTTAAGATCTGATAGTCGTCACAGATTTATGTGATTAAAGGCTTCAAATGGCTTAAAATTTAACACACCTCATTATAAATTGTGGTAATCTTTGATTCCTTTGGAAGGATTTCCCCTTTCTCTTGTTAAATCAGTCCATTTTTCTTGATTAAAATGTCCATTTGGAAGAATCACTTCCCAGGAACGTTCCTCATTAAAACGTCTCTGTTACACACAGATTTCTTTTGGATATTTTGAAAGCTACTGTGTATTTATCCTCTCGCAACTTGTACATTTTAACCTGAATGAACCGAGCGAGTGAAGCCTCCCTCCCTCAGCTTCTCCAAACAATGGCAGGTGACACAGTAATTGGGAGGGAGGGGGGTTTTTCCATTCATGTACAGTACGAGGGCCCCCGGCCGGCCGCTAATGAGCTGCGGCCCCATTCCGGCTCGGACGAGAGCTCGCCCTGCCGGCGCATTGTTCCGCCGTGGAATGAAGGACGGAGCGGCAGAAAGGCCTTCATTCAGCATCGGTCCCGTTTCCAGCTCGCAGGGCGACAAAGAGCTGCTGCGAGCCGCGAAGCCGCTCTCCATCACTGAGGACGAAGACGCGGCCATCAGACGTTTTGCTCACATATCCTCACAGATTTATATTTTATTTGTATTATTTACTGACATTATCTTAAAAACTCCAAATAGTGTGGATTAGTGTCACATTTTTACCTAGTTATGTTAATTTATCCAGATGAATACACATTATTATTTAATATTTCTTGAATTTTTTTGGCAAATTTTAAAAGATAAATTTGAAAAGTTACACATTATATCTTTAGACAAAGAAAATGTAAGGATGTATGTGGTTTAAATGTTCTGTTTAAAATAATTTAAGAGAAAAAAGTTATCAGGCAAAACAGAGAGGAAGGATGGAGGAACGAGGGAAACAAGACGAGTGTCAGAGAAGCTCCACAGTTTGACCGTTTCCCATGAAGGCATGAAATCTAAGTAAAACTCTCTGGTCTGTCAATAAGCCACTGAATGGAGCCCAGAAGGGAGAGTCCACCAGGTGGAGGCACCATCATGCTGCTGGGCTGCTTCACTGAAACTGCAAACACATTCCAGGAAGAAAAAATGAGTTCCAGGTGAAACGTTTAGGTCTTTCAACAGGAAACTGAGCCAAAAGCTGACATTCAGCGACACAAAAGGAAAGACGGACTCATTTAAACTGACCAGCGATGAGTCCTGATCATGATCCTGCTGCAGAAACCTGCCTGTTCAGTGACGGCGGCAGAGAAACCGTCTGAAAACAGAAAAAAGAAAAAAACTGAAAAAAGAAAAACAACTTTGGTCTGTAACTGCGTGACTGGCGCTCTGATGTCTCGGCATATTATTTCTGAAGAAGCGAGGATTCTATTTTAAAACTACACGTGGAGCTGTTTGTCTGTGCTGGGTTTCACTGCACTCTGGACTGATCTGGACACTTCTCACTGAAATCCAGCAGATTTCCATACAAGTCAGCTTCACAGGTCTCATCCAGCAGAGCTGTGAAAGACGGACATCCAGGAGGCCATCAACAATTCAGGAACAAGTTTGTGTTGTTCTGTTTACCATTAAATTCATTTGAAAATAAATATTCAAAAAAGAAAACAGAATTAGGATCTGGGGCCTTGGTCTTTTTTAATCCCCTGATCTGATAAAAATAGTTTCACCTCAGTAAAGGTACATTGTCTCACTCACAATTCCTCTGATATAAGTATTGGGAGAGAATTAATGCTAGCAGCCATGTCTGTGGCCTTATATCTACGTTTGAAGCTCCTGCTGCCCGACATAATTTTCTGCGACACATCCGTTCTGGATCCGTAACGCAACTGGTGCAAAATGGCCCTAAAACTGTCAGGCTCCAAAAGAATATGGACAGGAACCAGGACCAGGACCAGGACCAGGACCAGGACCAGGACCACGATCAGGAAAACTGGGAATCAGACAGTCTGGAAGAAAACACTGTTCTTCTGTCCATCTACTGAGCATGTGCAGAAGAACTGTTCACTACGGCCGAGCTGTGTGTATCAGCAGCGTTTCAGAAAGTTGTGCTTTCCAGCGTTACGATGGAGACAGAGTTGGAGCATTTTCAAAGAGCTGCACCGGGGCAGCATTGTCAAAAAGTCTTCAGTGACACCCAGAATGCTGCGCCGGGCATGTAAACATTGAGCATGAACCTCCTCCACCTGGAGGAGTAAACAACAAGAGACACGAAGCTCTGAAATCTGAGCTCAGATGAGAGCTGAGCCAGCAGGAGGTCTGGATCCCTGCAGGACCGACACATGGCCCCATCTCCGCCGGGGGGTCTGCAGGGCTGTGTGCGAACGCTGTGAAGAGGAGCACTGAGGGAAAACACACAGCAACACGGGGGGTGAGCTCCGTCTGTCCTCCACCTGCAACTCACATCAGCAGCTCCTCTTTTCTCTCAAACGGACAGTGGAGCTTCTGGCCGCAGACGTCTGATCCACCCCCCAGCATGCACGGCGGCATCTGGCTCGTGTCCAGAACCAAACGGGAAAACCGAGAAGCATCGTCTGAGCGGCGGAAACCCACGAGTGTCAAGCGGCGCCCGGTGACTTGGAAGTGTTGTGACGAGCGGAGGGTAAACCGAAGGCAGAACGAGGAGCGGCGGAGACGCGTCTGCTCCGTGATGGAAAACACTGCTGAGGTTCGAGTGGAGCAGAGAAAAATATCACTTCTTCGTGGGAACTGAAACCACTGGAGGACTTTGGAAAGGTTCAAGCAAGATGTTGGACAACGTGGTCTTCAGACGTAGCGAACGGGTCGGATCCCAGCCGGCTCGCTGCTCAGTCCCATCAGCAGGGGGAAGCGGGACCTCAGGTCCTTCATGGCGCAGTGTTGAAAACTGGTTCGCAGCCGTCTGATCTAAAGCAGATCTCAAACCAGATAATCGTCCTGGAAATGATCTCCATGGCTCCGGCTGTCCCCAACAGTCTGCAACTCCTCTTATACAGAGAACATTTAAGAAGACTTTGCACAACGATTTCACGTGAAAATGCTAAACTTTCATTGCATTGTAATAAAAAACACGACACCAACTCCGGGCCTGGCGCTCAAACTGCAGCTCTTTCAAGGTTTCTCTGTTTGCTTGGAGACCGTTGAAACATTTCCGTCAGCAGGCGTAGCTTTTCTGGGACAACATGTGAAAAAACCAGACTTGGTTCACCGAGATAAGCAGGACTTCACTGTTTGAAGAAAAAGACAAAAAAGATGAAGTACCGTCTCTGGTTTGCTTTAGTGAACTGGTTAAGACCCGATCTGCGACCAGATCACTTTGAGCCTGTTTATCTGGACCGAGGTGTTTACGTGGAGACATTCAGGCCTGTGAACGGATTCTAATTGGAAAGTTATTGTCCACATAAACAGAGTTAATAAGGAGCTGGTTCACAGATTGAAGGGAAACCTGCCGTCCATACGGGAGTCGCATCGCCGGTCGGACATTCCGAGCGCCACGCTTATCGAAAACAAGCTACTTATGCAACACAGATAGATAGATAAGATAGATGAATACTTTATTAATCCTGAAGGAGATTGTGCAATAGTAGTCTGTTGCTCACATTCATAAAACCAGAAATAGAAATAAAGTTAAAAAGTACAATTAAAAAGACAACTAGCAACAGCCATAATAAATAAATCCAACACACCGAGACGCATGTCCTCCAAATGTTACAAGAAATGGAGATAAGCAGACTTTCTATGGGTGAAACACATACTGCCAAGAAGGTGAAACAATTTTAACATGAAATATATGATGGAAGATCAACTGTGGGTTTTTTTTTAATATTTGTATATATTTGCATATTTGTATAAAAAAGAAAAAAGAATACTGATCAAAGAATACTGAATACAGAATATTTATCAAAATCTAGATGGGAGTCCATCATAAATGGAACAAGACTAATATTCCGTTTCCTGCAGAAGCATCAGCGTCTCTTCGTCCCTTCGACCGGCTTCAGCCACGTTCTCGCCAAAGCCAACGCTCTGGGAGCGGCGTCCGTGCTCCGGGCTGCGAGCAGCCGCTGGACGATAAGGGCAGGAATTCAAACTCGACCCCCTCTTCTGCTCCAGTGTAACTTTACTCGGGTTTTCCTGCCGGCCGGCTTCCTGTGCGTGAACGGAGAGCGGGCACGACACGGAGCCCGTTGGGTTTCTTCACAGAGCGAAAGTGTCAGATGGAGATTAATGGCAGACGGAGAGGCGCTTCTCATTCAGTGGACCACAACAATCACGTCCAAACTCTGTGGTTCTTCATCATTAATCACACAGAAATGAGTCACTTCTTAAGAAACCGGCTCTTTAAAAAGCGAGGAAATCCTCCTCTGATATCTGGTTCCACTCACGGATTCGCTACAGTCAGACTAATGGGTTGTAGCAGGCGCTCGGCTGTGGTTTTCGCTCATTGACTACAGATCGGGAAGTTCACTGTTTTCCGCGGCACGCTGTGGCGTCTCAGGCCGCTAAAACCTTTCTTCCTCCCAGGAAGCTGGTGGCTCACAGTCACTTCACCGCCGGATTTGAAAGAACCTGCCGACCGGCGGCGTCTTCAGTCGTCCATCTGTGCCGCCCGGACAGAGGGAGCATTCAGGACCGCCACTGAGGGAACTTCTGTTCGCAATCATTCAATTCATGCGCCGTCGACGGGAAAGTCAACAGGATCACGACCGGCTCAAAGCTTCTGCTCGCTTCTGCATTCAGAACATCGTCTGTTTTTGTGATGAAAGAACAGAAAACAATACGCATTGGTATGTTACAGTTCCCTAACAGAAACAACCAACAGCGCCCACTGGTGGGCCACCACGTCACCATCATTTTCAGTGTTTTTGCCATTTTTGCGCAAACAAACCGATCAATAAAGTCCGGCTGGCGGTCATTTTTAGAAAGTCTCGTTAATAAAGCTTTGGGCAGACTCGACTCGACAGAGAGTGACGAACGGCAGAAATTACACCGAGAGTGACTTTTAATGGCCGACAACACCGCTAAGTGCTCCACAAACAGGCTTTGCAGAGTGTGTGTGTGATGTGTGTGTGTCCAGCAGGAACACACTAAATGCGCCGCCACATCCACAGAGGGGGGGTCTGCAGACGCCTCTGGTGAGCCGGCGCTCTCCTTCCTGCATTCCTCAGGGCCGCGGCACACTCTGGAGGGGGGTTAATGGATGCAGGTCGAAGGTCATTTCCTGTGCATTGATTAATTGATATTTGCCATATGGAGAGAAGAGGGGCGAGCACGTCACGGAGGAAGCACAAAGGAAAGCTTCTCACTGCACCATGAAGCAGATAAACTAGATTTACTGTCACGGTTCGTCTTTATTGATCTAAATTCTGAAAGAAATGTCATTTCTGACAGGGTGTGCTGTTTGGAAACGCTGCTCAAGCGTTTGTCTCATTAAGGAGGCTTTGAGCGGAGAGCGGCGCTGACGAATGGCGCTCTCACTCGTTCATGTTGGCCCGCCAGCAGCCTCACGCCGCCGTGTGTGTGGGGGGGTCTGCCATGATGGACCGGCTGAAAGAGGAGCTGCTCCAGGACCCGGAGGCCTCGTCACACGCCGTCTCTGCTGACTGGACGTCCTCCACAAGCCCCGCCCACTGGGGATACACCGACATCTCAACACTGAAACACTGAAAACCATTACACCGTCTTCTTACTGCACACAAAAAAAAAAAAAACCAAAGACCCTCAGAAAGGCTGAACTGAAGCCAAACTGACCATCACCGCCATCCATCCATCTACCTCATCCTCCTCACACACACACATCCACACACACACACACCATGACTTCACCTCTGTTCTCCTGTTACACGCAGGAGGAAATGGCGCCACTAATTAAGCGCCTGGTTACGTCATGCTCAGGACCGGCGGCCGCCAGGTCGGAGATTAACAGGAACATCTGCTGCTCGTCAATATCTGGTGATTGATCATAACCTGGAGAGAAGCTTCTTGCACTCAGTCCCATCCTCCTGTCTTCATTTTGCATTATAAGCACGGGGAGCTTATTTTTTAAATATTTCAATCAAATTTGAAAAAAGAAAGAAAAAATAGAGTTACCAGAAGAAAAAACACCATTTTTTATCTTTAAAAGGGGAATAGTTCTATAGTATTCTATGTCATGTTCGGCTTAGAAAGAAAATAAATATTTGCGTAAAAAATAACTTTCTGATGTCTTCTAATCTCACTTAAGAGTGACGGAGAACATCTAAAAACTACAAAAACAGTGATTTGTTTTAAAATGATAATAACTGACAAGAGAAAAATGATCCTGATAGGATTTGTTTTTTTTTTTGACATCTTTAAAATGTGTGCAGTTTTAAAATGTTTAATAGTTTTAAACTGTTTGGACTCTTCAGAATGTTTCATAGTTTTAGAACATTCGACACTTTTAGAATGTTTGATAGTTTTAGAATGTGTGACAATTTTAGGATTTGGGATATTTTTAGAACGTTCATGAATTTGGCATGTTTGATAGTTTCAAAAATATGTAACACAGGCCTGGGCAAGACACTGGATATTTCAGAAGTTGACCAGTTATTCAGCATAACAATGTTCAACAACATCTCAGCTGGATTCAAAGCACCGACTGAATGAACACACTGTAAACACGAGCCGCTCAGATCGTCTCTCAGAACCACTGCAGGTCCTCATTTCCTCTGTCTGATCGGCCAAAACATCCCAGCGAGGAAAACGATCAATGAACACGTGACGGTTTTCCACACTTGCTTCGGTTCCTAGGAAGCGTCTCATTCTGGTTTCCTTTGAAATGCGCAGCTCTAATTCTGACATCCTCAGATCAGACAAAGCTTTGAACACTTCTGTCCTCAGATCACAGACTGGGAAACTCTCCTCTCCAGTTGTTAAAACCAAATGGAAACGTACTTCTAGCAAGAGTAAACACCGAGTCTTCAACAATGGAAGAAAGCGTCCAGAAAGCGTCCAGCGAGCGTCCGCAGCATTCGCTGAATGGAGCTGGAATGTCTCTCATCTCGGTCGGCGCTGAGGGAGAAACATCTGCTCGGCTTTCTAGTGGTTTCAACGCAGCTCCAGCTGTAACGGCACTTTAAACAATGCATGAAAATACATTCAGAAATACCCCGGATCGGATCTTTAGTCCTGGCGGACGGTCAACTCTGGCCTGCTGGGCTTGTAATGAATACACTGGGAAAACCCGGGAATCTGCTTTTGGGAGTCCGGCATCGAGCCGCAGTTCAGCTTGTGTTTACTTCAGACGTGAAAACCTCTCAAAGGTCCCAGTTCTTCAAAACTACGTCTCCATAAGTGGCATTTGAACAGAACTGGGTCGCATTAATCGGAGGATAGTTCAGCTCCAGTGTACCGTTATTTATTCGACATCAGTCTCTCCGCTGGAATCTGTATTTTTAAATGACGGGTTTGGTTTGTCAACGTAGCAAGAAAGAAGTTCTTCGTGGTTATGCAAGAAGCAGGGGTGACCATTCCAGCCACATGTTAACCAGGTGTGGAACACACAAACACACACACACACACCTCCAGATGGCGGCTGAAGCCTCGCCCCTCATTTCATATTGGACATGCAGAATCAAAGGAGGATGGAGCTCTGACACTGTATCCGAGTGTGTAAAAGGAAATGCTGTAATGAGACACACACACACACACACACACACACACACACACACACACACACACACACGGCCACACACAACGAAACGAGTGGAGACGGCGAAGGAGCCGCCGACAGGAAACACACTGCGGTGAGCAAGGTGCGTGAAGCAAAGAGCTCAGATCGTCTGAGTGACGACACAAGGTCAACACTTTCCCTTTCTACGGTGCAATCACACTGGATTCAAGAGGAGACGTGAAACTTTCGTTGTGCTTTGATTGTCTGTTTACATGATGATGGTGCTTTTTGAAAACGCTTCAACTCAGAAACGCTACTACTGCTTGTCGGTGTCATGGCTCCTGGTCCAGATTCTCCTGGTCCAGATTCTCCTGGTCCAGATTCTCCTGGTCCAGATTCTCCTGGTCCTGGTAGTTGACAGTCGCCACAGTCACAATCTAACTTCGTGATCCGTCCATGCAAATGTCCATGTTCTTCCATTGTTAATGTTTGTAGCACATTGTTCTCTGCAGAGTGTTTTTTTGGTTTCAGAACTGCCATGTAAATACAAAACTTTTCTGAATGAAAAGGCTAAAACAATACGCTTTCACTCGAAATGCCATTTAAACAGCATCTGAATGAACCAGTGAATGAACCTGACGTCCTGAGACACTTGTTGGTTTGCATATTTAACACGGCTGTAAATATGATGAACGTCTGACCCTGGTCCTGGAGGCCATCATCCAGTATCTAATTCTTCCTCTCCGCCTTTGGTGAGAACCTACCAACCAAGTCGTTGTCTGCTCTATCTTTCTGCGAACAGCTCGAGTGGGTGTAAAAGACAGATACATGAACAGACGGTTGATCGCGATCCGAAAACTCCAAGCACCAAAGCAGAAGTTGAGGCTATAAATTGCATGAATGCTGAATGTCGGGCGGCAGAAACCCTTCACCAAACCGCGATGATCCAACAATAGTCAGCAAACACAGCCGGGCCTTTGCTTTGTCCCACATCCTGGAATAGAAGCTGGTCAACTGGCACCACAACCCAACCCGGTTGACACCGCCGTCAATTCTGAGAAATTAATATTCACTTTACTGTCATTCAGATATATTAAAAACAAGACAGAATTAAAATCTAGTCTCCAAGTGAAAAATATTCTATTTGTTCGCAAGAGAAAAGCTTGGCTGTTTGAAAACATCCTCAACAGTTTTTAAAAATCAACAAGGTTAATTTCTGTTCAAACATGAAAAACTGTACTGAAATACTGTGGTGCTGTAGACGTGCACTATGGCCGCATGTGTGATAAGCTCAAGAACAAAGAGTGTAAAGATTTAATACACTGTCATCTGCATACGATGATACATTTCTCACATCCAGATACTGAGCAGACTGGTGCGATGAAGAAAGAGTTTAAAAGAGCCTGAATTTTTACAACCACGCATGTATAGTTATTTTACAAATAAACAGCACCAACTAGTGGCCTGACAAGCAAACCACAGCATTTTCACTGGTTCTGTCCAGACATCAATCTCCATAATACTATGTCAAACTTATTTGAAAACACAAGAAGTGAATGCATTGCTGGTTCCAGTCAGTTATTAAAACCGACCAGTTAAAAGCACATTCTTTTGGGGTTTTCATTTCCACTTAGATGGAAACTTTTTGAAAATGTCTGTTCACATGGAAATGGCAGACATTCTGAAAATGATGTAGTTTCTATGTTGGTCTACTAGTGGGTACTGTTTTATGTAATATATGCAGACAGAGAACATTACGCGGTGGACAGTAAAGCTGCTTTAAACTCTTTCCTCACGGTTTTGGTTCACTCTGTTATCAGTTTTCTCAGAAATAAAAAGTGTCTCCTCTGCAGATAACAGTGTATTAAATTTGCACTTTGTTATCAAAGCACTGAACAAAACACGCTGCTTTCACTGGCACAAACAAACAAACAAATGCAAAGAAAGATTTACTATGAACGTGGTGCGCATGTGCAGCAGACTTTCAGGAGAGTTCTGTTTTCCCGTTTCCATGGAGACGGAGTCGGATCTAATGTGGTCACCTGTGTCTTCACCTCCGACCCAGAAGTTGAGACTGAGTCTCTGACAGGAAGACGGACAGCGTCCGCTGTCAGGAGGAGAGCCGGGTGTCAGTCGGCCGTTAGCTTCGGAGTAACGAGCCGGGTGTTGAACGATCCCGTCAGACTCGAACATCACTAATTCCAGATCAGAAATTCCAGGACGGTGGATAGGAGAGTAATACGGCGTGTATCCTGGACAGAACTGGAGCGGCGCTCAACACTTAAGTCAAGTTTTCTGTTTTCCTGTCAAAACGTTGTGTAAACGCTGCCTCGACACACAGTCACCCTGAGACCAAAACCCTTCTTACTGCACAAAACCAACAAACTAGAACATCCTCTCTATGTTGAACACACACCAACTCTCCTCCTGGGAGCCGAAGCTCCATCAGTCCTCTGCTCTTTCTAACTACAAACTGAACTTCTGGTTAATTTGGAGGGGAAATAACTGCCCTTTAATTTCCTCTTCCTCTTCCTCCTCCTCCTCCTCCTCCTGACTCACGACCGTCACTGTGGTTGGAGGATTCTGTCAGTCGGAGCAATAAACAAACAGCTGCAGCTCATCAAACATGCAGCGAGGAATCCCGTTTCCCTCCACCGGCCGGTGGGAACGCCGTGCGCTCTCAGCTATCGATCTCCCAGGGAGGAGGAGGAGGACAACAAATGTACATATTATGATAAGGAGGCTCGGAGGAAATTAGCAGTAAATGAAATTACTCTGGAATGGCTCCTGATTCGTTCCCAGCGTGGCGATGGCCTCAAGGCAACGACGCAGACGACGCCTCAACACACGACCGCGAAGGGATCCGTCCGTTTGTTGTTGTTCTGTGTTGAACTCTGAGTTTGAATTGAAGAAGTGCTTTAGGTTTGCCGTCATTTCTCACACTAACCAGCGCCGTCTCTTCCGTCAGACGGCGAGCCGGCGAGCGGATCATATAAGGGTGTATTTTCCCTCCCTGCGAGCTTCGATGGGAACAAAACGGACAGTTTCAGGTAACGTCCAGCATCGGGGAGAAGCATCGAAATGATGAGTCGACGCTTTTCAGAGGAAAGAAATCTGATCGACTGCCTCCCTGCTTAAAATGAAATAATCTATACGATCAGTGGTCCTTTCAAAGTGCCGCCGACTCAAGATTAAAGTCCGAACTACTGCCTGAGGCTCTGTGGCTCCGACTAGTGGCAGATGAGAGTATTACAGTTCCATTAGTATGATCAAAGCTGAATTTATGCACAATATGAAAGCGATCAGAGCCAAATCGCTGATTTTCACCAGAAAATAAACACTACCGACGAGTTCCGTGCAGTTTGGACCGATCCTTCTTCGGCCCCTCATCATGGCGTTATAACCTCGACCTCACACTTCCCTCACCAGTATAGATATCAGCTTCAAGTCGTATACCTTCTTCCCATACCTTCATATTTTACATGATTTCCTTTGGACTGATGAAAAAAACCAGATGTACTGTAACGTTTCAGGAAGAAACTCAGCTGCTGATTTTTCTTTTTTTTGATTTCAAGCTGAACAAACACGAGCTCCCTGAAAAAAACAAAAAAAAAACAACCACTTTATTTCAGCGATGGTTCAACAGCGGCTGCACCGAGGGAAGGCCCAGAAACCCAGCTCTGCGAGCTGCACTTTAATCTTCAGCTCAACTAAACTATAATTAGGTTTGCGGGACTCGGGCCGTGTCTGCTCGCAGTGGACACGCAGAGAAAAAACAGAAAGGCCTCCTTCCTCCTCCTCCTCCTGCTCCTCCTCCTCCTCCTGCTCTGTGGACTCTAATTGGTTCCAGATGCATTCTCTCACGGCCGGCCTTCACAACATGAAAGCTGCAGAGGAGAGACGCTTCGTGAAGCTTGGCACAGGAGGACAAAAATGTATGGAATTCCTCCCGGCTCCTCCACCGCATGGCGCTGCTCGTCGCACCTCCAGCGGGCTCCGGGAGACAATGTGCACGCCAAATGAGCATCTGAGGGCCGCGCACGTCTTTCATGTTCCAGACAGATGTGTCGGGAAGAAGTGGAGAAAAAAAAAAAAAAAAAAAGAAGAAAAAGCTACACAGAGTGAGCAAATCCACATCCTGCACCCATGTGCAGCAAACATCAAAGAGCGACCCGGCAGCATGTTAGAGCGATTTATACCGCGGCCCCGGAGCCCCTCTGGGCCCCGGAGCCCCTCCAGAGAGGAGGGCCGCGGCGCCAGCAGCCGGACACGTCGCCAAACGGCTGAGAAGAGCAGCGGCGGAGCACCAAGTGGCAGCGCCGCCGTGTTGACTCAGCCAATTAACCAGCGGGCGCAAATTCAATACCGCGGCGGCAAAACACACACCTCTGTGTTTGACCCGCTGCTGGAGGGAGTCCCGCCGCATTCATTAGCGCCCCGAAAAGATAACACACTCCTCATTCAGCCGCAGGCCAGACTCCACTCACCAAACACGACGTTTAAGGCCCGTTTACTCAACGATTTCAAGACAACACCAGAGACAAGCGCTGTGGTTTGGGCGACTGTTTCCGTGACGATGGTGATCAGAGGCGCTGAAAACGCAACTTTTTGAAAACGCTCCGACTCTGCCTGGTCCTCGTCCTGGTCCTGGTCCTGGTCCTAGTCCAGGTTCTCCTGGACTTGATAGTTTCAGATTTGACGGTGGCTGTGATAATAATCCAGCTGTTCAAGCTCCACACTGTCATCCCAACAACAGCACCCACTAGTGGGCCAACATGGAAACTACAACCAAGCTCGGCGTTTCTGCCGTTTCCATGTAAATGGACATATTCTTTAAAATAAAATGGAACTTTTCTGAAAATTAAAACTGGAAAAACAACGCAGTTTCATTTGAAAGGTCATCGTGTAAACGAGTTCTGAGCTACAAATTAGCTTGTGCGAAAATATAATCAATCTTTATCCCCTCCTTAGCAGTTTTCCTACATTTTTTCACCCGTTTTAATTAAATTATTGCAACTATAGCTGCTTGTAGCATCAGCTCTTAGAAGATTTTTTTTTCAAATTTTTGCCATATTTTTGAAATTCATTCTCCCAAACTTCTGTACTTCAGTTATTCACCCTTTTATCCTCCACTCAGCCAAAAATGTGCACCAAAAGAATTGCTAATAAATCATCCACATCAATATTGTTTCAGTTTTATTCATAAATCACTTCACAACTTTAAAAATTACAGGATTCATTCAGTTTTCATTTTGCCCGTGTGTATGTGTGTGTGTGTGTGTGTGTGTGCCAACCTCATTATTTATTGTCTAATGGAAATACACACTAATGCAATAGCTGAATGTATGGCGGGATTTAATGGAACCCTGGATGTATCAAATATTAACAACAAAACTGATTTGATTATATAAATAATTCCTATTTATAGCCTTAGATTGTTTTTTTATCCTTTTCATAACAAGAAAGATTAAAAAAAACTACTGTTACATCCTCACAGAATCGCTAACAAAGTCCTGTCCTCTTATTAATAGAATAAATAACATTTCTGAATGCCCAACTGGGAATAAAAATGTTAAAATCATGTACAACCTAATAATAAATAATGATGGTTGATGATTAAATTGCAGTTTTGGCTACTGAGAAGAGGAAGGGGTGCCAAATGCATTGAAGGAGCTGAAAAGGATAAAATATATAAAAAATATTCCTGACAAAGCCGAAATTGTGAAAACAATTAAAGGAATATAGTTTTCAAAAATGGCCTGTGAATAATGAACATACTTTAGTCTTGATTCCAAATAAACACAACAGCTGATAAACGAGATTTTCAGAAGGAAATGTGAAATAAATGAATTTTCCATTTGTTTTTGGGACATTTATACATGACGAATTACAGAACAAGTTGTGCTGATCTTTAAGGTACTAGAAAAGTTATTCCAGAAGTTGTGCGTATCAGTGAACGAATGAAAAAGCTTAAAATGCGCGGGATTATTATGGAGTCTGGTGGGAAATGGCAGTAACGGTCCTCTCAGCCTTTTTTTCCCCCGATCCTCTATATCCGCTCCGTTTACTTCCTTTAACCACACAGCCAAAACTACTAACTTTAAAGATTATTTCAATTTATTCAGCAGTTGTTAGTTTAAAGAAACCCATGTAAAAGGATTTCTTTTAGTTTTAAGTTTTCATTTCGTGCGTTTTGTTAAAACCTCAGAGTTTCTTCATACTCGGCACAGCGCGTCATTCTGAAAAGAAAAAAAGAAAAACTCCAGTTTTCAGCCAAAATACGCATTTAAAACTCTTCTTAAAGTCACATTTTGAATCCGGGGGGTATTAAGGGAAGAATTGAGCGACTAACACGGATAAAAAGTTGAGTTTTCCCACAAGCCTTTGTACCGTTATTCCCAGAATAATCCGTCCGGGACGCGCCGCGGTGGGCGGCAGCGCGGAGGCTCAAGCCACAGAAGATTTTTGGTTTTTGTCCAAAAGATACGACCCCAAAACACTGATTTCCTGCAGAACTGACATGCCCGCATTTCACAGACAACGTAACGACTTCGCTACAGTTCAATAAATAACAACCGGAGTGGTGAAGTTTGTAAAAAAAGGACGAGAAGAGTGAAAATGTGAAGTTTTCTGACGGAAGTTCGGAGCCGAGCTGTCAGTGAATCAACAAGCGAGCAGAGTTTGAAACTCCTGCTGAAGTTCCCTTCTGCTTTCTGGCACCGAGAGCTGAACTCGGACTAGAAGTTATGGAGGAGAAAACATCTCACACACACACACGCACGCACACACACACATACACACTCACCCTGAGCGCGCAGCGGCTGGCTGCACAAGTTGGCGGCGAGGAGGAAGGAGAGGATCTGGAAACACACACGCATCTTACTGAAGCCCTAAAGTGCATCGTGGACGAGAAGAGCTGGGAGACGGCGCGGCTGTGACATGCTGCTCCATGGATCCCTGGAAACTCTTCCTCCCTGCGCCTGCCTCCACACACACACACACATACACACACACTCTCACACACACACACACACACACACTCACCGGAGCTGCGTACGGAGCTCACTGCGCATGCGTACAGCCGGATCCCTCTCAGCTGGACACATCCAGAGAAAATACACGATTCAATTGATCTGATTCAATTGAAACTGCTAAAAAAAAAAACAAAAGAAAAGAAAAAAAGAAAAAATCTCAATCAATTCATTGTATCTTAACAGAAAAAATAGTGTCAGGCGTTTAGGGTGACAGACAAGATCTATTGATTGCGCAAATAATTGATCCGTTATTGTTCAAAGCTCCGTCCATCAAGCTGCGCATTTTATCAAGCATTGAAAGGTCACAACCTATCGATCATACTTCCTCCTCCTTTTGTTCGAGCTAAAGGCAGATTCTGTTGCCTCTTCTACATTTGTCTCACTGATTTATTGACTTATTTGTTTACTTTCTGGGATTGAAAGTAATTATGTGTGTTGAAACATTAGAGAGAGTTCCACAGATCTGATGATAAATCAATAAACATCTCATGGAGATGAACAAACGGAGTCAGAATCTGGATCTGAACCACCAAACGTAAGATAAGAGCCAATAAACATGCACTGAACATTGAGATGTCATGAAACAGAAGGACTCATGTTAAAGCTGTTCGTCACCACAGAAACACTGATCTCCTGAACAGGAAGTGGAGAGGTCAAAGGTTAATGCCTGGCTTCACCTATTGGCTGAATCAGATCACACTAGTTTTTTGTTAAAAATAAATAGAAAAATAAATGCTTTTTTAGATGATTAAATATTGACATATTCTCCATAGAAAAAGACAAAAAATATGTAGAGTATGTACAAACGTGAAAAGACACCATGACACATAGAAGTAGACATATAACCCTAAATAAGTATACACACAGAAAAATACACACAAAATATATAAACAGACACACTGATCTCAATCAGGAGAAATATACATCCGTTAGTGTGTGTGTGTGTGTGTCTTAAAGGCCTGCTTCTCTCTCTCTCTCTCTCACACACACACACACACACACACACACACACACACACACACACACACACACACACACACCTTAAATGAGTGTTTCCTCTCCAGCAGGTTTCCTCCTTTAATAATAAGTTAGCCTCATTCAACCCCTCAGTTGACTGTAATTTAGATGGTAATGAAGTGTGTGTGTGTGTGTGTGTGTGTGTGTGTGTGTGTGTGTGTGTGTGTGTGTGTGTGTGTTACCAGAGGAAGTGAGATGATTGGACATTAGACAGAAAGGAAAAAAAAAACATATTGGAAAAGCAGAGTCGTATTTCTCAGCATGATTTTCCTCTGAAATATTGAAAATCGGATTTTAACTCAGAGGTATTTTTAATTGGAACTTACTGTTTTTAGCAAAATTAAACTGTTTTGAAGAAAAACTAAGCTGATAAACTGGCAGGGTGCTTAAAATCCTGCTAACTTAGGTGTTTCAAGTGAAAATCAATCACATTCCTGTTTTCATGTTAGAGCAGTTTCACCTTCACACAGCTGATGACATTGTTTCAGTGCATGCTGGGTCACGAGTTTGGAGACGGGATCAGAGTCATTTCTAAAAGTTGCGTTGTCAGTGGCGCCGAGCGTCGTCGTCGTGTCAGTGGACATCCAGACAGCGGAGGCAGTTCCAGCGTTTTAAAGACAATCACGCAGAAAGACGGACGTGGCCGCCGGGAGCGTTCAGTGGAGACAGACGTCCAGCAGGAAGTGGCGCTCCACGCGGGGGCCTCCCAGTCGGTCCCCTCATTGTCCCCTTAATGCCCGTGTCAACAGGACCAGCCGGCTTTTTGTGCCCAACAGCAGGGAGATGTCTGTCCAGGGTCAGAGGTCAGGAGAGAGGAGGATGTCAGAGGCTGCAGTCAGCAGTTTGTCCCCGTGTGGCGACATGGTGACGTCCAGAGAGAGAGAGGGAGGGAGAGGGAGGGAGAGAGAGAGTGAGAGAGAGTCAATCCATATGAGTGAAAGAGTAAACAGATGCACTCCAGGCATCATCAGCTGTTTTACATGTGATCAGGAGAGAAAAAAATCCCATTTCAGTTCTCTACTGATCAGGTTTTGGTTTATCTGCCATCGTTTGGTTGTCCTGTAATGTTTTGATGGTTTGATATCCCCGCCGGGGGTTTGGTGAGAGGCTGCAGTCAGTCCTCTGCTCTGTTAACAGACAGTGTTTCAGGCGAAAACGCATCGTTTTGAGGTTTGTCACAGAAATGTTTTCAAATCAGTATTGTTAAGTGAGCATGCCGGGCCACTAGAGGGCGCTGTTGGTTGTTCTGGTAATGAAACTGCCAGAAAACCGGAGACACTTCCTTCAAACACAGAGGCTGGTTTTCTGACAGCTGTTAATGTTGTAATACATCGATGTCACGGAGGATGAAATGCTGCTTTTCTATATATCTGTTGCTAGTTGAAATGTTGGAGTTCCATCACAGGATGGCATTCCAGGCCTTCTATCAGTACAGTACTCCATGATGGTTTAAGACTCTTTGTGAAAAAAGCCCCGTCTCTACCAGAGGGAGTGAAGCTGAGGTGTGTTCTTCAGTTCGTGTTCCATGTTGATCACCTATTGACGAGTCACTGGACGGAGTAATGAGAGCACGGCTCCAGCAGCGAGGGAGAATGAAGCGTCTGTTGAGGAGAGAAAAGCCTGTTTGCGTCGCGGCTCCGGCAGGAACCTGGAGGCCGGAGGCTCCATCCATCACCGGCCGGCCGGCCGGCTCCGGCTCCGGCACAAGGCTCCATTGTGGAGGTGGACGCAGTCGCAGATCATGAGAACCACCGTGGTGTTGTTGTTTTCCTCTGAGTCTGCCGCCGTCCGCACCAACAGATGTTTAATAGCAGCGGTGTCTGCCTGCTCCTGTGTGGATCTGAGGAAAAAAAAAACCTTTCCAAAGCAGATCTCGGCCTCTTTATTGAACCCTGATGAGATCCAGTCGCTGTCGGCCTTTGAAGCTGATCTGATGCGCCACATGACCAGAACCAATCTTCCTGTTTAATATGATTTCTTTTGATAAACAGAACAGCTGAAGGAGATGGAAATGTGATTATTCCAGCGTGGAGGGGAGGGGAGGGGACCGGCCAGTGGACCAGCTGAGGTGTTACTGAGCTCCGGCTGGTTCGAGGACGACCTGCAGCTCATCTGGACTGAAGCTGTGGACGTCTCACATGATCGTCTGCAGAGTAACACGACGGTTCTTCGTCTTCATGCAGCTCCTGAGCAGACGGAAGCAGGAAGGAACGCCATCCATCCATCCAGCCGTGAAGCTCCTCAAACTGTCCTCCTTCATGGTTTCAGGCGCAGTAAATGTTCACTTTACTGGAGAAGCTGATGAATCGAAGAGTGAACATCTCACACGGCTGTTGTTATGAATCGATTCTTCTCGCTCGGGGGCGGAACGATGGCCGACGACCGGGGAGCACACGAAGAGCGGCAGCTTCTCAGAACACCTGCGTTCTGCCTCCTTTACACGCAGAAGGGATCAAAACGTTTTACAAAAGTTGTGTTACAGCACATCCGAGCACTGCTGACATTTAAATAGATACCCAAATTCCTATTTTAACTCAAAAACATGTTAACAGAGTCTAAAACTAGACTAAATGTTGTAAATAAAGAAGGAAACAGTGTCAGTCATGACATGTCAAACAGAAACGCTGAAATGTGACAAGTATAAAGGAGAAATAATGAAAAGAAGTCAAACGCCGACGACCAACTGAAAGAACGAGTCCAGACTTTCAACGCCGAGCCAGCTCGAAATACCAAACAGGCAATTAAAAAGCACATTTGGAAAACACTTCCTGACAAGTGTTCACGAATGTCTGATTTGCAACACGGACGGAAATAAAAATATTGCATGAATAAACTGAGGTTCTATTTTTGGACTCATAAGCGTTACTATCGCCGCATGGTGATTTTATTCGACCTGTTGTTCAGAGCTGAGCGTTTTCAGCTGTGTGTTCAGACCAGGGAGTGACTTTCCACCAAATGAAACCAGTTTATTGCTGCACATTCAATCTATATGATGAACATTTCACTACAGCCCGTCTTTTCACCTGATTTTAGCGGTTTTATTCTTCCTTTTCGGCACATTTTAGGCCAGTTACAGTGTAATCAGCTCAAGCTTTCTTGATCAGCATGCGGTGGAAGCAGCGTTCAGCCTCGATCTGGGGGGTTGAGGCTGGAGCTCTTCACCGCTGCACCCCGGGACGGCGTCAACACTTCAACACACACCGTCCGTCCCGCACTGTGACGCTGGCGGGGTGGGAGCCGTGTGGGGCCTGACAGAGCCTCACCCAGTGTTTTGGTGGCAGCCATGATGGATGGGGAACAGGAACATAAGGTTTGCTATTATTAGGCAGTAAATCCCCCCCCCACCCCCGTTTTTTTCGGCCATTGAGCTGTTTGCTTGGTTTCCAGGCGCCGTGTTTGACGTGGCCGGAGACAATAACACGAGCCACCTGTGGGCCGCTCAGCTGAGAGCGCCGCGCCTGCTGGTGTCTCCACGCTTATGGAGACCAAATGTCCCCGCACGGAGACACACAAACGCCAGGGACGGGCGTTATATTCCACACCGGCCCGCTGGAACCGCGGAGCAGCGCAGCTCTCGCTCCATAAATCAGCCCGAGCGAAGTGAGGAGAGTTTATTTCCACCCTCAGTGGGGAGAGCTTCATGGTACGCGGTGCAGCTCATGAGCGGAGGCTGAGGTGAAGCATGAGGGTGTGTGTGTGTGTGTGTGTGTGTGTGTGTGTGTGGTGACCAGATGCTCTCACAGAGAAAGAAAACAAAAACAAACCGAACTGCAGGTGAGTGTCACTCAAGACCAACAAACCAGAGACCAAATGAAGCCAAGAGCATCGAAAAGGAGGCAAGACCAAGACCTGAAGAGACAGGGACCAAGACCAGATCATCCCAAGAACAAAACCATGAGAAAAAGAGAACAAGACCAAGACCTTTAGAAACAAATACCAAAATCAGATCATTCCGAGACCATTAAGAAACAGAAACCAAGATCAGTGCAGCGCAAGACCAAGATGAACACAAGACCTAAAGAAACAGAGACAAAGACCAGAGCATCCCAAGACCAAGACCGTAAGGAACAAAAACCAAGACCAGAGTCAACTGAGTCAAGACAAGACTAAGACCTAATGGGGCTGAGGCCGAGTGAAGCTTAAGTCCAGACCGTGCCAAAACCAAACCGAGGTCCAGGACCGTATCAGTGAATGTTAATCTGCTGAGAACAGATTGTGGGCAGTAACAAGGAATACTTGTTGGTGTTTTGACTGGAAGACCTGTTCTCTGTTCCCGGCTCGGGTTTTTCCACTTTGAAGCGACAGCAGGTGTTTTCCATCAGCCGTCAGGCTCGAGCTGCGACGTCTCACGGCAGGTGAGGCCGCCCCGCGAGGCGAGCGCACCGGAGGTCAGGGCACGGGCAAACGCTCAACGTCACCAGGCCTCGAGAAACCAGGAAGACTGAAAGACCCCGGCCTCATGAAAGCCACGTTCAAACTCAAACCACATTTCTATTAACAGAGAACAGGAACACGGCGGGCCTCTGGTTCTGTTTTTCCTCGGCTAAATGTCAGCTGGGAAGGAAAAAAAAAACACAAACAAAAATCTTGTTTTCGGTGTTTTTACTGCTTTGCTTCGGAGCCTGAGTGAAGCAATCAGAGGGTGTTTGATCTGCTCTCCCCTCCAAGAATCGCTGCTCTTTTTTTTGAAGTTTCCTTTCATGCGCGTTCAAACTCCAGCTCTGTAATCAGGAGTCAGATGGTGGACGTTCAGCCGGGCTGACAGTAGCCGTCTGCGCCGCAGCGGTCCGAACGCCGTGACGTTTCGTTTGTGTCGACTCTCCGACGGTCGTGTTCAAACTGAGGATAACGAGTCACAGTGAAACGACCTGACGGGAATCGAAAATGATCTGAATTAGACATGTTTAAATCCACTTCTTACGCTGTGACGGGATGAAAGAATACAAACACAGTGATCATGTGGTACAGTATGAAGGGTGCGACTAAATGATGGGATTGTGTGTTTCCGGAGATGAAGACAGGAAGCTATGGTTGCGTTTTGTGCTTCTATCTACAAGAAAATGCAGCTTTTCTTAAACAATGGTAGAGAACATTCTGCACATGCTCAGTAGATGTTCATGTTTATGTTGTTCTCTGTGCGCATGTGTCAGTGGTTTCATCACAAAAACAAACAACAGCACCAACTCCTGGCCTGGCATGCTCACTACACCGTGTGTGGAATCACCGTTGACTTTATTGATGGTCAAAGTGTTCAAAGTGAAATAAATATCTAAGATCGCTGAGGTGGAAAAGATGCAGGAGGAACATAAAAACGACACGATGCAGAGAATTAAAGGTAATCTTTCTGGATGTTGGAGGAACACCAGCTGCAGAAAACTACCCAGAATTCGGTTTATTCTACACACAGACCGGACCCGGGCAGGCCGACATCTGTTACTGTGTGTGTGTTACACATGCTTAATAAATACCTCCGTACGCGTGTGTGTAGCACATCAAAACAGCAGTGCGAGCCGCACACATCCACGTCCACATGGGCCTGATTCGCGGGGAGGCCGGCGCTGGGTTCAGAGTTTCCTCCGAGACCAAACCGTTACACAACACGGCCGAGAGGAGCTCAGAGCAGCGGCCCAGCTCAGACCTGCGACACCCTCACACTGCTGGCACACACAATGACATGCAGCGTGATGGGAGCCCCCTACTGGACCAACGTGGAATTACAATTACAAGGTGGACAAAAACACCTGAGCAGGAGAAGAGCAAGTTGCTGACCAATCTGGTAGACATTCTCCTGGCAGCCCAGAACCATTGTCTTTTTATATACATTTATTTTTAATATATTAGATTTTAAGTTATTCAATACAGTATAGCAATGAAGCAACAGCAGAACAGCTGAGTTGAACAGTTCACTGATACCACAGATTCAAGCCAAGGCTAATGGCTGTGATCCTTTATCGATCGTATGATACGAGACCATTAAAAAAACATCAATATGAGCGTCTGTCAAATTAAATATGTGGAAAAATAAATGTAAACAGCAGAGGGCACCAAGGAAAATGGAGGGAAAGTAAAGAACAAAGCAATCTGCTGATATCTGCCATCAGCCTTTGATGGTTTACTGAAGAGATTCTCTTCAAAGTTTATTTTATGTGAGAATTCAATTAAAATTCAGCTAATCTGTTTCATTTTTTTTACAGTCAGTTACTGTACCTGCCCTCAGGAATAAAGAGAAAAAGCAGGACCGGAGTGAACAGAAATCATGGAAAAACGTTGCATCAATGTGTTACAGGAGATCTGAAAGTTGGGAAAAAACAAGTTATGTAACTGAAGTGGATTAATAATAAGCTCCATGTGTCTCTGGGTGCCAGAAGTGATTGTTTGGTAATATCTGAAGCAAAACGATCTAACGATGCAGATAATACAGTGTTTACAAGTGGGTCCAGTTCCCCAAAGCAACATGAAAAAAACTGAAATTACTGCAATTTTATTGACACCAAATGCAGCAGCGATTCATCAACAGCCGCGTTCAAACAGGAACTATGTTTTTAATGCCGCAGCAGTCGTGCCCTTCAGCCAACAAAGAAAATAAAGAGCTTTCCTCCTCCAGCAGCACATCTGCTGTTCCTATTCCACGCAGCAAATCACACTTTCTACCGCAGTCGCTTGAAAAACGCCTATAAAAAGACACTCGTAAAGCCACAATTGCCCGTTTGCTCCTCGCTCTGTGGATATATTTAAACCACCGCTGTATAAATAGAGAGGATGGAGATGGCAGGAGAACACGGAAGGTTTCAGAGTCCATATGAGGAGATCAGAACCGCCAGGAAAAACACTGCAGAGCTGACCCTGAGGAGACAGAACACACACACACACACACACACACACACACACACACACACACACACACACACACACACACACACACACACACACACACACACACACACACACACACACACGCACACACACACACACACTGAAGAGTGCTTTTTTAAAGAGCACCTGCCAGAGCAGGCACATTATGATCTTTTTACATTTTCATTAATATAGTATTATTTTGAAAAATGGTCCCCCATTTCCGTTTCCTGTGGCTAACGCTAAGCTGCTAGCTGCTACACACCAAGCGCCAACCTCCGCTGGTAAAAAGAGAAGATGATGCTGCAGTGCAGAAAAGCTGTAATACCGGGGGAATTCCAGCAGGGGGCGATGATGCTGGTTTCAAAGAGAGCCCGGGTCTCATTAGAACCCATTCAAAAATACTGACCGAGTGCAAATAAAGACATAAATCGCCGGGTTTCAGAACATTTTGTGGTGTTTATCACTAGTTTCTTCTTGACCAGACTCTGATTTTCATATTGTTTTTATTTTAGGAGTTAAAGTTTTGCATAAATCAGCCAATCACAGCTCCTCCTCTGTCCACGTGACGCGGCCATGTGACAGGCTGGACCAATCACATTTACATCTGGTTTCAAATGTTGAATCTGGAGACGTCCTGCTCAAATCAACAAAACGGGATTTCAGAACGCTGTGGGGGACGACATGCAAGTTTTATCCATCTTTTATATACTTTCAATGGTTTAAACAAGCTGTTGATGTTAAAGAAAAGGAATGTGGAATATTGAATATTATATAATATAAAAATAATTATTTAACAATAATTAATTTATCAGGGACCACGCATATTAATCAACACTTCTGTCTACAGTAGTGTAAATAGGCCAGAGTTAGCCACGGGCTAATGAGCAGGATGACCAATTTACCCACCATGTTTTTGGAATAATATCATATATTATTAAATTGGTGAATTTTAAATGCTGATAAGTTAACAAATGAAGCAGTTAATCGTGATTAACTACAGTCAGGTCTGCGATTAAACAGTTTAAAAGAATTTAATCAGTTAAAATAAAGAATTCCGTTAGAATTGATGCTACAAGCTCGAACACAGCAAACTGCCTCATTTGTCGGTAGGCTGAGGTTTCTCGCCGTCCTCCGCTCTACACACATACATCTATACCACTGCATCTCACAGTCTGAGGACTAAAGGTTTTTCTAATCTCCATTAAACTTTCTTTCAGACAAACCACTGCCTTTCACCTCCTGCATCCGCTCAGTGGCTGATTTACTGGAATCAGGTGCGGCGAGGCAGAAGGATTAAAAGAAATTAAATTAAATTAGAAATGCAGGTTCAAGGCTGGAGAGCACAGATTTCTTCCTCCACATTCTTTTCCATCTCTGTTTAGTTTCTTACTTCTGCTCCATCTCTGGTACAGATGTTTGTTTGTTTTTCCACTGAACTCTTCTGCAAGCTGCTGCTGCAAACACATCCACCTCCCTGGTAAGATGGGCTCCAAACTCAAAATTCCACTCGTGATTTCTTTTTCGGATGCACGACACGAACAAAACAAAGCCTGAAAATATCAAACCGCAGTCTCCCACTGAAGTGCAAACAGCCCTGGGTCGATTTCAGCACATAATGACAAGTTAGGTGTTAATCTAAGCTTTGCACACCTCTGAGCGATCGCTGCACAGGGAAGACAAAAGAAGGACCCAGAGTGGGAAAAACAATTTGTCTAAAACCTGTCTGTCGGGGTATTTCGAGGATGGAGTGGTTTTGGAAACAGCTTCACGCCACAGATTTAAAGTGCTGGTTCAAAAGGGGATTTTTTTGCTCTGTGGTCCCGGTTATAGCTGAAAATTACAGTGTGTGTGTTGGACTGGGGCTTTTCTCAGGGAACAGAGGGAAGAGAGGGCAGCATCACTGAGACACATCTGTCCAGCATCGTCACTGTTCATCTCAGGGAGCGAGAGCAGGGAGGCTGCAAGGCGACCGGAGAGAAAGTCCAAAACAAAGAGGCTGCGAAAAGGTTTGGGGGGTCAGAGTCACCGAAAACAGAACTTACTGAAAACAGAATTCTATTAATTCAAGGAAGTGATCCCATCAATATTACCTCATTACCATCTGTGGACCCAGTGGGGAGTAGCTGTTCTAGCATCAGTCTCACTCAGGTTGATTTAGTTATAGATGGAGCAGCAGCCTCACTTCCCTTCCGATCAGAACATCAATATTAGACCAGATCAACCCATCTCTAGTAACAGGTTCTGTACCACAAGCCTTTAAGGCCCTGTCCACACGGAGCCAAGCTCAGACAAATCCGCACAAATGTTTGTTCTAAGTCACCCATCGTCCACACGGAGCCGGCGTCTCAGGGCTCTGAAAACGACAAAGTTTGAAGCCGGGTCCCAGAGTGGAAAAATCTGAAGACGCACCTGAGACGTCTCCACTGTTAGGCCTTTGCCGCACATATTTATTGAGACGATTGCGTCACCGCCTCGCTTCTACAACAGGACGCATGCGCGGAGGTCCGACAGAACCACAACAACAATGGCGCTCTCCAGTATCGTGTACGTGCTTCAGACGCTCACTTCGCTTTTATGGCGATTGATGCAGAATCTCCGTCTGCTGCTCCACCACCGACGATCGTCCGTCCACATCAGACTTTCCTCAACTTTTGCTCTGGAGGTCGCCATCTTTTGTGTTGCACTGCAGCGCCGCCAGTGGGCTTGGCATATGTATGACAGCGTTTACATGCGTCTTCAGTTCACTAATGTGAATGCTTTTTTGTTTTTGCTGACTCCGTCTTTACGCAATTCGTTTTGTAAAATATGACCGTTTCGGCTCCGTGTGGACAGAGCCTAAGGTTGCTGTTATTAAACCATTTCTTCAAAATCCCACCCTTGATCCAGGTGTTCTAAGAAGTTACAGACCAATATCCAACCGTCCCTTGATTTCTAAAATCCTACAGGAAGCTTGCTGAAGTCAGCTTTGTGACCATTTATCCATTTATATAATAATGACCAATTTGAGTCTTTTCATTCAGGTTTCAGAGCTCATCACAGCACAGAGGCCGCTCTGGTAAATGTTACTAATGATCTTCTCACAGCCTCAGATAGAGGACTGGTCTCTGTTCTGGTCCTGTTAGATCTCAGATACCATCATAACATCCTACGACAGAAACCAAGATATATTATTGGGATTAAAGGGACAGCATTAAACTGGTTTCAATCATATTTAGACTCAAATTAATCATGGAGTTCCTCAGGGTTCTGCGTTCGGCCCTATTCAAAGCAGAAATCAACATTTGAGAACGGAGCATTACCATGATGACGCATTTCAAACGACAGATGAAAAAACTACAGATGAGTCGGGGTGAGACTTCACGATGGGACTCAGCTCACTGAGCTGAAGCTTCTTTCCTCAATCTGTGTCCTCTGATCCCAGCCAGCGGCACAGGCGGCGCCACCACCTGGCGAGACGCTGGAACACCTGCAGACGGACGGGGAGAGAAGGTGAAGCTGGACGGATCCAGGAGGGAAGACGTTCACCAGGAAAGTTCTTCACAAGAGAAGGAAACGGCTCCGTTTGATTTTCCCTGCGCCCAATGAACACTGTGCGGCTGACATTCACAGTTAACCTTCAAACCTTTCAGCAACAGTTAGAATATTTAATAAAAGAACATGTTTTTATGAGTAAATCTCCATGGAGTGACTACAGGAGAAACTGAAATCACAGGTGGAGTTCCTCAAGGCTCACTCCTGGAGCCACTTCAGTTTAACAGCAGCATGCTGCCACTGGCTCACAGTCTGGGAAATAACAGCAGGAATTAGCATAGCTAGCAATCTGGGTGGCACAGCGGAGAGGTGGTCGATAGAGAAGTGATTCTTCAAGAGAAAAACCCATAAATGAACCATGTGAATGTGGGACGTGTTGATTTATGTGGGCGGGTCTTCATCTCTGATTCTGTGACTTTGTGCGTCACTTTGCTTTTAAGATGGATTCATCAGATTCATCAGATTGATGGGAAATCTGCTCACCGTCACAGGTTTCCCTCTTCGACCTCTGGTTCGGGTCTTGTCGGGGGAAGAAATCCGTCTGTGCAGCTGAAGGTTGTAGATGAACAGGATCCGCCTCTTCTCCCTCTGAAAGACACACAACACACACTGAAACACACTCTGTGTGTGCTGCAGGATCACGGCAGCACCGTGTGTGTGTGTGTGTGTGTGTGTGTGTGTGTGTGTGTGTGTGTGTGTGTGTGTGTGTGTACCTTGGGGTAGTAGAAGGCCGCGATGACCCTTCGGAGGCGGTTAGTATAAACCTGAAGGAGGCTGAAGAGCGCCATCAGCAGGACGCAGCCCACACAGCTCACATAGACGGTGACGGGGAGGAGGGTGGGCGGGGACACACACTCTGGGGGAGGGGGGGTGGGGGTGGGGGTTAAAAATACTTTAAGAAGACTCGACTCTTTTTAAACCTCAGGAGCTCGAAAAGCTTCAAGAACACTGAAGGATGCAGCATCATAAAACATCTCAGTGACAACAAACCTTTCAAGAACCAGTAAAAAAGAAGATCACAAATCTTTAATGTTCCTTTTGAGGACTTTAGAAAATATAAATACATTGATAAATATTCTTTTAGTCATTTTAAGTATGGGCTAACTATTCGGAGGCCATAAATGTTTTGCAGATGTAATAAATATAAATACAAACTGAAATTATCTGCATTCATTTACAGCTGAAAAACATTTATGGCCTAAAACTAAGCCTCTATTGAAAGACTTGAAATTGTCCAAACCTCTGAGAAATCAACCTGTTTAAACAGTTTCAAGACTCTTAAAAAGTGAGGGTTTTAAAATCACTGTCAAAACTTTCTCAATCCCCAAAACACAAACATCTTTCAAGATTTTCAAGGACATTGAAAGTTTGCATGTTTTGAAACCCTGGAAAACTTCACAGAATTCAAAAGAATTCACAGACTTTCCTTCAAAGTCTGAAAGATCTTGAGGAATTTCCAGTTTTTAAATCCTCTGAACATTCTCTGAATTTCAAAAAAAAACAAATAAATAAAGCTGACAAGAGAGATGAGGAATCTTCACAAAAAGGTTATTTCTTGCATCTGATGAGGGTTTTTAGATGAACGTATGAAAGTTTTCATGTTTTCAAATAAACCTTTTTTTAAGAATGAATTTGAAACATTCAAAACTTAAAAAAAAACCCATTTGGCAGAATGTCAGAACATCGAAGTGTTTCAGTGTCCACTGAAATGATGAAGTATTGGCTGATGTCGCCCTCTGCTGCTCCACTGTGGTATTACACCCAGCAAATCAACACACGACCAGCAATGAGGGCCCCTGTGCGACCTTTGACCTCTGACCCACCCAGGTTGTCGCTGTGCAGGTTGAAGCTGGACGAGCTGTTGAAGGCGGAGATGCTGGTCCTCAGCAGGCGGGCCATCATGGAGTCTCCGTCCACTCGGATGTCCAGGTGGTGGCTGCCTGAGGAACCAGGCAGAAGACATCACCCAGAAGCCCTGTGTGTGTGTGTGTGTGTGTGTGTGTGTGTGTGTGTGTGTGTGTGTGTGTGTGTGTGTGTGTGTGTGTGTGTGTGTGTGTGTGTGTGTGTGTGTGTGTGTGCCCACTGGTCACGTTGAACTGGGTGTAGGTGTGTCTGCTGACGATGTCCAGAACGTGGAACAGAGCGTAGTCGAGGGCAAAAAGGGCCAACGCCAGCAGCGCGACAGCGATCGCGTGAAACACGCCGGACGTCTGACACAGAGAGAGAGAGAGGGAGAGTGAGAGAGAGAGAGAGAGAGAGAAAGAAAGAGAGAGATTGCAAAATATCCTCCAGCTGGTAGGAAAACTGACAGGAACACCAGAGGCTATGCTGTTAGCATTAGGGTCAGTTAGCATTAGGGTCTGTTAGCATTAGGGTCTGTTAGCATTAGGGTCTGTTAGCATTAGGTTCTGTTAGCATTAGGGTCAGTTAGCATTAGGGTCTGTTAGCATTAGGGTCTGTTAGCATTAGGTTTTGTTAGCATTAGGGTCTGTTAGCATTAGGGTCTGTTAGCATTAGGTTCTGTTAGCATTAGGGTCCGTTAGCATTAGGGTCTGTTAGCATTAGGTTCTGTTAGCATTAGGGTGAGTTAGCATTAGGGTCTGTTAGCATTAGGTTCTGTTAGCATTAGGCTCTGTTAGCATTAGGCTCTGTTAGCATTGGGCTCTGTTAGCATTAGGTTCTGTTAGCATTGGGCTCTGTTAGCATTAGGCTCTGTTAGCATTGGGCTCTGTTAGCATTAGGTTCTGTTAGCATTGGGCTCTGTTAGCATTAGGGTCTGTTAGCATTAGGGTCTGTTAGCATTAGCTCTGACTGGAACGCACCACTTGCTGGAGCTCCTCGGGGTTAATCTTCGGCCTGCAGGGGTCGATGAAGCTCTTCCTCTCCGACTTCCTCAGGGGCAACAACCAGCGTTTACCCTGAACACACCAAGGGGAGGGATGTGAGGAAGAGGAGGGTGAGGATGATGAAGATAATAAAGGCGATGGTGATGGTGATGATGAAGATGATGAAGATACCGCTCTCCTCCTGCGAGCGTCGATCTGTTTGAAGTACGTTGTAATGTAGAAATTATCAAAGGTGATGTTCCTCTGGTAACTTCTCAGATAACCAAACGCTCTGACGACAAAGACAGGATGAAGGGGTGAATCCTACTGCGTGAAGCTGTGATGAATGGGTGAAGATGATCATGAATGAGTGAATCTTACTGGATGAAGATGGTGATGAAAGTAAAGGAGAGCAGAATCTGCAGGACTTCCAGAACTTTCTCGCTGATTGTGGTCAAAGTCCTGAAGGATTCTGTGACGGCCTGAGTGAAGTGCTGCTCCAGCAGGGCTCCCTCCAGCACCTCCTGCTGCTCCTCCTCCTGCAGGAGGTCCCACAGAGACAGGGTGAGACAGGGCTGAGTCACCTGTCAGGGTGGAGGAGGAGGAGGAGGAAGAGGAGGAGGAGGAGGAGCTCTGACCTCCACCAGCAGCTCAGTGCTGAACTCTCTGGACAGCTGGTCAATGGAAATGTTGAGCTGGTCGAACAGCTGCCCGAAGTTTCCCTCCACCGGAACGTTCTCCCTGCACCACGGAGTCATCACTGAGAGGAGGAGGAGGAGGAGGAGGAGGAGGACTGACTGGCAGCATGTGACAGTAATACAGTCTGCTCCATCTTCAAAAACAACCAAATTGTCACAATGTTGCATAGAAATCCACTGAAGCTAACGAGCTAACCAGCTAGCAACACTGCCATCAGTCCTGTAATACCACTCTGTACCACCAGATGGAGCAGATTCACTCCACCGCTCTCATCTGACTCCAGAGGAACAGTAACTCGCTGCTGCCGCCCAGTGGACCGACGTTTGATTACAGAAATGCACTTCTGCGTTGAGCCTGAAGCGTTGAAGGAAGCTTCACCTCTCATGACGTCACACAGGAAGTGGAACCTCATGGGGATGCACAGGATGTGGTTGATGACAGGAACAGGGATGGCCTCCAGGCAGTCCGTCAGCCTGGCTTTGAACCAGTCGACGCAGCGCTGCACGCCGTGTCCCACCACACCTGGACGCCACAGACAAGCAGCGACTTCACCTTATTTACTGCGCGTAACAGACACAAATGACAGAACCCTTCAAGTACGTACAGCCCTGCCTTGCTCAGAGGCACAACATAATGTTGACCTGTACGTACTGAAGCTAGCATGCTAACCAGCTATCAGCAGTTACCATGAAACAACACTGACTCAGCTCTGCCACCTACTGGACAATTCCATTTTACATACAGCATGTTGGGAACACAGTTAGCCAAAGCGCAGCCAGCTGCACCTTCTAGATGCTTTATTGTCTTGTGTTTAAAATCCTCACATCTGTAAAATAACGCACCATGTTTGCACCACGTTTTATAGCACTGAAACTCTTCAGGTCTGACTCACTGTCGCACTGCATGATGGTCTTTGAGGCGAACTCCTCCTGGGTGCTGTTCCCGCCGCCGCCCGACGTGAATCGGTCGTAACCGTACTGAAGGACCAGCTCGTCTCTCAGTCTCTGAAACCCCTCGTCGACGCTGCGAGTCTCGGACTGAAACCCGGCCTGGTTCTCCTGGAACAGAGACGAAGCCGGGAGCTCAACAGGGGACGCCTGGCGACGGACGAGTTCCTGCAGCGGCTGAACGCTGACGGCGGAGGAGGAGGGAGGTGTGTCGTCACCGTGAGCTCCTGCAGGACCTGGATGTACGGTCGGACGGCTTCTCTCCACAGCAGGCGGCTGTGGCGCACCTGCAGGTCCAGGTTGCAGCTCATGGACGCGGCGGCCGCCTCGGCGTTTCGCTGGATGTTCAGCACCGGGCCTGCGGTGTCGTGTCGAGATGTCACACGCCGGTGCAGGAAACACACACACACACACACACACACACACATTGACGACGTGCTCACCTGAGTACAGCACCGACAGCATCAGCACCAACAGGTAGCTCCGCCCACGGGAGCCGAGCATGCTGGGAAACACCAGGAGGGCCGAGGACCTGAAGGTTGAGGAGAGCGTCCCCACAACAACACATATACCTGGAAAACACACACACACACACACACACACACATAAAGGTTTCGGTTGCCAAATACAGAGTTGTCTGAGTGTTTGTGTACTAACCTGTGAATGCAAACCCTACCGCCAGCTTCAGGTCAAAGGTCAGCGGCAGGTTGTGGGCGATGCCCAGGAAGAGAACTGAAGGACGACATGTTCCGTCATTAAACCTCAAACTGAAATAATGAATCTCATTTAATAAATTCATGAAAATAAACAAAATATAGACATTAAAAATGTTCAGTTGATCCATAAACAAATAGATCATTCATTGTTACATTAATACAACCAAAACTTGAAATTGATTCAGTGGTTAATATATTATCATTCTAGGTTTTCATGTACCTGAGCTTCATCGCCATGGTAACTGAACAGCCCCGCCCTCCAGGCTTGGCATTTTTAATCTTTTAAATTTCTTTAAATGCAACAGATTCATTTCTCCCTGTTTTAAGTTCCCGGTTTGACTGAAGAACCGCTGAAGTTACCTGCGCCACATATCACTGAGAAAAGCGCACGGACGGCCAGGTGAGTCCACTGAGACGCGTCTGATTGGCCGAAGAGAAACCCATGGACGGCTGGAGGCAGGAAGTCCTGACTCAACCTCTGGACGGCTGCAGAGACAAAAGACAAAACAAGTGGAGCGGCTCCGAGAAGTCGGGATTCCTGAGGGAAAATGGGGAAGAGTGTCGGCCATATTGGACAGGGCAAACTGGAGGACACCTGAACTCTGAAACCAACTCAAACCTTTACGTCACTTTTTTAACACTCATACTAATACTTTAAAAAAGTGGTAATAATTACTGCATTATACAGAGAAAAATACATGAAAACTGCTATAAATTAAGATGAAGACAGTTTGTCAATTCCACAATTTTAAATCATTGTAGCTCCTTCATAGTCTTGGGGGGCTTTTTCTTAAATAAAGAAATTATCAGCAAATGCTTAGACTGCTAAAACAACCAGTGTTAAAATAGCTAAAAGTGCTGAATCCACAGAAATATGACTCCAATAGCTCTGATGTGTGAAAATGGAATAAAACTTCCACCATTGCAAATTTTAGAAATGAAATTTACTAAAAGTAATATAAAGGATTTTGTAATTGAGGCGTTATGAACTGTGTTCCCTTCATTTTTGCACGTAAACATGTGGCCCCAGATGGATTTTAATTAAAACTTTCATCAAGTCTCCACACGTCCTGTCCCTTAGTACATGCTTCAAACAGACATGGAAACAGCAATGTGTTGTTTTCGTAAGTGGATTTAGTGGTTTATTTCTTTTGGCTAAGTTAAAAACTGTTAGGTGAGGGGGAGGAAAAAATGGATCATTAAATAATGCAAGCACGTTAGTGGGTGTGATTATTTAAATGAAATTAACAGAATGCGTGAAACCTATAGATTTTGCAAGTATAAACCTGCTGGACTGCAATCATCCCATTGCTAATTTGCATTATCAAAACGCGCAAATCGCTCAAATGAACATGCAAACCGAAGTCGGTCACTTGCCCGGTCCAATATGGCGGCCAGGTCGACGTGTGCGGGTTCATGTTAGCGTGTTTGCGGACGAACTCACTGCTGTGCGGGGCTTTGGGTCTCCGCGGCTCTCTGTTGGACTCCATCCTGAGGGGTTCTTCTTGTCATATGTGCGCTGCAGGATCAAAAACAGCGTTGTTGAGTGAAGTTTACTGAAAAAACATCTCCAGGCAACAGCAAAATGTAAACATCCGAGACAACGCGAAGGCGATACGGAGGCCCCGAAGGGACATGGATTTTTTTAAAAAAATATATTTTATTAGGGAGTTCTAGGTGCTCCCTGAAAACTTTAAAGCGCACACGGAAAAATTGCTTTAAAAAAAAAGAAAGTTAAAAAAAAGGTGTCCCTTTAGGGGCTCCATAAAGGGGAGACTGGATGGAGAGAAAAGTTTATTGTAACCTCCCTATAGTGATAAAGGTGGAAAATGTCTTTCATTGAACCTCAAATATTCACAAAATGAGTGAAAAAAACTATTTACACATTTTAATTAATCAACACAAATAAATGCACAATGGGGTGTTCTTTTTTTTTGTTACCTGTTATTGTATGTTGTTTTTTTCCTGTATGTTTACTGTGAATCACTTTGGGCTTTTTTTAAGTTGTAAATGTGCTATACAAATAAATTTGACATTGACACTGATAATGGTTTCAGTGGTGAGTGAAGGAGTTGATTACATGTCAAAATAGATATAGATCGACAGAACATCTAAAAACTTTCAACCTTACAAAAAGGAGATTCAAGCTCTGCCGATACGGTACCAACCTTTGTTCTTTCTAGGGATGAAATCTTCTGCTGGAATCAAAAAGTCAGCTTTTTATATTGTAGTGGTCGTGGGGGCTGCTGGGGGTCGCTGCCCCAATTGACTGTGTGCTGGGCGCCACAAGGCATTATGGGTGGGGATTGTTTGGGGCGTTTTTGGGCCGTGTTTTATGTTTATTTGTGTTTATTAGTGCTTCCTTTATTACAGCTATGTTCAGTGTTTGTGTTGGTGTGTGCTGTTGCCACTTTTGTGTTGTTTTCTTTATTTCATGTGTCGGACCGTGACTTTATGGCGTTGCCAGGGGAGTCAGACTCGGCCTGCGAACCCCCATATTTGTAGTAAAGAGAGCTTATTTTGCTGTGTCAATAAAAACCTTGGTATGTTGAAAGTAAAGTCTCTGCTCCTTCCACAACACCAAGTTGCCACACCAGCGTTACAACATTGAATATGTATGCATGAGTATGCATTTTATAAATGCAGTAATGGTTCCAAACCTGAGGTCTGGGCCCTCCGAGGGACCGCCAGCCATCAATGCTGCAATTCACCAACAAAGTATTTGTACTTAGTTAATCTAAAGCAGTTGTCAGAGCGTCTTCCTCCACGGTGCGTTCAAGGAGCTGGGAAATATCAGTTTAGGAAATTCTGCCTCTGAGTTTGAAACTCTCACACAACAATACAGAAAAGTTTTAAGTGACTCTGAGTGTGAACGAGGTGAAGCTGTCGTGAGCTGCCATCTGGTTTTCACAGGTCTGTGCTGTCAGCTGCGTTTCCACACTTTAAGAAACATCTGCATGTGACCTCTGACCCTCCGGGGGAACAAGGCCAGATGGCCATAGTTGGAGGACAAAAAGTGAGTGGCTGAGAGAGGGCCAGAGAGGCCATCAGGGCCCAGACAAGCGGCGGTCATCTCAGAGCCCAGATCCCAGATCCCAGCCACCACCAGTCCAGAAGGGGGCAGAGGAAGGAACCGGAAGGGACCCGGCCAGACCCCCGGCGGCCCAGGGCCCAAGGGGACCAAGACCGGCAGGCTCCAACACCACCGAGCACCAGACGCCCAGAGCAGGAAGAGCCGAGGGCCCAGGGCCCAAGAGTGACCCCACCCGCTCAGGCAGAGGGCCAAGACCATACCCAGGAGAGACGAGACCCACGGGCAGATACCTATCCCGGGCCAGCATCCTCCCCTCCAGTGTTCCAGCCGAGTACCTGGAATTCCTGGGTATCACAACCCCTCGAAACCCTCCCTCCTCCCTCCCTCACCCGAGCCCACCTCCTCCACCATCAATATCCACCCTCCCTCCAGCCCACCTCCTCCCCCACATCACACCGCCAGTCATCATCAGCCTGAAACACTCTCACATTCCTGTGTCATCAATCTGTTATGAACTGTGTGAATTCTTATGTGGCGGAACAAACTAACATGCTGACGGAAACTTCTCCCACAACTCTCACAAGAAAACGGCTTCTCGGCTGTGTAAATTCTCATGTGGCTTAAAAGACAACTCCGTAAACTGAAAGTTTTTCCACTTTTCACAACAAAAAAGGCGTCTCACCTGTGTGACTTCTCCTGTGGCAGAACAAAACACGATGATGACTGAAGCTTTTCTCACATGTTTCACAAGAATACGGCTTCTCACCTGTGTGAATTCTCATGTGGACCAACAATTGAAATCGTTCAATTAAACTTTTCCGACACTTCACAAGTATGTGGCTTGTCATCCGTATGAATTCTCATGTGGCGCAACATAAAACAGCATCGGCTGAAATCTTTCCCACGTTTCACAAATGAACTTCTTATCAGTGACCGTTTCAACCTTCTGACATGATTTACGTTTTTTTACCGACAGTTTCATCGGATGTTTCCTCACAATCACTTTCAAACTTCACAATAAGCTGCTCTGCCTTCTGGCTGGTACCGAGTTCCTCCTGCTCCTCAATCTGTGGAGGTTCTGGTTCCTCCTGCTCCTCTTCAAACAGTAAAAGTCCTGGTTCTTCCTCTTCCTCTTTGATCTCTGGAGGTCCTGGTTCTTCCTGCTTGAGTCAAGAGTTTGTTTCCTGTTTGAAGAGCTGCTCCACCCCACAGTCGTGGTGCTGTGGGAGTTCTGCTGGGACAAACAAGCACAAGATAAAAAGGTTATTACTTCTACAGTTCCTGGGTCTTCCCCGGGGTCTCCTCCCAGTGGGACATGCCCGGAACACCTTCCCAGGGAGGCGTCCTGGAGGCATCCTAACCAGATGCCCGAGCCACCTCAGCTGGCCCCGCTCGATGTGGAGGAGTAGCGGCTCTACTCCGAGCTCCTCCCTGGTGACTGAGCTCCTCACCCTATCTCTAAGGGAGCACCCAGCCACCCTACGGAGGAAGCTCATTTCAGTCGCTTGTATCCGGGATCTTGTCCTTTCGGTCATGACCCAAAGTTCATGACCATAGGTGAGGGTAGGAACGTAGATTGACCGGTAAATCGAGAGCTTCGCCTTTTGGCTCAGCTCCTTCTTCACCACAACGGACCGATACAACGACCGCATCACTGCAGCCGCTGCACCGATCCGCCTGTCAATCTCACGCTCCATCCGTCCCGCACTCGTGAACAAGACCCCAAGATACTTAAACTCCTCCACCTGGGCTAGGGTCGCTCCACCTACCTGGAGGGGGCAAGCCACCTTCTTCCGGTCGAGGACCATGGCCTCAGATTTGGAGGTGCTGATCCTCATCCCTGTCGCTTCACACTCGGCTGCGAACCGCCCCAGTGCATGCTGTAGGTCCGGGTTCGATGAAGCCAACAGGACAACGTCATCTGCAAAAAGCAGAGATGAAATCCTGTGGTTCCCGAACCGGAGCCCCTCCGGCCCCTGGCTGCACCTAGAAATTCTGTCCATAAAAATGATGAACAGAACCGGTGACAAAGGGCAGCCCTGCCGGAGTCCAACATACACTGGGAACAGGTCCGACTTACTGCCGGCAATGCGGACCAGACTCCTACTCCGGTCATACAAAGACCGGACGGCCCTTAACAAGGGGCCCCGGACTCCGTATTCCCGAAGCACCCCCCACAAGACACCACGAGGGACGCGGTCGAACGCCTTCTCCAAGTCCACAAAACACATGTGGACTGGTTGGGCGAACTCCCACGAACCCTCGAGCACCCTATGGAGGGTATAGGGCTGGTCCGCTGGTCCACTGTTCCACGACCAGGACGAAAACCGCATTGTTCCTCCTGAATCCGAGGTTCGGCTATCGGTCAAATCCTCCTCTCCAGTACCCTGGAATAGACTTTCCCAGGGAGGCTGAGGAGTGTGATCCCCCTGTAGTTGGAGCACACCCTCCGGTCCCCCTTTTTAAACAGGGGGACCACCACCCCGGTCTGCCAATCCAGAGGCACTGTCCCCGACCGCCACGCGATGTTGCAGAGACGTGTCAACCAAGACAGTCCCTGCACATCCAGAGACTTAAGATACTCAGGGCGAATCTCGTCCACCCCCGGTGCCTTGCCACCGAGGAGCTTACCAACCACCTCGGTGACTTCGGCTTGGGTGATGGACGAGTCCACCTCTGAGACCTCAGCCTCTGCTTCCTCCATGGAAGACGTGGCAACGGGATTGAGGAGGTCCTCGAAGTATTCCTTCCACCGTCCAACAATATCCCCAGTTGAGGTCAGCAGCTCCCACCTCCACTGTTAACAGTGTTGGCGGAGACCTGCTTTCCCCTCCTGAGGCGCCGGACGGTTTGCCAGAATTTCTTCGAGGCCGACTGATAGTCCTCCTCCATGGCCTCTCCGAACTCCTCCCAGACCCGAGTTTTTGCCTCCACAACCACTCGGGCTGCAGTTCGCTTGGCCTGCCAGTACTCATCAGTTGCTTCGGGAGTCCCATGACCCAGCAAGGCTCGATAGGACTCCTTCTTCAGCTTGACGGCAGCCCTTACTTCCGGTGTCCACCACCGGGTTCGGGGGTTGCCGCCACGAGAGGCACCGGAGACCTTACGGCCACAGCTCCGAGCAGCTGCTTCGACAATGGAGGGGAAGACCCAGGACACGCTGGAGAGACCATGTCTCTCGGCTGGCCTGGGAACGCCTTGGGATCCCGGCCCCGGATAAGCGGTAGAAAATGGATGGATGGATGGACTTCAACAGTTAAACTGAAAACTTTGAATCAAAATCCAAAACTAGCACACAGTCATTACATTGCTGCTTGAGCACCTCTAGCTGCTAAACCATTACTTTTCTGATCAATTTTTTCCAAAAGAATGCACTCTTAGATTATCATCACAACTGCAATGCTGTGTTATTGCTGTGATAACACATCAACACCACTGCAACTTAGGGAAGAAGTGAGCGAGTCCTTTGAAACTCTCTGATATCATCAGTCTTGAACAGAAAAGATCACAAAATAAATTTCATGATGGTAGTTCATGGTTTCACCATTCCTCAGGAGGGGCAGAAGTTTGCAGGTGAAATATGAAATAATTTGTACTCCCCCTGTAACTTTGGGACTTTTCAGTAATGCTTGAACTCTGTGTCGACAGAAGAACCGCTGCCACTGCACATGTGCATCACGGCTGCAGTAAATAGTTCTTCAGAAGGACTTTAACAACACCGTTTACCTCCAGACTGCCACGACTCCCAGTTCAGGCTCTCCTGGACTTCATAGTTTGAAAGTCACCCCGAGCAAGGAGTCACCTCTGGTTCCTTCCTCTGGCTCCTCCTGGATTGGGGGTTTGGTCTTCTCTGAGTTGATACTCTGTGGCCCCCTCAGGTTTCGTGGAGGACCAGGTGTCTGTGTTCCCTGGTTCTGGGCCTGTTCGCCTCATTTACCAGCAGTGGTTTTGCTACAAGCTGCTCCAAATGACGTACCAGTCGAACCCAGAAGACAAACCTTCTGTTAATTTGAATATGGAACAGTTTCTGGTTCAGGAAGGGGTTTAGGTCGGTCTTTCTCAGAACTATGACGAGAAGGAAAATCTCCTCCACACCCCCCTCAGTCTTTCCCTGTTGGTAAAGCAGAATCTGTTTCAACACTGAAAGACTCCCAGGTCTGTAATACGGTACATCTTCGTGTGATTTTCTTTTTGCTCCAAACAGCAAGCCTTGATCCTTCTGTGATCATCATTTCAGTGAGCATCAGCTTTGTGTTCATCTGCCTGGTTTTCTGTCTTCAGTACCTTCAGAGAAAACGTCTGACAGCAGCAGCTGTTATTTATTAAAGCTGGTTTGACCCCAGTCTGGACTTCCTCTCACGTCACTGATATTTTCTCTGTCTTCATGTCTTTCAGGTGGTTTAAGAAATGTCGACGTCCACAACAGACTCAGATCAGTCAGCCAAAACATTATGACCAGTTGGCTAATATCCTTGTTTTGCTGCTAAAGCTGCTCTGACTGTCGAGTCACAGACTCCAACAGATCATCTGATATTGTGATGTGGCGTCTGGCTCTAAGGCCCTGTTTACATGATGTATTTCTAGTTTTCGCCCTACTTTAAAAGAAGCATTCCCCACTGTTTATGTACATCAAGTACTTTGAGTATAATCCACTTCATTCTTTTCCAATTCATTCTGCTTCATCATTCCTCATCAGACTGGTTGACGATGAACACAACCTGTTATTCAACACTGAGCTGGACAATCTTGTTCACTCCAGTTTTCATTCAATCAGTTTTTCAACAGACTCAAACAGCAGAGTTTTCCAGCCACATGGCGGCAGAAGAAGCAGAGAGGGACGTCAGCGGCGACGAGGGCCTTCAATATGAGCACGTCAGCTTCTCACAGCGGAGAGATGAAGCTTGGACCGTGTCAGCTCAGGACACCAGACAGCAGGAGGAGACCCTGTACACACAGAAACTCACTCAAGTCAGGTCGCTGACGTCTCCAAGGATCTCTACGCTAAAGTCAAGAGAAAATGAGTGTTTCTTCAACTTCCTCTCCCTGCAGATCAAATCATAATATGAGAACTTCTCACCACATGCTAAAAGTGTTTATTCACATTTCATTTGAAGTTTTTTCAGTTTCGTCTTTTCTTCACTCACCTCAGCAGCAGGTTCCAGGTCTGACCACCAAACAGGAAGAGGGTCCTTCATCCTTTCATGGAGAATGGGCTATATGCACAGCTCCATTACTTCCTGAAGTTCAGACAGCACCTTTATTTCCTGTGTTTCATGATAGGATGAACTGATTAATCCAGGTGTGTCTGGCCATTTAATGAGGTCCAGACACACCTGGATTAATCAGTTCATCCTATCATGGAACACAGGAAATAAAGGTGCTGTCTGAACTTCAGGAAGTAATGGAGCTGTGCATATAGCCCATTGAGTGGAGCGTACCAAGTGTGGCAGAGATTAGAGGGAACATCAATATTGTTAAAGGGGACGTTGATCGGCCGGTTTTGCTCATTCGTATTTAAATTCTAGCCCCCCTAGAGGGCCTATACAGGATAACCGGCACTGAAAGCTTCTTAGATCTGTGTCTTTTACTGCGCCGCTTCCTTGCTTTTCCTCCTTCCTCCGAAAACGTTCTGTTCAGTTGACTCCATCCCGGTCTCATCCATGTGCGCATTCCACTCGCTGTGATTGGTCAAACTCATTTTGCCCGTACGGAAGTCGAGATAACCGACAAGCGTTGCCATATCAGCTGTTTGTGAAATGGCACATTCCTCAGAAATCCAGCCTGAACTTTTGAACATATTGAGCCTCTTCTGTGTAATCACTTCCATTTCATTTAGCGTTGCGTTCAAGGACCTCCTTGGCGGTGTGGCACATTCAAAGACAGTTGGTGACGACTGCTGGCTCTCCTCTGTGACTCAGACGTGCAAACAGCTGATTGTAAAAATATTTATTTGCTTTCTGCAGGGAAGGGGGAGCAGTGCGCTGCTCACAGAGTGTCCAAGCCGCCGCCGCTGCTGCTTTGTGGTGCACAACTGCTAATTAGCTATTTTTTATTTTTTTCCTGTCCGTTGTCCGGGTGCTGCAGAATTTAGCGCGGGCCGGGCGCCCGGACTGAAAAGGTCTGGCAGAAACCCTGATGGGACGATTGTATTTTCACTGACTTGCTGCAGTGACGCTGCTCTGATAGTAAACATGCTACGTCTTGGTGTAGGATAAGATCTGCTGTTATGCTAGGATAACTCCGATGCACCACAGACATGCTGCACTGTGATCAACTTGTAGTGATCCCACACTTTGCGTCCCAAAACGCTCACTATTATTATTATTATGGTAGAAAACATTCACCCTCTTGCCCCGTGTGGCAGATAACCCTGCTATTTACTCACCAAACAGAAAATTCATCGGCCGTTTGCGGCTGTTAATTTCGGACGTTGGTGGTAATTGTAACTTTTTTGCGCTATTCCCCTATCAGCTGATGATTTCTTCGAGCACCCAACCTTACCATCTAAAATAACTTTCATAGCTAACACAAAATAAACAGAGGACACTGAAAAGTTCTAACTTACCGCTTCTGCAAAACAGCGCCGTGCAAAATGCCGTTGGCAGACAGAGACTGGAGTATTTGTCTTCTTCTGACCCGGAAAAAGAAATAATTTCCACTGCTGCCTGGCGATTTCGTCTTCAGGAAAGCCAAATAAAACTGCCTTTCCAGGATGTCCAAATAAACATTTTCTGGGAGCCATGTTCTCTGGATCTAACACCAACACACACACCAGGTGTATAAAAGGCGGGGTTGGGGAGTGTCCGGGTTGGTTCTCAGCAGGCGGAAGTAATGTGAGGCGTCAGCGGTCGTTCGCCGGCGGTGTGAGTTTGTGGACTAGCCGACCTGCGGGTTGGACCAGACCGGCCATTGAGTCTGGTACTTGCCTTACCTCACAGACGCGTACGTTGTGGTTGATGCCCGGATCCCAGTAAATGACAGAACGTGAGTGCCATTCATCCGCCGTGTGAGTTTGTTCCCGTGATCTGTGCGTCTGTGCAAGCCGTGGCGGCCTCCGCACCGCAGGAAGATGTTGTTTGTTCCCATTCCTGTCGCTGTGAAGGTGCCGGGCCACTTGTTTAATACTCTGATACATGTTATTTCCTGAGCGAGTGACCGGTGGAGTGTTGGGTTCTGTGCCGTCGGGAGCGCTCGTTCTCCTTCCCCTGTGCAGTCCAGGCGGGCGGTGATAAACTCCTAATATGTTTCCTCGTTGTTCAGTGGTGTTGTTTCCGCCCCGGTGGGCGGGAGCCTTTGTTTCCACACTGGCTCGTGTCATGCAGGCAGCGGTGAGCTCCTTAGGTTTCTATTCCGCGTGATTTATCGGTATTGTTTTCACCCTGCATATATGTTAGAGCGCTCGTCTCCTTCACCTGTGTGTCCGGGCGGGCGGTGTTTATTCTTCAGCTCCACTTAGTTATTTGCCTTCGATGAGATGATTCCTTGTTCTGGTGCCTATTGGATAGTAGACTAAGTTAATTTACGTTTATCCATGAGTATGACTATTTATAATTTATATTAATGTGAGTGGAATATAGAGTCCGAAGTTGATTTTTCTTTATTATTGTTTATTGCAGAACTGCTTGTGGATCAGGATTCATCAACTAATAAACACATCTGAAGAGCAATAAACCTCCCTCCGTGTGTTCTTACCGACACTCCTCTTGGATGCTGGATCCACTTCATGAACTGTGCCTATTCCAATTTACCTCATTTACACCAGGCACAGAGAAGCCTGGGCCGAATCTCAGCATGACCATATTAGGAAGTCTGGATCACATCTACGTCATACCGGTCCGGCTTGAAAAACCCTCAGTGAAACAGAGCCTTCACAGCCAGGCAGAACTGTTTTCAGGGCTTGCGGGCAAAGACATGAACTGCATTACTCGACACTTTGGTGTCGTTTCACATTGGTAACAGACTATTTAATAGTGTTTACAGGTTTAAAAAAGAGGTCCACTGATCAACGTCCCCTTTAAACATTGCAAACACTTTGATTTTCCTGGATTTGTGTTCATTTATGACTTTGGTGAAACTGTAAGATGGTAAGATGGTTGAGTGAATTTGTATTTTTGTTCCATTGATGGTTTGTTCACATGGAGGAGCAACAGGGAAATCAACAGATCTCCTGCATACAGAACCACACCTGAGGAAACAGAGCTAACCACTGCTCCACTGTGCCTCAACACACTTTACAGTTACACATTTAAAGGTCTTTTTTCCATCATTTATTCCTGTTTGAAAATAGTGTTTGCTTTTCTGTCCTGTTTGATATTTGACATTTTTTTCAATTTATTTTGTGTGATGCAACATTGTAAGAAGAAAGTATTTCTAGTCTGTCTTTATATTTGCAACATGTGTAGCGAAACCAGCCAGACAATGGTGAAGTGCACTGATGTTTAACAGAAGTATTTATTTCCATGCCGTCAAACCTTCCTTCTGCAAACACCGTAAGAGCTAGACAGAGTAAACATGCAAACACACACACACAAACAGTGATGAATATATATAATCCAACATCTTGAACTGCTCAATCAAATACACATTTTGTAAAATCATCTTTAAACAGGACAAAATACCTTGTTCCCCATCTGGCCAGGCGCTATTAAAGTTTGTCCATCTTCTGGTCTGATTACATCAATGTTGTTTGTCCGTTTTCCTTTTCCTTCTTTGATTCTCCGGAGTTTTGAGACCTTCCCTTTTGATTCAAGCAGACGTTTCTATAACGCTACACTTCCGGTGCACCGGAAGTGTCAAAATAAAAGCGCAAATATAAAATGCGCCTTCAAAATAAAAGCATAGAGGGAACGACTAAATGGCAACAGACATGCAAAAAAATAACAAATGATATCTCACAGATCCTTTTTCACGAGTCAGTTACAACATGTGTATTTGAAAATATCACTTTTTTTTACCATTGAATTACAGTAATTGCTAATTCTAACAATCAGGTCTTATAAACATTAATATTAGCTTTTTCAAATGACAGTAAATTAAACTGAAGACACTAATTTAAATCTGAGAAATAAAAAGCACATGAACAATTTATTGTTTGTGTTTAGTTTAGGTGAAAAAGTCAGTTTATTTCTGACTAAATGTTCCAATTGTGCATTTCTTTATGAAAAGTTGTTGTAAAAATAAATCACTGTTTCTGCAGTTAATCTGTTTACTCGTTGAACCATAATACAAATTTTGCCACGCACCTTCTAAAAATGAATAATAATCTCAGTCGTATTTCATTATTGGTCCAGAATCTCACATAGTGTGTGTGTGTGTGTGTGTGTGTGTGTGTGTGTGTGTGTGTGTGTGTGTGTGTTCTTGTATTTCTATCCTTGTCGGGGCCAAATGTCCCCACAAGGATAGCAAAACGTGGAACGACGTGCCTTGTGGGGACCTTTTTCCGGTCCTAAGTAGGAGAAACAGTGTTTTCTTGACCATGTTGTTGTTACTGAAAAAAGTAAAAGTGCAAAAACATTTCTTTAGGGTTAGGCTTTGTTGTGGTGTGGGTTAGGGTTAGGGTAAGGGTCAGGGTTAGGGGCTAGACATGAATGGGAGTCAATGGACGGTCCCCACAAGGATAGAAATACAAGACTGAGCGTGTGTGTGTGTGTGTGTGTGTGTGTGTGTGTGTGTGTGTGTTCCTGGCTCACCTTGTTCAGGCAGACACTGACTCCTCTTCCACACCGGGCTGCCTCCTGTCAGATGGTGGAATTGACTGCTGGTTCGGGTCTTGATGAAATGTTCTGTAAAATTATGCAAAGTCAATCAGCCAGTGTCTGAAATTAATTTTAAAATGATTTCTAAAAAAAAAAAAAAAGCATATTTTATTTGCAGACTGTGTTGGGCTGACTGGTACAGGGTTATATGTGAACAGTCTGAGCTCAATCTGCAAAATGTGAAGAGAGTCAGAAATGTGTGAGATCACTGCGTTGTCAGATGCTTGCTCTTGGTTGAAAATGACCTTGAACACACGATCAGGCCAGCACAGCATCAGTGGAGAGGTCTACAGCCACAGGAGGGCAGAGCAGGGGAGACTTTCACCTCTTGCTCTGATGTCCATTGAGAAGAGAGGCTCATCAAACTGAAGGTCAAAATAGAGGAGTTTTACAACACTGAGATCAAGAACGTTGTCAAAAAGGAGAGGGGAATGGATTTAATCTTCAACTAAAGTAATTCTGAACTCTCTCCTGATGACGGTGTTGATAGTGTGAGCCATATGGTGATCATGGTCAAATGTGTTATTGTTTTATGGATTTGAAATGTGTGTTCTTAATAGTGGATGCCAACCAGATAACAGTGTGAATGACATGAATTCAGGGCGCATAGGTGAAGTAAGGCATTGAGAATAGACCTGTTTCGTTTTTTTTTTTTTGTTTTTTTTTTTTTTTTTGGTTGTTGCTTTCAGTTATTTTTTCATGAAACGTGGATCTCGGGTGTGGACGAGAGAGAGAGACGTTTCAGCACCACAGACAGCTCCGCGTCCCAGTTTCATGGTGTTGAAGGGACCGGCCAGAACACACACATCCTGACATATCAGGAGAGTTTCAATCACTGATCTCACCTTGTCAAGTCCGGGACTCTGACGCCCTCTAGTGGTCTGAGGTTTTCTCCTGAGAAAAAAAAATGCAACAGAAGAATAATGAACATGAGTCTTTTCATGTTGTAGTGAAGACCAGGACCAGAGCATCCAGACCAGGCTGTCAGCAGCTGGTTCCGTGAGCAGCCGGTTCCCCCTGCAGGAGTCCCCGGTGGAATCAGCCTGTTGATCCCCGGTGACGGAGCGGACACGCGGCGGGGAGCTCCGGAGGCAGCGGTCCGTACCTGTGAGCGTGTCCGACATCCAGCGCCCGACCCCCGGACTCCTCCTCGGCTCTCTCCCCCGCAGCAGCGAGCTGCAGCCGGCCGGACGGAGGGCTCCGACCGCGGGTTGAATCACTCTGAGAGACGCCGACATGTTGAACCTGCAGCCGCCAAGTCCGAAAGAAACCACAACAACACAGCAGAGGAAGGATCTGCAGCATAACAGCGAGTGGAAACTACAAGGAGTGGATTACTGTGGAGACGATTGAACGAAGTGAAAAAAAAAAAAATAAAAAAGGAAAGTCACAATTGCATTACTGTTTTTAGTTTATTTTGTTTGGTATGTCTCACAAAATTCCACTTCCCTCATGTTGATGACTTTTATGAGCTTTTAACATTGTTAGTGTGTGATTAGCTCAGAAAAACTTCATTTAATATTTCTCTTCATTCACACATATTTGAGTAATCTATATGAATATTCAGTCCAGGCTCTACCCTCCCTTCAAGTGTCTGACACCAACAATGAAGCGCCAAATACACGAGCAGAGCATCGTCACAAAACACTGTTTGCTTGCTGAAAGAATTTGTTTTCCCCTCCAGAAGAAGAGCAATAAACAATCATATTTACTGAAAATGGACCATCTGTATTCAATATGTATTCAAAACAACACTGAATCTATTTCTCTTCTGAATCACAGAAACATTCTGACACCAGTCTCAAGAACAAAAAGTTGGTGATGCAGCCTTAATTCTTCACATAAGAGAGAAAAAAACCCATTATGCATTTCAACAAACATCTAAAGTCAAAATGTTGACTGTTAAAAAGTTTCTCATTCAATGTGTGTATTCCAGCTGATCAGCTGCAGTTCAAGTCGTCAAATCAACTGAAATGTGAACATCAGCAGAGTTGCTGCTTCTCAGAGTCTTGATCTGAAGTCAAAAAGGGAAGTTGCTTCAAGAAGTCTCCCACCTTCCTGATTTGGTGTCAAAAGGACAATTCCTCAAAATGTCTCCAGCATCTCCAGCTCACTGGGGTGTGAGAGGCTCATTCATGCATCTCAGAGCTTCACATCTCTTTGACTTCAGCACAACAACAACTCAAATTCTTAACATGGTTTTTTAGACTTGTTTTAAGTCAAACCTTCTCGTTCCACTTGATTTAAAATAAATCCATTTGTTGTACTGAAAAATTTTCTGCCAACAGAACAAATGAAAACCGTCTTGATTTAAAGGTGCTGTCGGCAGGATTCGGCATCTCCGCCATCTTGCTTAGGTTTACCTAAGCAAGATGGCGATTTGACCCATCTAAGATGGCGATTTGAAACCCAGCACAGCCAATCCTGTCCTGTTTTCTCTGACATCACGCCCTTACGCAAGTTAAGCCCCTCCCACAAGAACGTGCGACAAACGCCCCTCGACCAATCACGGTTAGAGCCTCATGGGCTCTTCTGATTGGTCAAAGATACCTGGAGCTGTGGAGATTCCTTTTCAGCTCAGAACAGAGACAGATGGAAACGCTGCGCCCTCGCAGTAGTGCAATTATACTACACTCCTAAAGGATTATCAATGGATACTCTAACATTTAATCCAAAGAAAACACAGAAAAATTAGCACTGATTAGCAAAATCCTGCCGACAGCACCTTTAAGAAGCATCGTCTTGAAACAAGATTCTATATTTCGCTGAAACATATATTTTTAAGTGGATTGATCTTAAATCAAGTGAAATTAGACATTTTGACTGACTGGTGAAAAAAAACATTGTAAGATTTTGAGTTTTTGAACAAACAGCATTGGAATGCAATCTGTAATGAAATGTCCCATAATGCACTGGGTGGTGCTGAGTTATTGTGAAGTCCAGTCCGACTTTAACGTCAGATGAAGATATTGGAGGGCTGTCATGACAGTTCAATAATCACAATTCAGCACCACAGGGTGAAAAACAGTCACTTCAGAAAACCGTGAGACTTCAGTTACTGTGAACAAACGAAGCAACTTCCTCCGTTTGCTTTAACACCCTGCTTTTTCTCATGTCTATCAGACATGGATCCTCTTTATTCTCTGCTCTCCATTCATCACACAAATATAGTTTTAAATTCTGAGAACTGTGTTGCTGCGAATATAGTTTTAAAGAACTCCTTTACCCAGGATGCAATGGAGGACATACAGGCACAGAGCCATGCAGGTGGTGCTGGAGTGTTGAGTTGTAAAGCTGTGAAATAAACGATAGAAGATCAGCTGTCATGCCTTGTCTGCATGTTAGAAGTTTAATGTTCTGGTAGCCCCGAGCAAAAAACACAAAGAAAGAATCATTGTGAAAAACAGCAATATTCTTCAGCCCCTCGAAGAGGTTTGTTCAAAACATTCTGCAGAATCACCCATTTATTCCCAGATGTTGTAGCAGGAACTGAGCGTTATTTCCCAGCTGCTAACATCAGCACTCTGGAACACACCACACACTGTAAGATCAGAAGAGGAAGATCTTGTGCGATCTGTCTTTTGTTGTCTTCAAGTGTGTATTCTCTCAGTCGGGGCAGGTTTGAACATTCCTGTTGTTCCAGGATTAAGAGGCTGACTGAGGATTGCTGAAGACTCTTTAGGATTGCAAGTTGCAGAACAAAAGAGCAACATGGATCTTTAAGTTCATCAAAAGACAAAAAAATTATACATATATATTGATGTAAAGGCAAAAAGTTGACATGAATGAAGTTCATGTTTGATGCTCAACGAGCCAGTATCTGTTGCTTTGAGAGGCTAAAGATGTGGACTTTCAGCTGGAAGGATTTGATGCCGTCCATGTTGACAGAGTCCTGACAGGATTGGGGGAGCAGAGGATTCATTTCACTTTCAAGACACTGTCCGGATTTTCATGGTTTGAGCCCTCCGAAAAGGCTTACCAGGAAGCACACAATTTACAACTCGTGTTTGTCATTTGTATTCTGTTTATTTAATCCAATGACCACAGGTCATAAACCTGAAATACAATAAAATAAAGCATTATAATGCAATCACCTGAATGTAACCATTAATCAAGCAAAAGCTTGCAATATCAAACTAAATAAAGTCGGATTAAATCAATCAGAAACTACATTGCCCAGAATGCCTTGCACTACTGGGCATGCGCAGTTTGAGCCTGGCACTCACGAGTCGCTTCCCATGTAAACAACATGCTCTTAAAGTAAATAGGAACTTAGATCACCAAAGCGCAGCATTTTAAACAGATCGACACCAATGCTTCTCGCCGCTACCAGTGCTGTAAGCCGCCGAGCAAGAGTAAGACGCCGAGCAAAAGCAAATAACAAGTTTGAGCCGCCGCTAGCGCCGCTAGCCGGATGCTAACGCCGCTAAACGCCACAACTCCCAGGTTTTTTACCCCACTGCAGGCTGCGACGCTCAAGCGACGATCAACACTGGCCCGGTGAGGCACACGTTAAGGCACATAAATAAGCATCAACAGTGCTTTTAAATCAAAACAGTAGCAGCAACGTACCGACGGGCTGTGTGCTCCTGGTGCTGGCGGAGATGACCCTTTCAAAATAAGACCAACCCGAAGTCCGCCATATTGCCACACTTAAATAGAAAATATATTCAACCATATCCAAAGAACTTATTTTCTTCTTATTTCCCATTACTTACTTCAGATTACTTCTATCTTAATTCAAACAATTTAATGTAACAAAATTATCCAAACCCATTAATTAGTATTATTTATTTATTTATTTATTTATTTTCCTTTTAGCCACCCAAAGTCTCAACAGACACAATCAGAGCCGACTGGAACAGGAAGCGTCTCTGTTCATGCAGCTCACTCTCTGTGCTGTGGACAAATCCTCAGCTGATGGAGGTGAAGGTGGTGAACAGCTTGATGGAGTGTTGAGCAGCTCCTGGTCCACTTTACAGAAGCTGAGAAACTCCACACAGACCAGTTCACTCTCTGAAGGTTACAGAGTCTCATTGTCCTCTGAAGGTTCAGTCCACACACTGATGGTTCTGTGTCACATCCAGAGTAACCCTGGTTCGATGCTGGACTCTCACAGCTCTTCACACTGCTCCACTGACACTCAGCAGATCTTCTGGTGGTTCCTCTGTCACTCAGTCTGGATGAAGCTCTGCTCTCCTCAGTAGATCTTCAGGACACACAGCTTCCTCTCTGCTCTCAGTTCTTCCACCTGCAGAGAGATGAGAGGAGATGATCAGAGTCTCTGTGAAGCAGCGAGGACTTCAGTCCTGTTCAGAGCAGCAGTCAGCAGCTCAGAGCTCATGAAGGACCACCACTGTCACACCAACACAACAAGCCTGTGGCTCCTCTGATTGGCTGACTGTGTGTCCTCTGCTGTCCAATCCTGAAGCTGCTCAGCGTTCTCCTCTCACAGCCTCACTGAGAGTCAAACCCTGGATCTTTGTTCTCACACTGACTGTGTTTAGTACAAACCTGCTGAAAGCAGCATGGACTCACTCCAACCATCTACTGACCTCAGAGTCTGCAGGCTGCAGTCTGGACTCTGCTGGAGATCAACCAGCTGCTGCACATCTGGATCCTGCAGCTGGTTCTCACTCAGGTGGAGCTCCTTCAGGTGGGAGGGGTTGGACTTCAGAGCTGAGGCCAGAGAAGAACAGCTGATCTCTGACAAACTGCAGCCCTTCAACCTGAATAAAGAGAGAAAGCAGCAGAATCAATGAGGAGGAACCAACCAGATGTGTTGATGGAGAAATGAGCAGCTCCACATTACTGTGTCCTGATCAATGAGCTGTTCTGTTGTTGTGGATCTTCATCACTCACATCATCCTCATGCAAAACTCAGCCACACCTGCTGATGAGGACCAGAGGGCGGGTCCACATGACACCAGCTTTAAAGTCGTAGCATTGGCTCCCTGTCTGCTTCAGGGTGGACTTTAAGCTTCTTTAACTACTTTTTAAATGTCTTAACGGCCTTGCTCCATCTTATTGATCTGATCAGCTTTGACCACATCGACCCTCGTGGATCCTGAGCTCCTCCAGCAGCTCCTCTGATCCACATCAGAAGAAGAACAAAAACTCACAGTGAGGCAGCTTTTAGCCACGATGGCCTCCATCTGTGGAACAGCCTGCTGGAGAAGCTCAGGACTGCAGAGACTGCTGGGAGTTTTAACAGAAGGTTAAAGACTCACTTTTTATACAGGCTTTTAACTGACCTTTTAATTCTTTAAATTCTTCCTATGTTATGTTATTGCTGCTTATTTGCTGTATTTTTCATGTCAATTTTAGGTAATTTTAGTATTTCAGTTTTACATCTATTTTATTGATGTATTTTCACTCTTTTAAATGCTCACTTTATTTTATTTATCCTAATTTAGGCCTTTCCTAAATCCTTTATTGTTTTTTATACTTTTATCACCCCAGTGTTTCCTCAGGGGGTCCAGTATATTGGGGGGTCCATGGGGCCCTTTGGCCCGGCTGGTTGGGGGGCTCCCCACCTCGAGTGCAGACGCCCCCGACAGTCATGACCTGTGACCCCTCCCAGTGTGGACGACCCAAACCGTGCTGTTTTCCAGGATCTTCAGTGCCATGCCATATCTCCTCACTGTGTGTGTGTGTGTGTGTGTGTGTGTGTGTGTGTGTGTGTGTGTGTGTAGTGTTGAAGGGATGGGTTCTCTGTTGCTGATGCTTGGGGTTTTTGTTTTTGTTCATTTTTGTCCCTGTCAAGATTCTAACTTGTTTTCAGCACTTTGTGCTGCTTAAAGTGTGAAAGATGTTTGATAAATAAAGTTTGACTGATCGACGTCAACACAACAGTCACACACCTCCTCATGTCCACACACACATCAGGAACCTGCTGCTGAGCTCAGTCCACTCTCTCACTGCAGGATCAGAGTCTCAGATCACAGCTGCTGACAAACATTTCTCCTTCTACAACAGTAACAGACAGTCAACTGACCTCAGAGTCTCCAGACTGCAGAGTGGACTCTCCAGAAAACCACACAGCTGCTCAACTCCTGAATCCTGCAGACGGTTCCTACTCAGGTTCAGCTGTTTCAGATGTTTCAGGAGGGAGGGGTTGGACTTCAGAGCTGAGGCCAGAGAAGAACAGCTGATCTCTGACAAACTGCATCTCCACAACCTGAATAAAGAGAGAAAGAAGTGAGATTAGAGGACAAAGTCTGATGTTGAAGTCATTGAGAGCTGAAGAAGGTTCAGACTGGAAGAGTTTAGAAATGTAAAGTCCAAACAGCTGAAGCCTCCAGGAGGAGAAGAGCTCTCATCAACATGCTGATCACACACACACACACACACACACACACACACACACGCACGCACACACGCACACACGCACACACACACACACACACACACACACACACACACACACACACTCGGCAGCAGCTTGCAGGCACAAAGTCACAATTTCCGCGGGAATCGTCTGGTATTATACTTTGATACTGTGATACTTCTTCTTCTGGGCTGCTGTAACAGTGACATTTCCCCACCGTGGGATCAATAAAGTTTTATCTTATCTTAACTTCTCTTGGTTTTCTCCTCCTGAGTCCAGCTGTTCCAACAAACGTGCAGAGCATGAAGTTCATGTCCAGAAAGAAGGAACAGTATCGGTGCAAAGTGCGTCACGTGACGACCGAGCCACGACTCATGTCACTCATCTCATGACGCTCAGAATGTGTCACAGTGCCGATTTCACCTGGAGAACTTTTGGTGTTCAGGAGAGTGAAAAGAAATCTTTTTCATGAGCTAAAGATGGCGTGGTCCCCGAAAGTCGGAGCCAGATCAGACGATAGTCGCTGTGATCGTAAACCAACCAGAGGAAGCCCATATGGAAAAGATAAAGATAAATCTTATTAAAAAATATATATACATCTCCTTTGTCTGAAACTTGTATGTAAAGCATACAATAGTGAAACCAGATATAAGATCCTTGGTAAATTTGAACAAAATGAAAATTGTATGATTTGGGTATTTATCAGAACAATATATGACAGTAATGTTACGTACAATATTCTTAGTAGGAAAATGTAATATCAACCTAATCATCATGGAAACTGAACTGTTGCAAATATTATCGGAAATATTTACAAATTGTACTTGTGGTGCAACAAATGTGAGACATTTAAATAGACAACATGATTCAACAATGAAATTACAGGAAAACACATGATTGAATAAAAGCAGGTTTCCAGCTCATCATGACAATGGACTTTCTTTCTTTTTTTTTTTTTTTTTGCTAAGTCTTGCATTTTTACAACATTTCATGAGCAATTATATCCAGTAATATTCATTCCATTCTTCCTGTAGAAATATTTTCAATTTTGCACAAGATCAGCAGATTACATTAGAAGCTTGGTCACCAAGAGATATGAATCCCACATTGGGTGGACCAAGGGCAGTCACCTCAGTGAACCTTCTATACCCCTTGGCATGCTGGGGTCCTTATCTCATTTCATTGCAGAAATCTTTAACTTCTGCTGGTGCATTTGTCAAGAACTGCTTTGCTAAACAGGGGAAAGCACGGGATAATGCCACTTGTTTGCATATTTGTTGTGGAACAGCTTGACTACTTTTTACTTGTTTTAGAAGGTAACCGTTGAAATCTTCAAACATGAAGGCTGAGTGAGTCCACAGAGGACCCCAGTGTACAACGCTTTTGCTTAAATGCAGTAGAGAAACTGCAAAGAGATCCAGTCTGGAGCTGAGCACACCACCACTGCCCCCCCAAAGTTCTTTGCTGTCCAGGCCCGGTTCATCATCTGCAGATTCACTGCTGTCACCGTCCAGCTCCACATCAGAGTCTGTTATTCCATCAAGAAGGGACTCCCAGTTGTCCAAGGTAATTGATTTGTAAAAAATAAATAAATCTACTTCATCATCTACTGCTTCTTAGATGTACATGTATGAGTATGGACGATGTCATTTTTGTCTTAATGTCTTAAATCAAGTCAAATTTTATTCAAACCCTAAATACTCACTATGTCTCCTTGTTTAAACAGGTGGAGATCCGTCCTGGGACTGGAGTCATGACAGAGAAACTGGCCTGGGCCTACGCAGTTAATGCAAATTCGGCTGCAGTATTTGTGAGGCGTCTGCTGACTGCAGTCCTCCCAATGGAGATACTGCTGGTGAGCAGTCGTCGTGGCGGGAAACCAGGCAGAGGAGATGCTTGTCTACCTCTGGACAAAACTAAACTGGATGCCATCTGCAGTAAGTCTTTAAGCTGGTATGTGTTTTGGCTTTCCATTCATGGTTAGCACTGAGCTAGTTTAGTTTTAGTTTATTTGTTCAGCAGAACACAATTAAGGCAGTGCAAGGAGGGAACGAAGCCCAAAGGGCTTGTACAGAGTTCCTCTCCCTGACTTATTTCCAATGACAAATAAGCTGACAAATATAAATGAGGAGTAATGCCACATCGATCACTTTATGCTCTTCCAGTCTTATGAAATATACATTTCTTACTGATAGACATAAATATATATCATAAGGACCAATTCCAAGTAATTAAATTTCTTGATTATCTAATGAGTTGCAGCACTACACCAATACAACCAATAACAGCGTGCAAATCAAGTAACAATACAACGTGAGTAAAGAACGAAAAGTTAGAAACAAAAAGTAGTAATACAAAAGGAATTTAAAAAAATCATAATAAATTGATTATGAAAATTTATATAAAGAGCATTATCAAAACAAAATCACAAAGAAAAAAATGTGTGTAAATATATATATATATATATATATATATATATATATATATATATATATATAAATTTTTATACACATATATACATATATATATATATATAGATATAGATATAGATATAGATAGATATGTATATATGGAGTGATAGAAATAAAATAATTTAACAAAGTATAACACCAAATGCTTTTGAGGATGCTTAAGTAAGATTTTATGGGAATACTAGAGATAATTTTAACTGTTTCTTAAAGAGTGAATATGAGGTTACAGAGCTAAGTGTTGGACTGAGAGCATTCCAGAGCCTGGGGCCTCTGTAGGAAATATCGTGTTGTTGAAGAGATGTTCTTGTGTGAGGTAAATGGAGATTGTTGTTAATACTTTGTCTAGTTGAATATGAGTGTATGTTAGATGTGTGAGTGAAAAAATTATGAAATGAGTCTGGGAGCTGTCGAATAATGCATTTACATTCTAACCACTATGTTGTGATCACTCATATATCCATTTTATTAATCAAATCAAACTCATTATGTATGATTCACTTATATACAATTTATACATATTTAATGAACATGTATTAATTCAACTGTTGACTATATTATTATTCTTCTTGTATGTATCCTGTAATTGTCTCATGATTTTAAGGCCTCCAGTATAGCAGACTGTGACTGAAAGCTCATTCTGTGTCCATTCTGACGGTCCCAGGCCGGTTTCAAGGTTAGGAGCAGGGAGTAGATCTACTCCCTGTTCTCTCCCCACATGAGAAAAAACCTGATTATCTCCTCGAAAGTACGTGTGACCTTTATGAAACAATAGCTGTCTGTTGGTTTGCGAGAAAAACAACCCTGTGACAGTCAGAGTGTTATCAAAATGTAACTATTAATTATGCAAATCTAACAGTATAACTTCCCAAGCAAAGGAGAGCTCGATGCCATTTTCTGCTGGAGACTCTGATGCTGTCAGAGCTCACGGACATGGTCCAGGACTCCTGTTTTTCTTTTATTGCTAGCATTTAGGTTATCTCCCTGTCTGATCAACTTTCTATTGAATTAAAGATCCTGTACAAGAGACTTCAACGTTTCGAGCATTTTTAATTACTCTTTTCTTCAAGTTTTTGCTCAAGTCTCAACAATTGGCGTCACGACACAGGATTCAAGGAGGTGGATCAGACAGGACCGGCGTGTCCGATTCGGTCAACCAGGACCTGAGTGACCTGAGCCGCGGCACCATTTAAAAGGTAAGGCAGGCCTGTTTCTGAAAAGACAAATTTGCCATATTGAAAATATCCAAATTTTGGTCACTCCTGTTTCTGTATTGACTGGTGTCTTGGAGAAAACCGACATTTGGCCCATGTAGTTCCTGGCTGTGTGCGGGTGATGTTTTAGGAGAATAACTACATGGAAGACGCGACGCTAGACTGTGTGTGGGAAATAAAGCGATCGCGTAGCCTGGAGGATTTCCTTGTCTGTGTGCTGGCGTTCAAATTTGGGAAATTTATAGTATAAATCCTCCAGTGCAGTGGTATTATAGTCTATGATCTTCATGGCTGTGTGCGGGGTTTTAGAAGGTGTTTTAAGATCATAATTGGCTTATCGGAGTAGTGGCCAGGCTGTGTGCGGGGTTATAGTAAATATAGACCACGATTCGGAAACACTGTGTTATAATTTATATTTTGTGTAGGAGGAATGAGGCGTAAAAAAGGATGGTGAATTTGACAGCGGATTGGAAGAGTTTGACTTGAAAGACGTGCCGAATGCTGATGGTTACATCCAAGTGCAATTGCAATCTGTTGAAAAAGGTGTTTAAAAACATGACAAAATAAGAAAAAATGGGTAACTGTTGTTGTAAAAAGAAAGGAAAATTAGAGGGAGATGCTAAATATTTGGAAAAAAGCATAACCTGTGTCAACCCATAAATTGAAGAGATGAAAAAGTAAATATGAGTTTGAAAAAAAAAAAAAAAAAGAGCCCTGCCTGCAGTCGCTGCCGACAGCAAGGCTGTTGGGAGGGGTGAGTGAGTCTGACAGTCTCAGCCGAGCACAGAGTCAGACTCAGTAAATCAGCTTGGAATTCGTTAAAATGCCAAATTCTAAACTCTTAACTATAATTTAGTAATATGAAGAAAGAAAACGTTTTATGAGTAACCACATCCGACATTTGATTAATCTAAAAAAAAAAAAAAAAAACTCATTTGAGTTCACATGCACTGTTGAGCTGACCTGTGGAGACACTGCAGTTTCCTGCTGTGATTCAGCCCAGTAGATAAAGGGGGTTAAATGGTGCAAATTGAAGCTGTTGAATTTGTGGTGAAATTTTTAAATGTTATTTAGAAAATTACATTGAATAATCTGTTAAAATAACTTGGAATTATTATTATTATTATTATTATTATTATTATTATTATTATTATTATTGTTACTATTATTATTTTATTTTATTTTCATTTTTATTTTTATTTTAAGCATTGATTGAAATGTCAAAAAAGGTTGTTTTTTTTTACTTTAAGTATATTTTGTTTGGGTAATGAGTAATGAGAAGGAGAGAGAGAGAGAAGTACAGCGTTTAGAGAAAAGGGAGCTTGCAGAAGCGGGGCTTCGCTTATCTTGAGAGAAAAGATTTATGGGTGTGTTGTGGAATGTTGGCTGAAAAGGCTGGAGGAGTTGAGAGGTTCTTCCGTTCTGTTGAAGGGAAAGCAGAGCTAAGATGCAGGAAAAGCCCATAGGCGCAAGATGTGTACATTATCGCATAATCTGGTGAATTTACTATCGGGCTCCCGCGTTACTGCATGCGGGCGTGAAATTTCGGGCTCCCGTGCCGCTGAGCACGGTCGCGCAGCAATGTCAGCTGAAAATACAAATTCATCGTTGTCTGAGCCCGGAATCACACCCTCTCCCTACAGCTCTCACGATCCCTCATTGCCGTCAATGGAACCTGCATTCTTGACCGTTAAGAAACTACTGAAAGTTAATTTGTGGAACTAACCGCCCAACCCAAGGGGGAGGAGCCGTGAGCTCCACCCATTGGCATGTCAACGCCCATCTCCGAACAAGACAACCCTACGGAGGGGGGGGCAAGAGTTCTTTACCACTCCTAAAGACTCACAGGCTCCATCTGCTGGACACAACCGATCACTAAAACATCACCCTGAAGATCTGGAAATGAACCAGCGTTGCCTGATACCATTCAGCATTCACCCCCACCCCTGTGGATCTTCAAACCTCCACAGAATAGGATCTACATACTGGAACAACTCAGCAAGAAGCTTTTGTCATTGACTGCTGGCACTGTCCTGGCATTGGGTGATGTAAGAGCTTTAATCAGTACTGCCACCTCCACCTTTACCCTGGCAGACAGTGAGAAATTAGCTGGTACAATCCAGAACCCAGACGCATTCGATTACTGCAGTGTTGGTGAAGCTGTTAATAATGCCATTCGACAGACATTCCCTGTCCCTCTGGGAATCATGTCGTCCCTCAGCTTCGACTGGGACATTAACACTAGCCCAGCCACCTATCTTGATGAAGCCACCACTAAGTGGACCACAATTACAGGACTTCCCATACACTCCTCTGCAGGGAACATGCAACTTTTCAGGCATCAGGTGCTTCAGGGAGTCCAACAACAGATTAGAGACACCATGACAGCTACACCATCTATTCTCAACGCTGGCTCTACTGAGTGGCGAGACAATTTCATTTTTTACTGCCACAAATATGCAGACGATAAGAAGAAAGACTCAGACAACACTGCTAAAATGCAGAGAGAGTTACTTCATCTGCAGTTACAACAGGTGAAACGCAACTCATCAGAGTCACACAAAGCATCAAAAAAGAACACACAGATGGCAGTCACAGACACTCCAACACCACCTCAACCACAATCACAACCGCAATAACTGCAACCACAACCTCATGTACCAAACCCCAATACCACAAGCAGCCTGGACACCCATCTTGGGGCCCTCCACCACCGAGTCAGCCTTTCCCCCAGCAATATTTTGCCCGCCAAGGAAGAGGTCGGGGCAGGGGACAGCGTGGTAGGTATCAGGGTCCGCCACCCAGCCGACACCAGTACCCTCCTCAATATTGTTCAGGAGAATGCTTCAACTGAGGTGCGCTGGATCATTGGGCTGCCAGATGCCCACTCGGGAGGACGGCTGTGCCACCAACAGGCCCGCCACAACACCAGCAGCAGCCTCCTCAACAGGCACCAGAACCACACAACCAGCTCCCACCGAATCAAGGTGCACTGGAATGCCCCACCTTTACATGGTCATCCAGAAACCAGTACTACTCTGCCTAGGGGTGCCCAGGAGGAGCCGATCATGGGACCCAGTCAGAGCCCATGATGAACATTGAGGTGAACGGCCACACTATTCCTATGAAGGTGGACACTGGCGCTCGCTATTCCACCCTCACTGATCTCCCTGATGGAGCACTACTGTCAGGTGACAGCGTCACACTCACCGGCTTCTCTGGGGAACCCATGATCGTACCTCTGACTAATCCGCTTCTGACACAACTGGGACCACCTGCTGTGATCATCAATTTGTTCTACAATCCTCATGCCCAGTGAACCTCCTGGGAAGAGACTTATTCATCAAAGCCAAAGCCTCGATCCTCTGCTCGCCAGATGGACTGGAAATAATGTTTCCTTCAGGACAGATGCTACAAGTGTCTGCCCCTCTGGGACATGGAACTGACCTCTGTCACATCCCGGATGAGCCCAACCCAGCCGTTCTTCACCAAGGAGCCAACATCTACTGGCTGCTTCTGCCTGAAGCTGAAACTCCTGGTGAACTCTCGGTGCTTAAGGTGTTTCACGACTGGTGGCCCTGGATTTCTACGCTGCACCCCTACCACCCCCCGATTGATCCTCCGCATTGTACTCTATTCTATGACAGGGAAGGCGATGAAGTTTATCAAGACGCCTTTCAAAAGGACTTGGCAGGGACCTGCCATGTTGTCCAGTCTGACTTTGTTGTGGTTGGCACTCAGGATGTTGGTTCAGCTGTCACACTCACACCTGATACACTCAGTTGGTACATGACGTCACCCACAGCTTACCCACACATCTCGTTTGCACTCAGTCCCAACCACCAAGCCAGAGATTCAGACCCTATGGTGAAACGAGCAGTAGAGGCCACTGATTGGGCTTCAACGGGAACCTCTGGCCTGCTCTACTCTGCATCAACCGAACTGTACAAAATTCAGCAGTCTGCCACTGATTCTGCGGTGGCAGAAGAAGAGTGGTTTACCCGCTCTTACGGTTGTGAAAAGTCTGACTCTGATGGGGCTGCGGCGCTTCTGCAATCCATTCCTAACTCTCTGTGGTCACAAAGTCCGACAGATGTTGGACTGTATAAACTTACACCTGTAGCTATAACTGTTGACTATTCACATTCATATGCATTCCGCAGTATCCTCGCCCACAACATGAATGCTTAGGAATTGCTGACACAATCACAGGTCTCTTGTACTCAGGAGTCCTGGAACCCGCATCTGACAATGTGTGGAACACACCACTTCTACCAGTCTGTAAGTCGACACATGAATATGGTACATGACCTCCAACTTATTAATCATGTGATTAAAGACTGGACAAGGGTTGCATAATTTGAATGCGAAACTAAATTTTATTCCTCTGGCCGACTCCACTTTTTCTGCCGTAAAACAGGCTCTAGCCTAAGCTGCCTCATTGGCATGACCTGACAATTCTAGACCATTCTTTATGGATGTTTCTGAAAAATCCGGCTCCATTGCTGCCGTTCTTTTTCAGAAAAGAGAGGGAGGAGATAGACAAATTTTGACATATGTAAGCTTTTCTCTTGATCCATTGGAAGCTAAACAGCCACCCTGTGCCAGGTATGCTGCAGGTCTGACAAAAGTCATACTCAAAATCGATCACATTGTAATGGACACCCATACAGAACCCAGACTACTCCTCAGATCTGCTTACGCAGTCGTGGCAGACGTTGGCCAACGGACTTATTATGTTCAGGAAGCAGACCTCATTGGAGGTACACAGTCAGCCCAGCGGGCTGAACTCATTGCTCTCACTAGGATTCTAGAGAGGGCGGATGGTTGAAGAGTCAACATCTACACTGACTCAGCATACGCTGCAGGCGTAGCGCATGTGGAACTCCCATGTTTGCTAAGAAATGGGTTCATAACATCACACGGAACCCCCATTAAACATCAAGATGACATTACCAAACTGCATGCTGCCCTACTGCTCCCAAAACAGGTAGCGGTCATTAAATGCAAAGCACACACAGGAGGGACTTCCTATGTGGACTTAGGCAACCATGCAGCGGATGCTCCAGCTAAGGAGGTTTCAGGGTACAAAACTTCACATCAAATGGTCACTGTAGAAGAAAAAACCAGAAGAAATCACAATCGACCTAATCCTGAAAGACCAAGCAAAAGCCTCACCTGAAGAGAAAGCCGGCTGATGTACTCTAGGGAAGGCAGTGAAAGACGACGCAGGTATGTACAGACATGATCAACACAGTAGGAGGACAAAGATATCTTTTGGTCATGGTGGATGCATACACCAGATGGCCAGAAGCATATCTCACTAGAAAAGAGGACGCTTTGTCTGTGATCAAATCATTGGCTAATCACTAAATTCCAACACATGGTTTTCCAAAAAGAATTCGGTCAGACAATGGTTCACATTTCAAAAACAAACATCTGCAAGAAGCAGAACGCATGTTGGGGCTCCGACATTCATTTGGCTCAGTCTATCATCCCCAGTCCCAAGGACTGGTGGAACGCATGAACCAGACAATCAAAAAAGAAAAAAAAAAAAAAAACTTTCCAAAGTGTTGGCTTCTGCCAAATTGAACTTGGTTGACGCACTGTCTATGGTTCTGTTATCAATTCGTTGTTCAGTCTCGTCCACCACAGGTTCCACCCTGTTCGAGCTGGAACATGGACAACATCTTCCGGGACCAGGAACAGACCTGTCTCCGTTACACGACCAGGTGAGTGTACTCCCAAAAACTTATCTCGAGTCTCTCCATGCTCTAGCTGCAGGATTCCAGATCCAGAGGAAAGACAACCCAGGCCCACCAATCCAACCTGAGCCATGGGAGACGACTCAACGGTCCCCACCAGCATTGAAGGTCCTGAAGCGGAAGTAGGCGGAGCCCAGATGGATGGGTCTATTCAGGGTGACGGAGAGGACGTCTCATGCGATCCAGCTGGAGGGGACGGGTTCGACATGGTTCTACTTATCCCAGTGTGCCCCAGCACCGGACCTGGAGGAGCTGAGCCACCCAGCAGCCACGGAGGACCGCCAGACCAGGGAGCCAACCCCAGAGCCGGAGATGATGAGGCCTTTTGGACCGACCTAGGATCACTCGTCCAGGGGAGACACGGTGCAAGACCGATCTTCCCCGACGGCAGGAGACGGCGCTACAGGCGGAACCCGCCGGGTGTCCTCTGTTGCGGCCTTCTTCTGCTAGCAGCTATCCCACCCCTACTGATATGGGCATTGTATGTGCCACGCACCACACATGCAGTCCTGACAACCCACGACGACCCCCCGAGGCCACACACTACACGCCCAATCCCATTCCTATCTCCTGATGAACCCACACTGCATGACTTTGAACTGACACCCCAAACCCCACATCGAGCTCACTCGGTCAGGAGACGAAGAAGTTCCCCCATGGACCTGAACTCCATCGCACTGAATGTCAGCTGTGCACCTGGACAACCTGGACCGTGCATTATGCAACCTGATAATCAGCATGTCACATTCTTTATTGATCTGTGCTTTACCTTTCGTTGCCTGATGAGAGACGATGCAGAGTACTATCTGACCGTCCCCAACCACTCCTGGGACGAAGTGGTGGCTGACACAGAATCGGACTGGGCCCCCACGTGCGACGGCGCTAGGTGAACCAGAAACGGTCGTAAGCATCTACCCGATGTCAAACTATCGAAAGCTGTAACAGAAATTGAAGGGTTTGGTTTGTCTGTTTCTGTTGATACCTGTCATCACAACATCACGGACTGGGAGTCGGACGACCACTGGGGTAAAACTAGAATTTTCAACGCCCTGAGTCCTGTGACCGCTCAGGAGCCACCAGAGAGCTCGCGGTTGGGAGACCTGTTTGGTCGATGGTTTGGGGAATTCAAGGGGTTCTTCGTGGCACTTGTCACATTGATCGGTGTTTTTCTTGCTCTTCTCATTACCTGTTGTTGTTTCTGTGTTACTTTGCTCAGATCACTTATTGCTCGAATGATCGCGTCCATGATTGAGAAGAACTCACCCCCGTCCTATCAGATGTTGGCCACTGATGATGCTCCACCTTATGCCACATTGCCTGTTAATGATGTACTGCTTCCGCTGTACTGTGAGAGTGAGGAAGGACACACTCTGCTGTAAAAACGTATGAGTGTAGTGAACCCAGCTTAACTGGGTTCAAGAGAGGGAGTATCATTTTTCCTACTATTGTGTGATCGCAGGTTGGCTGCGATCAAGAGAGGGAGAATCATTTTTCCGACTATTGTGTGATCGCAGGTTGGCTGCGATCAAGAGAGGGAGAATCATTTTTCCGACTATTGTGTGATCGCAGGTTGGCTGCGATCAAGAGAGGGAGAATCATTTTTCCGACTATTTTGTGATCGCAGGTTGACTGCGATCAAGAGAGGGAATTGTCGAATAATGCATTTACATTCTAACCACTATGTTGTGATCACTCATATATCCATTTTATTAATCAAATCAAACTCATTATGTATGATTCACTTATATACAATTTATACATATTTAATGAACATGTATTAATTCAACTGTTGACTATATTATTATTCTTCTTGTATGTATCCTGTAATTGTCTCATGATTTTAAGGCCTCCAGTGTAGCAGACTGTGACTGAAAGCTCATTCTGTGTCCATTCTGACGGTCCCAGGCCGGTTTCAAGGTTAGGAGCAGGGAGTAGATCTACTCCCTGTTCTCTCCCCACATGAGAAAAAACCTGATTATCTCCTCGAAAGTACGTGTGACCTTTATGAAACAATAGCTGTCTGTTGGTTTGCAAGAAAAACAACCCTGTGACAGTCAGAGTGTTATCAAAATGTAACTATTAATTATGCAAATCTAACAGTATAACTTCCCAAGCAAAGGAGAGCTCGATGCCATTTTCTGCTGGAGACTCTGATGCTGTCAGAGCTCACGGACATGGTCCAGGACTCCTGTTTTTCTTTTATTGCTAGCATTTAGGTTATCTCCCTGTCTGATCAACTTTCTATTGAATTAAAGATCTTGTGCAGAGACTTCTATGTTTCGAGCATTTTTAATTACTCTTTTCTTCAAAGTTTTTGCTCAAGTCTCAACAGAGCTCACTTTTATTGTAAATGAATTTGTGTGAAAATAAGCAGACTTGATAAATGTTTACTTTGTCAACGGGCAAGACGCTGTATTTTCTGAAAAGTGGTGCAGATGGCGCATATCTGCTGGAGTTTGAGATGATTCTCAAAAATCTTTTCTGTATGACTATTAGCTTATTTAGATATGAAGGATAAGTAGATGCCCAGATGATATTGCAATAGTTCAGATACGGGAATATAAAACTATAATAAAGTGTTAAATGTGTTGTAGGAAGTATCAAATGATAAATCTTCCGAAATATCCCAAGCATTTTCATAGACCGCTTACAAACATGATCAATATGATTTGCCCAATGTAGCCTTTCATCTATCATTACCCCAAGGAATTTTACGGTTTGTACTTGTGTTATCACAAGACCATCTATGAAAACTTTGGCTAATTCCTTGGAGTAAACCTTGTTTGTGTTACAAAACACAATGAAATTGCATTTTTTAACATTTACTGTAAGCCTATTGAGTTGAAACCATTTTGAAACCGAGAGTAAGTCCTTATTAACCTGATCAATCAATATATTAAAGTTATTATGGGTAGCAACAAGATTTGTGTCATCTGCAAATAATATGGGAAAGAATCTTTCACATGAGGAGGCTAAATCGTTTACATAAATCAAAAAAAGCAGCTGTCCCAAAATTGAACCCTGGGGGACGCCTAAGAAAAGTTTTGAGCTCTTTGAAGAATAACCATTATATAAGACATATTGCGGCCTGTTCTGAAGATAATTCATAAACCATTTGAGGGCCCCGATTAACCAGACCCCGACACACACAGAGGTCTCTGCCTGAGGCTTTTCAACAGAAGCCTCCAGAACATCCAGGAGTGTTTTAGAGAAGTCAAGTTAAGATTTTGGTATTTTCAGCATAATTTGACGTTGCTTTTCAATTGGCGGTCAAAGATGTCATTTCAGCAGTGATTAAACTATTTTCATATATTTAGTCAATTAAATCCTGATTGTGTAAATGGAGCTACAAAATATATATAACATATCAAAGGTGGTGGTGAATGACAGCAAGCTATAGTTTACAGTATATTTTAACTGATGACTGGAGTTGTTTAAAGCTCGGGTAGACGATGTTGTCCAAAAGCACTTTTTGTCATACTGAGTGAAATGCTCCTCGCCCCCTGGGAGAAGTCAATACATTATGTGGACGGAAAAAGGTGCGGGAAGAATCTGACAACTGCAGCAGCCAAAGGACAGTAAAAACTCCAACCAATCATAAGGTGTGGACCGCTCTTCAGGAACCAATCAAATCCCTTCGCCGTTCTACCAGCCCCCTGCGCGTACATTTCAATGGCGTGCACTGGCCCTGGTTCAGAGTGCGCGCACGTTGCCAAGGCGCTCTCGGCGCTCGCGGCTCGCGAGAAAAATAGAAGGAAGCGGAGCGGCGCGCTGCGCTCCTATGCACGTTGTGTGCGGCAGTCAGAAAGGTTAATAACATTGGAGGCGATCACAAACTCCGTGCGCGGCACTTCAGCGTCCAGTGCGTTCGCTCCCAACGGGAGCTCCTCCAATGAGGTGGGAGCTGGGCGGAGCCTTGGGGAGATGCTACGTTCGTGCTACATGCTAGTTTTCCAAGATCGCCGACCCTGGCTTTAATGTGGTTTCAGCATGTGACTGAACCAGATGCTGTGTCTTGACGCAGCATATGTGTTTAGAAAGTTTTGTTTATCGTGTTATTTGTTGTGCATTTTCAGATGTTTTTTTAAAAATGTATTTATTTACTGTAGTATAACTACTCACTATACCTAGGGCAAAACAAGAGACCTTAATTATCTTTATTGGAAGCCATTTCAATATAACATAAGATAGAGTATGACAGAGAACTTCCAGGATATAACATTGTTGTAGTATTCTTCTGTTGGTTAATAAAAATTGCTCTTTTATTTGGTTAAAATCTTGGTCCTGTGTTTTATTGTCCAGGTGAGGTCATTCACTCAGGCTCAGAGTGCAGCTCGCCTCCTGCTGATCAGACAGACAGACTGGCTTATTAAGGCAATGTTAAGATGAGGAAGAGGAGCAGGAACTGTTGGGAGCCACTTTACAGCGTTAAACAGCGTTACTGCTACCTGTGATGTATGTAAAATAAACTTAAAAATACAAAAAAAAAAATTTAAAAAAACATAGTGAAAAGTATCGGAATCGGTATCGGTATCTGCGATACTGGCCCAGTAATTACTTGTTGTCGGATCAATCCCAAAATTTGGAGTATCGCCCACCCCTATAGCTGGAGTAGAAGAAGTCAGTCTGATGCTGCAGTCTGTGGCTGTGTTCGAAACCGCATACTGCCTACTACATACTTCCATACCCATACTGTCCATACTAGATGTTGAGGTGGAAGTCGGATTTAACACATTTTAGTTGGCAAAGGCAGCTCACCACGTTTTCATGCAAGATGGCGGACGTGAAGTCCTTGCAAAGTGTTGTATTGAGCCATAGAACTGTTTCATGTTTATTTCAGGTTTAGCTGACACGTGAGTTTATGAAAGATGCACATAACTGTGGCTTGGGCATGATTTTATGATCAGAACGGGTATGGAGTGGAATAAGTGTGTCATTTCATGTGAAGTGTTTGTAGAATGAGTTGTTGCAGTGGGAAAGCTGTGTTGAAAGTATCTCTGTGATTCAATATTGATGCTGATTCAATGGTTAAACTGAGATGAAAGCTCTTAATTGTCACATATGTATTTGAACTGAAGAAGCATTTGTATTTCATCAGTGATAAGAGAGTGTTAGCATGATCTGTGTTTATTTCATCTACAGTAAAAACAGGGTTACAGTTAGGAGAATTGATTTGAAATAGATTTAGTATAGAAATAGAGTTCATAGGAATGATAGAGGTAAGAGAATAAAATGTTAAATAGGAATAAGGGTTAAAAGTACTGTAAAAGTGTAATTTGAGCTGAGTAAGAGTTTTTGTTATTGATAAAAGGGGTATATTGTGATTTTGATAGTTCAGGACTGTAAAATATGTGATCAGATGTGACTCGAGAGTTATTGTTAGAAGAAGAGTGTCATGATTGCTGTTGTTTTTGTTTTATAGTATTAAGTACATTGCATTCTGATTTTTCTGGAGCTGGTGGAGAAGAAGTCAGTCTGATGCTGCAGTCTGTGAGATCAAGAACCGAGTGCACTCCTAATAAATCTTTTCCTGTTTTGCAGGCTTTTTGCAAAATAAATATGTTCCACGGAGGATAAGTTGGCCCCTTATTTCCAACTGTGTAACATGAGATATTTATATGTGAATACATAGAAAACCCCAGACCCAAACAAAGCAAATCTCAATACAAAATCAATTAAATATGTGGCTCAATATGTTTTTCAGGAGCTTTTCCGTCTGTGCAGGAGAGCCAGAGCCTTCCCAGTAAGCAGTGCAGCATGTGAGCGAGCTTCTCTGCTCTGAAACTCATCAAGACCCGTTTGTGCACAATGACTGATGACAGATTGACAGCCTGGGTGTCCTGGGTGGGAAGAGCAAAGTCACTTGACATGGAGAAGATTCTGAAAGTTTTTTTCTACCAACCATCAAAACAGGAGAATTCATCTGATGTAAGATGGATAAACACAAAATTTATGATGTGTTCTAAATTTGCATTTCTTAAAGCTCGTGTCCGGAGTTTTGAAAGAATGAGTTTTTTTTTTTAATTCAATGTCTCAAGGTTCCCCCCTCCCTCCGCTTTCTTGAGCGACCAAGCCACGCCCCTTTAACTGTGCACGCGCGTTACCCGTGGAGTGAAAATGAGAGCCTCCGAGTCCTACAGCATCCTCCATGTTGAGCTGTTTACGGTGGATGTTCAGCAGACAGTGGATATATCCGAGGTGAGCGGGGCGGCTGCTGCGTAGCTAACTCTCCTCTGCTGGGCGAGCGGCCGTGCTCTCTGGCTGCTCCACACGGTGATTGACAGCATGACAAAGCAGAAGCTCGACATCTATTGGCTGAAGCTGACCGGCGCTTTTTTGGATAAGATGGGGGTCTATGAGACGAGGGCGGGGCTCATAAATACATTTTTATATTGCTTTTTGCTAATATTATATGATAGTATCGAACCAGCCTGACACATTTAAGCTCTGTTAAGAAATGATTCATACATTGGAAACGAACGGAAAGTCTGGACACCAGCTTTAACTGTATATAGTCTGTCTGTTTGTTTGGTGCAGTCTTAACAATTTAACTGAAATAAAGTTGTTGTATGCTGAATCAAAGCCGAGTTTCAACGTGTGCCTTCATCAGGGCTATGAACATGAATACTGTTTGGATTGAAAACTACATTTTGTGCATGTACACAAACCACAAGATACTGTACTATGATTTTTTTTTTTTTTTTTGTATTTTTGCCAGTATGTTTTTATTTAACCAGAAATGGTAAAGAACATATTTTAAAAATCAATAGTTAATATAAATGATAACACACTAAACATGTAAAGCTTAGTTTACCTTTTACTGGAAGTTTTTAAGAAGGTCTATCTTTCAGTATTTGTTCTGTGACCTGCATTGCTGTTTTTATTTAACCACAAGGTGGCCCCTCCATTGGTAATGAAACCCAGGTAACAATACAAGTGACAGCTGACTGATTACTCTGTACAATGACTGACTGCCCTGATCTCTCTTTCTCTCCCTACACACACACATATTTTGTATATATATGTATATATATATATACATATACATATATATACATATATATATATATATATATATATATATATATATATATATATATATATATATATATATATATATATATATATAAACATATATGCATATATATAATGTGTGTGTGTGTGTGTGTGAGAGAGAGAGAGGGAGACAGAGAGAGAGCGAGCGTATAATTTCATGATGCCATGGCCACCCCAGACTAGCTTTGCATCCCATCCTGGCCACTCCAGTAAAAATGTCCTGGATACACCACTGACACAAACATCAGTTTCAGGTGTGTTGAAGTGTTGTTCATGCTGTGGGTTGACATCCAGCATGTCAACCCAGCTGCCTACAAAATGACTTTAAACACTGAAACAGTTTCACTGTGGTGTTGATGTAATGTTTGATATATGAATGGCAGTGGGACGAATATTTTAATCCTCTAACAAGTTAATAACATGTTCAGGTTGGACTGATCTGCTGAATGTACATCCTGTAGTTTCTGTCTACATTCAGTCTGTGTTGCAGGAGCTCCTGCTGCGTTTGGAGCATGAAAGTTAGTTGGTTCTTGGCTCCTAGTAGAGTCTGCTCTGGTATCCTGTTGTTTGGGGACGGGGTTGTGGTCGCCAAGGGGGGATCTGGGTATTCTTGCTGCTGATCAACTCTTCATCAGTGTTTTTTCTCTCTTCTTTTTTTTCATCCGAAAATTTGGTTGCAGTTCCCGTTCGTATGTAAATTAAATCTGACTGGTATCAGAGCTCCAGATGTCAGATTTGTCAGTTGGATTATTAACAGTTTGGGCAGTGCGATTAAACGCTCCCCGGTGTTTTCTCATTTAAAGCAGTTCAAGCCTGAAATTGTCTTTTTGCAGGAGACTCACATGAGAAACAACGATCAAGCTGGACTGAGGCGTCCCTGGTTGCTGAGATTTTTCACTGAACCTTCAATTCAACTTAAACTGACTCCACAAAACACACTGAATCATCAGGATCTGGGACCAGATGGGTTCCCAGAGGAATTTTTTCAGGCATTTCGCCACCAACTGGTTCCCAGACTGTATTCTGTTTAGGGCTGAACGATATGGGCAAAATTTCATATCTCGATATCCATGCCAGATATCTCGATATCGATACGATATATTACAATGAATTCAGTGAAAGTTAAGCATTTTTCAGAAAAATAAAAACATCATAATACAGGGCATGAAATTCGTCAAAATTTTAACAGGCCCTCCAAGTTTTTTCAGCAGGTCCTCAGAAAATTTTAACAGTTCCTCACAAGTTTTAACAGGTCCTAAATTTTCAATTTCGTAAAATGCTGATCAAAAACAGGATCCAACAATAATTTTTAAATTAAACTGTTGTATTTTGTTGTACTTGTTTAGTTCTGTTTATATCTATTTGCTGCTCTGTGTCTGGGATGGTAGATCTTCTTATGCTGTATGGCCCACCCTAAGTTGCAAATTTATAAAATAATTTTTATTAATTTTGCTGCAGGTATGCATGTTGCTAATTGCTGATTGAAGCATCCCAGCTTTGACAAGTTCCTTTGGTGGTGGCGGCACATTAACCCGAGAATCCATACCAGCACAAATCACATTTCATACAATGTAGTTGCTCCCAATTGGAACAAAGTATTTTAGCTGAGATCCTGCTGATGGCTGTGAATGTTAGTGTAGATTCTGATTCTATTCAGTTCTTAATCTGACCAGGTTTTGTCTACGTATGTATCAGACCCTAGAGGACCTCTCTCACTGATGTTCATTGATGTTCTGTATTTGCGCCCATGCCTGCAGCTGTGACTGCCTCATTCAGGAGTGGAGAACTGTAGTATCGCAGTAAATCATTAACTGTTTTGGCAGATTTGCATATTTACAGTTACTACTGTTTACACCCATTGCTGTCATTGTGTTCTGAAGTATTAGTAGTTTGTAGTTCACAGCAGCGCCTGAACCAAGCAGTACCTCCTTCAATCCAGCAGAGGGCGCATTGTGATTGTTAGATGCATAGTGCAGAGTGAAGCACAGAGAAGAAGAATGTAAAAATGGAATCCCAGAGTTACGAGGCGTGTTGGTTATGATTGATTCATTAAAAGAGAAGCGACGCAATTTCATGATTAAAAAAAAGCCAACAGGCGGTAAGGACCTACTGATATGGCGCCTAAACCGGCGGAGATTCGATCTCAATTGGTCCCCACCGCCATTTTATAGGGAATTTCGCGCCCTGATAATACAAAAGGATGTAAAAAAAAAAAAAAAAAAGCTGTTGTTTTTATGAGACCTCACTGCCACTACCACCAAATTCGTTTGTGCAGATTCTGCAACCGCGCTCTCTTCAGCTCTCATGTTGTTGTTTTGCTTTCTCCGCCGCCTGTAGCACATGTGAATGTGCATCTCCGTCTCCCTCCTGACCCTCCCTCTGATGTTTCTCATTGGCTGCCATCATCTGTCAACCAGTAAAGGAGGTTTGTGGTTGGCTGGCCTGACCTGTGCATAGGCGAGCTGACATGCAGGACAAGCAGGGGAAATCTTGATATCGTCGATTTTGACAAACTAATGTCCTGAATGTTCATATCCCGATATCGATATGATAATGATATATCGTTCAGCCCTAATTCTGTTCATGTTGAATCTCTGTCAAATGACTTTCTTCCTCTGACATTGAGACAAGCATCAGTCAGTGTTCAGTCCTGTCCCTCGTCCTCCAGGCCTCATGAACTGGATCAGTCTTGGTCAACCCCTCTGGCTTTACTGGAAACCTGCTGCTCATTTCCACATGAAAGATTTGGTTTCACTTTAGAAAGCAGTTTAAATTTAGATCTTCCACCATATCAGCTCCACTGCTGGGAAATCCTGTGTTTCAACCTGAGTTTACTGATCCCACCTTCACCTCATGGCTCAATAAAGGACTGAAATGTTTTAGGGATCTTTATAAAGATGGGATTTTCTCTTCTTTTGCTGCTTTGGCCACTGAGTTCAACCTCCCATCTCTTTAGGTTTCTCCAGGTGAGGAACTGGGTAAAAGCCTGATTTCCTCATTTTCCAAAACTCCCACCTGAGCAGATGAGGAGGAACCTCCACAATTCAATCCCCGGCAAAGATCTTTCATTTAAACATGTATAGAATCATTCAGTCATATGATGGTTATTGAACTACCAGAACAAAGGAGGCTGGCAGTGTGAGATGGGTTTGGTCTTTGAGGAACGATGGTGGGAATCTGCTCGGAGTGTTTTTCATCAGACTTCCATCTGTGCTCCTCTGACATTGATCCAGGTGAAGGTTGTGTTTAGAGGTCTTTATTCCAAAACTGGCTTTGCTCAGATGTCTCTTAACAAAGTCGACGTCTGTGACAGATGTTCTGGTTCACCCTGTAACCTCACTCACATGTTTTTCTCCTGCCAGACTCTCAGAAAAAATGAGATTCTCCAGGCAGGACGAGCTGAACAAATATAACAAGAAACGGCAACTATTTATTGACTTTATGCTCATATTTAGGCTTCATTCCCCCACACTCCTGCAATTGTTTATTATTGTATGTTATCTTACAGGTTTTGTTCTTATGGTCATGTTTGACACTTTTTATTGCACATTTTTTGTTTGTGTTTTATTTTGAGTTTATTCAATTTCAATTTGCTCGATATATAAAACTTGAAAAAGGACAGGTGTACAGATGTGATTTCATGTCAGTGCCATAATGCACTGCACCGGACGGTAGAGGAGCTCAGCGGCTCCTCCAGTGGCCGACTGAGACACCCTCAGAGCAGGAAAGAGCAGGTCCTTCATCCCCACCGCTGTCAGACTGGAAAACTCCACTGTGTAGAATATGTGCAACAATCCTGGACATTTTAATATCCTGCAGTCAGCGTGACTTTATAACCCCCATAAGAAATCACTGACACTATTACACCACTCATTCTGCTGCAAGAAAAACATAAATGTTGTGTTAGTATATTTTATAGTTCCTGTTATATTTTAAGATTTATGTTGTCAGTAAAGTTAGATCTTTTCTTTTTTAAATTTTCTTTTGTTCTGACAACGATTTGCACTGTTACTTATTCTTATTTGTTATTTACACCTCTCATCACTTTTTGCAAAGCCCTCTGTCCTACGAGCACCTGTAAATCTATGTGCTGTGAAATTTGTAAAGACCATTCTATTGTATTCTCATATTTTAGTGAGCTTACCAATAAAAATAGATGAAACTAAAAGATTCTGACTGATTTGATCTTTGTTCTTTTGGAGAGCTGAACTGATGTGAACACCAAACAGAAGCAGAGTCCAGTGGAGGACGTGTCAACAGCCGAGGTGACTGGACACAAAGCCAACAAGTCAAGAGTTTGCAGTTTGTGACTGTTTGGAGCTCCAGCTGGGAGATCAGTGACAGTTTGATCCAGGAGAGATCAGCCTGCTTTGAAAGCTGAAGGTCAACATGGAGCGTGTCAGAGGTTCAGTCAATGGTCCACTGCAGCAACTTTCTTCTTCTACCAAGCTTTGAAATGTGGAGCTGCACACGGCTCTGCCACAGTCACAGGACTGAAGCTCTGAGAAGAAGATTCAGTTTTTCCTGGAGATCCTCAGAGTGGATCACTCTCACATCAGCCTGATGTCTGAACCTCAGTGTCAACACAACTTTCACACAACACAAACTAAACATGGAGTCTGACCTCAGATCCTCCAGACTGCAGAGTGGACTCTCCAGAAAACCACACAGCCGCTCAACTCCTGAATCCTGCAGCTGGTTCTCACCCAGGTCCAGATGTTTCAGATGTTTCAGGAGGGAGGGGTTGGACTTCAGAACTGAGGCCAGAGAAGAACAGCTGATCTCTGACAAACTGCAGCCCATCAACCTGAATAAAGAGAGAAAGCAGCAGAATCAATGAGGAGGAACCAACCAGATGTGTTGATGGAGAAATGAGCAGCTCCACATTACTGTGTCCTGATCAATGAGCTGTTCTGTTGTTGTGGATCTTCATCACTCACATCATCCTCATGCAAAACTCAGCCACACCTGCTGATGAGGACCAGAGGGCGGGTCCACATGACACCAGCTTTAAAGTCGTAGCATTGGCTCCCTGTCTGCTTCAGGGTGGACTTTAAGCTTCTTTAACTACTTTTTAAATGTCTTAACGGCCTTGCTCCATCTTATTGATCTGATCAGCTTTGACCACATCGACCCTCGTGGATCCTGAGCTCCTCCAGCAGCTCCTCTGATCCACATCAGAAGAAGAACAAAAACTCACAGTGAGGCAGCTTTTAGCCACGATGGCCTCCATCTGTGGAACAGCCTGCTGGAGAAGTTCAGGACTGCAGAGACTGCTGGGAGTTTTAACAGAAGGTTAAAGACTCACCTTTTATACAGGCTTTTAACTGACCTTTTAATTCTTTAAATTCTTCCTATGTTATGTTATTGCTGCTTATTTGCTGTATTTTTCATGTCAATTTTAGGTAATTTTAGTATTTCAGTTTTAGATCATATCTATTTTATTGATGTATTTTCACTCTTTTAAATGCTCACTTTATTTTATTTATCCTAATTTAGGCCTTTCCTAAATCCTTTATTGTTTTTTATACTTTTATCACCCCAGTGTTTCCTCAGGGGGTCCAGTATATTGGGGGGTCCATGGGGCCCTTTGGCCCGGCTGGTTGGGGGCTCCCCACCTCGAGTGCAGACGCCCCCGGCAGTCATGACCTGTGACCCCTCCCAGTGTGGACGACCCCAAACCGTGGTGTTTTCCAGGATCTTCAGTGCCATGCCATATCTCCTTACTGTGTGTGTGTGTGTGTGTGTGTGTGTCAGCACTTTGTGCTGCTAAAAGTGTGACAAGTGTTTGATAATAAATTTTGACTGATCGGCGTCAACACAACAGTCACACACTCCTCATGTCCACACACACATCAGTAACCTGCTGCTGAGCTCAGTCCACTCTCTCACTGCAGGATCAGAGTCTCAGATCACAGCTGCTGACAAACATTTCTCCTTCTACAACAGTAACAGACAGTCAACTGACCACAGAGTCTCCAGACTGCAGAGTGGACTCTCCAGAAAACCACACAGCTGCTCAACTCCTGAATCCTGCAGCTGGTTCTCACCCAGGTCCAGATGTTTCAGATGTTTCAGGAGGGAGGGGTTGGACTTCAGAGCTGAGGCCAGAGAAGAACAGCTGATCTCTGACAAACTGCATTTCTCCAACCTGAATAAAGAGAGAAAGAAGTGAGATTAGAGGACAAAGTCTGATGTTGAAGTCATTGAGAGCTGAAGAAGGTTCAGACTGGAAGAGTTTAGAAATGTAAAGTCCAAACAGCTGAAGCCTCCAGGAGGAGAAGAGCTCTCATCAACATGCTGATCACACTCGCACACACGGCAGCAGCTTGCAGGCACAAAGTCACAATTTCCGCGGGAATCGTCTGGTATTATACTTTGATACTGTGATACTTCTTCTTCTGGGCTGCTGTAACAGTGACATTTCCCCACCGTGGGATCAATAAAGTTTTATCTTATCTTAACTTCTCTTGGTTTTCTCCTCCTGAGTCCAGCTGTTCCAACAAACGTGCGGAGCATGAAGTTCATGTCAAGAAAGAAGGAACAGTATTTTTCTTGAGCTAAAGATGGCGTGGTCCCCGAAAGTCGGAGCCAGATCAGACGATAGTCGCTGTGATCGTAAACCAACCAGAGGAAGCCCATATGGAAAAGATACAGATAAATCTTATTAAAAAAAATATATATATTTATCTCCTTTGTCTGAAACTTGTATGTAAAGCATACAATAGTGAAACCAGATATAAGATCCTTGATAAATTTGAACAAAATGGAAATTGTACGATTTGGGTATTTATCAGAACAATATATGACAGTAATGTTACGTACAATATTCTTAGTAGGAAAATGTAATATCAACCTAATCATCATGGAAACTGAACTGTTGCAAATATTATCGGAAATATTTACAAATTATACTTGTGGTGCAACAAATGCGAAACATTTAAATAGACAACATGATTCAACAATGAAATTACAGGAAAACACACGATTGAATAAAAGCAGGTTTCCAGCTCATCATGACAATGGACTTTCTTTTTTTTTTTTTTTTTTTGCTAAGTCTTGCATTTTTACAACATTTCATGAGCAATTATATCCAGTAATATTCATTCCATTCTTCCTGTAGAAATATTTTCAATTTTGCACAAGATCAGCAGATTACATTAGAAGCTTGGTCACCAAGAGATATGAATCCCACATTGGGTGGACCAAGGGCAGTCACCTCAGTGAACCTTCTATACCCCTTGGAATGCTGGGGTCCTTGTCTCATTTCATTGCAGAAATCTTTAACTTCTGCTGGTGCATTTGTCAAGAACTGCTTTGCTAAACAGGGGAAAGCACGGGATAATGCCACTTGTTTGCATATTTGTTGTGGAACAGCTTGACTACTTTTTACTTGTTTTAGAAGGTAACCGTTGAAATCTTCAAACATGAAGGCTGAGTGAGTCCACAGAGGACCCCAGTGTACAACGCTTTTGCTTAAATGCAGTAGAGAAACTGCAAAGAGATCCAGTCTGGAGCTGAGCACACCACCACTGCCCCCCCAAAGTTCTTCGCTGTCCAGGCCCGGTTCATCATCTGCAGATTCACTGCTGTCACCGTCCAGCTCCACATCAGAGTCTGTTATTCCATCAAGAAGGGACTCCCAGTTGTCCAAGGTAATTGATTTGTAAAAAATAAATAAATCTATTTCATCATCTACTGCTTCTTAGATGTACATGTATGAGTATGGACGATGTAATTTTTGTCTTAATGTCTTAAATCAAGTCAAATTTTATTCAAACCCTAAATACTCACTATGTCTCCTTGTTTAAACAGGTGGAGATCCGTCCTGGGACTGGAGTCATGACAGAGAAACTGGCCTGGGCCTACGCAGTTAATGCAAATTCGGCTGCAGTATTTGTGAGGCGTCTGCTGACTGCAGTCCTCCCAATGGAGATACTGCTGGTGAGCAGTCGTCGTGGCGGGAAACGAGGCAGAGGAGATGCTTGTCTACCTCTGGACAAAACTAAACTGGATGCCATCTACAGTAAGTCTTTAACCTGGTATGTGTTTTGGCTTTCCATTCGTGGTTAGCATTGAGCTAGTTTAGTTTTAGTTTATTTGTTCAGCAGAACACAATTGAGGCAGTGCAAGGAGGGAACGAAGCCCAAAGGGCTTGTACAGAGTTCCTCTCCCTGACTTATTTCCAATGACAAATAAGCTGACAAATATAAATGAGGAGTAATGCCACAACATCGATCACTTTATACTCTGCCAGTCTTATGAAATATACATTTCTTACTGATAGACATAAATATATATCATAAGGACCAATTCCAAGTAATTAAATTTCTTGATTATCTAATGAGTTGCAGCACTACACCAATACAACCAATAATAGCGTGCAAATCAAGTAACAATACAACGTGAGTAAAGAATGAAAAGTTAGAAACAAAAAGTAGTAATACAAAAGGAATTTCAAAAAATCATAATAAATTGATTCTCAAAATTTATATAAAGAGAATTATCAAAACAGAATCATAAAGAAAAAAAAAATATATATATAGAGTGATAAAAATAAAATACATCATGTAACAAAGTATAACACCAAATGCTTTTGAGGATGCTTTTTGAGGATTCACCACCACCTTTGATATGTTATATATATTTTGTAGCTCCATTAACACAATCAGGATTTAATTGACTGAATATATGAAAATAGTTTAAAGGGACTTAAGGCAAGATTTGTGAAAAACTACACATGCATTTCCAGTGTATTCAATGCTAATGGGTCGTGAAGCATTAAAAACCTAAAATAACAGGCCAATCTGCGTATCTGTCTGTTGCCTTATACAGGCTGTGTGCCAAATAATTTGTTGCTGATCGTGGTCCGAATTTCCCGCGCAACCGTGGGGATGTGACGTAAATTGACGCTGTATGCGCGTTGCCGAACAGGAAGAACATGGCCGCCGTGGACACGGACTGAAACACTGCTGGGATCAGGGGCGGGCAGTGTTGCCAACTTGGTGACTTTCTCGCTAAATCTGGCGACTTTGCAAAGCCTCTTGGCGACTTTTTTTGTCAAAAGCGAGTAGTAACAAATCTCGCGACTTTTTCTGGTGCTCTGGAGACGTGACGGGACGTCTCTGCTGTCCTCAACCAGCAGCGGGTGCTGCGTGAGCCCCTCCCCCGTCCCAAAGCACTCACAGGCAGCCAGTCTCAGCAGCGCCCCCTGCTGCAGTCAGAGCAGAGAGGAGACCCACACCACTCCTCCACACTTCAAATGAATCGCTCGTGCGCAAATACGCTGCTGCTCACTCGCTGACAAACCAGGAATCAACAGAAGAAAGTTAATTTGTAGTTCTATTTGTAGTTTCATTTGTCCGCTCTCCCGGTATATGATACATTTGCTTCCGGTCTGTGAATCTAAGCACGAGCCGAGCCCCCCCCCCCCCCCCCCCCCCGCCATACAATCGGATAACTGCATCCACTCAAAGTCCACAAAAAACACCACGAAGAAAAAAAGGACTTTGTCAGCGTTATCTCACGAGTCCAAAAAAAAAAAAAAAGAAAAGACCGAAGCAGCAGGCACCCAAATAAATATTGGATATGCGTTTGATTCATGGAGGGAACTTCAGCTGCATTTGGGAGTGAAAACGATGCTTACAAAAATCACATAATATGCACTGTGGTCTTGCAGTAAACCTCGACGTAGTAAACAGCAGGAGCATCCCTGGTGCAGCGCTGTGAAGACGGACATTCTGTAAAATGTTTGTGCACGCTCCCGTGCCGCCTTGGCTGGTGGCTGCAGTTACCCGCAGCACCTATAGCGGCAGCACTGAGGTACATTTTGTAAAGTTGCCTTAAGTCCCTTTAAAAATATATACTTTTTTTTTTTTTAAACGTGAAAAGTATCGGAATCGGTATCGGCGATACTGGCCCAGTAATTACTTGGTATCAGATCAATCCCAAAATTTGGAGTATCGCCCACCCCTATAGCTGGCGTAGAAGAAGTCAGTCTGAAGCTGCAGTCTGTGGCTGTGTTCGAAACCGCATACTGCCTACTACATACTTCCATACCCATACTGCATACTGCATACCCAGTCCATCAGACTGTATACCAGGGGTTAAAGTAAAAAAAAATGATTTGACTGAAAATTTTCAAACTTTTTTTTTTTAAGTGAAACTTTGTGCTTTCTTCTCAATTTAGATTTGAACAATGTCCTTTATAACAAACAGCATCAATATTATGGTACAGCCAAATCTACACCACGGTTAAATTTCTCTTAAGATTCATAAATTTGTATTAATTGAATTTTTTTGTTTTTTCTGATTTGCTGTCTTTTTTTTAAACAGGGATTTAAAGGTGTAATACAACATTTTGATTTCCGGGTGGATCACCTAAATAATTGGTGGGTCTGTTTGTCAATCATTCTGACGAGCTGCTTTCGTAAGGCGGTTCTCCGTGCTTGCGCCCAATCAGCTTCTCCCTTTTGCGCATGCGCATTCAGAGTGTTTATGTAGCCGGTGAGCTTCTGAGCTCGTACTTACCGATGGCGAGTCTGACATAATGAAACTGTAGCTGTTTCAGAAAAAAAAAAAGCTTTATTTATGAGCGAGGCGGATCGCAGAAACTGTACAGAGCCGTGCACGCCGGAGAAGAGGAGATCGCGCTCGTACACTTCCGCGTTTTCTGGGAGAAGCAGGAGAGCCGGGCGGATGGTCTGGCGCATGCGCGTTGTTCAAAAAGTGAGTAACAGACGTGGGGCTTCGTCTTTTCGAGAAAATGTTGTATTCCACCTTTAAGAGCATCTCTTTATAAAGATAAAACTGTCCAGAAAGGATTATTGAATTGCTCTGATATTTATACCCTCAAATGGAGGCTGAATGGACTCAAATATTTGTGACAACCTCTATGTCAGTGGCTGCATACTGGTTCACTCTCTGTAGGATACATCTGTACTTAAATTCCTCCTCATCTCTCTCTAAGGCACACACAACGGCTGGTGGATGCCCTGTGCACGCCACTCATGTGGGTTCAGTAGCACAGCTTTTTGTCATAGTTTAACACACAACCACATCTATGCACACATTGATAACTGACAATCTGTGAAGTTTTTCACATTTTGTAAATAAAAAGTGTTCAGCCCTGCATCCTCGCCTCTTCGCCGGTCTTTGTTCCAGACTTGGAGCTCCTGGTTATAAAACACACAGCTTCACTGCGAGGTAAGGCTGGGCTCTGTACAGGTAGGTAAAACAGTCTCTCTGGTCTCTTCAATGCTTTAAGAGCAGCAGAAACCAGTATTAATGAAATCATAGATATAAATCAATATAATTAGACTGGTAAATATTAAAAAAGACTGGCTTGAGTTTGAAACAGTTTAATACAAAAATAAAATCTTTATTGACAATGATATTCTACAATAAAATCATTCAGGAACTGACAAGAATTTGTAGTGAAAATAAAACTGCATGAAACTGAAGAGGAGAAAACAACAGAAAGTGTAAAGCTGGCCTCCACACAGTCTTCAGAATGAGGAAGAGGGTTTCCTCATCCTTCATCCCACCAGCATCTTTGTCCACCTGCCACAGTAAAAACAAAAACGGAAATTATACAAGAAAACACCACTGAACAAGCCCTAAAATAGTATATTAATATAATATATAACCAGGAAGCAGTCTTGGGTGTTTTACTTGTCATCAATAGGATAACACCTGTTAAAGCTGGAACAGAGCAGAACCTTCCTGCAGTCAGCATCAAACAATACATTTTTTCCAATTCAGGAAGACCTTAAATTTCACTGTGGTTCACTTCAAGTCCCAATTTCTCATTTACTGTGTCATAATTCATTCATTTTGTAAAGAAAAAAACACAATCAAAGAGTCTGCCTTTTTTGTTTCACTGTGAATTCAGACAAAACATTAGTGAATTTTATTTCATTTGGATGTTTCAGACTTCCAAATACATCTAAAGTTTCTCACCTTGCTCAGGTGGTTTCAGTCACCTTGCTCTTGTAAGTTAACATTTCCTGTGACTGATGATTCTGTCAACATAGAATCATTTGAAACAGTGACTTCTATATCTTTTTCTGTAATGAGCATAAGGCTATGGCTGTACAGCTACAGCCATAGCCACAGTAATAGCAGTGTGTATCAGTTACCTGTTCTTCTGCCATTGTTCCCACGAAGAAATGACTTCCAGCAGTTTGGTGAACAGAGGGTGAAAACTTTGCCACGCTCCATCCTCCACAGGCATCGCTGTAGCTGTTCTAAAAATAGAATCTTCGTCCATGCCGTCGCCGCGGCTGTGCAATATTTCCCCAACTCGTATCTTAAAGCACTGAAGCCCACTGGCTGAGGGCGCAGTAATATTCTCCGACCTGAGCATCATCTAGGCAAGCCCTCTGAGCCCCTGACATGATGGAGTCCGAGTTTTAACTTGAGCGGGCCTGAACACGGACAGCCTCCATGCGTTGGTTCCCAGACCCCAAGGAGACGCTCTGACTCCCGCGGTATCCTCCCCCGGCTGGAGCTAGCGAGCCTGAATAAGTAGCTCCTGATGCCCCGTGTGCTTTTAACGCTGCATTGTTCTTGTAGATTGTGTAAATCAGGTCATGTCTTCAAAACCGCAATGATGAATGTATTCCTTACAGCGGAGAAACTCTTCTTCGGCTGTAAATTCAGGCAATGTGAATATGTACATGTACTTCCCGCATCACCTACAAAATAAAAGTCCCCATGTACTCCTGCTATCACGATAGATTTATTGTGACGAGGTGCGACAACAACAAAGCCTGTAACCTTGCGCATATGACATTTTAGACCAAATGAATGAAACAACTTACCGTATTGGCCCGAATATAAGACGACTCCGATTATAACACGACCCCTATTTTTCAAAGATCATTTTGTGGAAAAAAAAATGCTGAAGACAGTAAGGTCACTCATAAAACAACTTTTTGTTATAAAAATATTATAAACTCAAAAACTCACAACTGAAATAACATTTCACAAGATATAAAATGAAAAATTATTACTACAGTATTGAATAAAAGTATATATTCTCTTTCTCACAATAAGCAACAAATAAGAAGCCTCAAGGGGTCAAAACTGCATAAATGATGTAAATAACTTTCCAGTGCCTTCAGCTGAATCAGGCTCTGGTGGTGGGCATTCCGTCTTTCCGTTTTTCAGAGACGTATTCACTCACCATTCTATCAGTCTCTCTGAAGCGTCGCTCTTGGGACCACGGAAAGCTTTTCTCATAGCGTTAGCATCTGTAGGCGTTTTTTCTGTGCTCTCCAATAAGAACAAGGCTCTGCTCCACCAGATCTCCTGGCGGCTTGGCAGTAGTTTGATGACTCTGCTGCGTTGATCACCATCAGTTTAAAGTTGGTATCATAACTTCGCCTCTGTTGTTTGCTCAGTTGTCCAGCGTTCAGCCCCTTTGTTCCAGATGATCCGCCATTTTTCATCAGATCATTTGATCTCATTTCATCGCTCCACTCGCTCTCTGCTCAGTGATACTTTGGCTCCATCTAGCGGCGCGGATGCGTATTGACCATCTACCGTAAGTCCGCGATTATAACACGACCCCACTTTTTAGGATGCAATTTCTGGAAATAAACATCGTCTTATATTCGGGCCAATACGGTAATTGAAAAAGCATGCAAGCCAGAAAAAGCGGCACCCAGTCAATATGCGCTCATGATACGTATTTTTTTTTCTTAATTTTTTCAACTGACGGAATTCCGTCGTGGCAACGGAACTCTTTAAGCCCTGCTGTATACAAAGCGTTTACACGACAGCATACTACATAATAACCCACAATGCATTGCACTCCTCCCTGAGCCGAAATCGACCAGCTAAAGTTGATTTCACTTTAGCTCTAAACTCTTCAAATATAGAACTTTATTGAGATTTTTTTTAAAATTAGGCGACAAAGTGGTCGTTTAGAGCCGAGTGTGTCGTTTATTTGTCCGAATACCAACCGTTTATGATTTTGTTCGGACAAATTCGGTGAAATGGAAGTCAGCCACAGTGAGCAACGCACTTCTGGTTATTTTCACAAAAATAAACCACCCCTTTCCCTTTCTCATTCAAAAAAAGTGATAAATCTGTGCTTTTACTTTGAAAACAAGATAGACCCTCCAGAAAAACGCGATTATGCGATTGCATGAATTCAAGCATAAATCACCGTTTTGCCGCTGATTATGCAGGGGCCACATATTTTCCAAAAGGGCGCATAATTCCCGCAATAATGTCACATTTACCGCAAAAAAAAGAAATGGTCTTGCTTGAAGTGCTGTGACGTTCAATGAACAAGTCGTTGGTTTGAACGGCTATTTTAAGTGAATGACGAGAGCCGGTTCACAGCTGTCTGAAAGCCGTTCCTTTGTGCAAATTGTCCACGCTTCCTTCACGTGTCTCCTGAGTGTCTCCTGAGTGTCTCCTGAGTCCAGCTGTCACCGCTGCCTTCATGTGAACGGCAGAGTTTCAGTTATCCGCAGCAGCTCCAGTCACCTGAACGCAGCAGCGAGCTAGCGGAGAAGAAGTGTCCAGAAACCGGAGCGGAGCCGGTGTTTTGGAATCACTGGTTTCCCTATTAACTACCGCCTGGGTTTCTTTCACGTCCCTTGTTGCTGATAGATGTTAAAAACCAGACAAAAAGCCGTTCAGACCTTTAATGAGTCTGATTTCAACACCCGCTGCTGCTAGCAGCAACAGCAGGAAGTGCTAAAGGAAGTCAGTCACCAGTTAGCAAGGAAACCAGTTCATTTGAAACACCGTATGGAACGGTTTATTCACAGGTTTTAGCAATTGCACAAACACACAGTGTGTGTGTGTGTGTGTGTGTGTGTGTGTGTGTGTGTGTGTGTGCAATTGCTAAAACCTGTGATAGTGTGTGTGTGTTCCATTGATGAGCGTTGGTGAGTAACAATTTAAGATAAATAACGAACTAATATAAAATGAATGTGATGGAGTGGTGTGTGTGTGTGTGTGTGTGTGTGTGTGTGTGTGTGTGTGTGCGAGCGTGCGAGCGAGAGTGTGTGGGTGACCTACATATCTGGCATCTTTTCGCATATTTCACAGCATACTTCACAACTGTCCGCAATTTTACCGCATAAAATACCAAAAAAACCCCGCATATTCATTTGCATAATCAGGCATTTTAGCTCGCATAATCTGGGATTTAAGTACGCATAATCAAGAATTTTTGCTCGCGTTTTTCTGGAGGGTCTAACAAGAAGCCAATCTTTCAGCAATATATCTCGCTGAACATCGCTGTTTGGACCGGTGTCCCGATAACGGAACTGGATCAGTTACGATGCCTACCGACGGAGGCTTTTTCAGCTCTTCAACAAAGATCGGCTCGCCGTCTTCGGTACATCATGGTCGCTTTCAACATGGACTTGTTGTCAGATGTAAGTGTTTTTGTTTTTTTTTTTTTTAAACTATTTTTAATCAATGTAAATCTAATCAGAAATCTCTAACATAACATACCTACTGGCACAAAAATTGGAGGGAAAATTATATCTATAACCATACTTAGCTTGGTAAATGTACATCATTAAGAAACAGTCATTGTGAACTGAATAAAGTTTATTAAAATAAATATTCCATCATGATGCTGCGGCTGTTGTTGCTGCTGCTGCTCCGTGCTTCGGTTTCGAACACAGCCTGTGAGATAAAGAACCGAGTGCACTCCTAATAAATCTTTTCCTGTTTTGCAGGTAAGCTGGGTCTTAAGGGGCTGTATCGTGCTTCTTTAGCTAGTCCAAACCCTATTATTGGCATTAACATGTTAATAGTTTATTTTTGGCGCTAAGGAAAAGTCATTTTGTGTTAAATAAAAGATTTTCGGGGGTAATTCTGAAACCCGGAAGAGAAAACGCTCTGGCTGTGTTGGAAACCGCATACTGCCTCCTACATCCTTCCATACTCATACTATCCATCCTGCATCCTGCTTACTCAGTCCATCAAACAGTATGCAGAGCATTTACACTACAGCCTACTACATAATAACCCACAATGCATTGCACTCCTCCCCAAGCTGAAATCGACCGGCTAAAGCTGATTTCACTTTAGCTCTAAACTCTTCAAATGTAGAACTTTATCGAGATTTTTTTTAAATGAGGTGACAAAGTGGTCGTTTAGAGCCGAGTGTGTCGTTTATTTGTCCGAATACCAGCCGTTTATGATTTTGTTCGGATGAATTTGGTGAAATGTGAGCCAGCCACGGTGAGCAGCTCCAGCACGGAGGTGTCAGAGAAGCAGAGAAGCAGGAGAGAAGCAGAGCACACACCAACCCTGGACCCGCCATGGGGGGCCCCCCGCCCGGCACGGTGCTCAGCACCGTGGCCGTGGCGGTCGGTTCCCCCAACCCAGCGGCCCAGCCTCCCGGCCCGGTCGGGCTTTGGCGGCGGGCGACCGCAGATCACACCGCCGGCCGCCCCCGCCACTCCGACCGGCTCCCTGCCGACCCGCTCTGCAGCGGGACCGAGACGTGCGGTCTCTCCCAGCGGTCCTACGGAGCGGGCCCGCCCCGAGTCGGTTCCGGAGGTCCTGCGGCCGACCCCCGGGCCCCCCGGTGCGGCGTGCCGCCCCCAGCGGCGGACCCGCCTGCGAGCGCAGTTTCTCACACCCTCCGGGGCCGGACCCAGAGCGCGGGGCCAGCACCGAGGTGTCAGAGAAGCAGGGAAAGAAGCAGAGCACACACGAACCCGAGCCGCCCCCCCACCACACCCGCCGGCCGCCAGGTGGCGCAAGCTCTGTCTGGCGCAACCGCTGTCCGTTGCGTTGCATCTTGGGTAATTTCAGTATGAGTAGTGAACACACGATGTATACTCAACATTTCTGGCGAATGCAGTATGCATCCGGGAACTTCTCGCATACTCAAAATCGCATACTGCCAGTGTGAACGCACTGCATACTCAGTAAGTTAGTATGAGTAGTAGGTAAGTATGCGGTTTCGAACACAGCCTCTGTTTCACTGAAAATCCCGCCTCCCCCCCTGTGGACTTTGACTGACAGCGTGCTTCAACCAATCGGAGCTTCAAAACAAATACGTCATGCGTTAGCGTCTCTAAGGGTTAGCTTTAGCTCTTTAGCTCTAGCTTCTCTACACGCAAAGACACGAGAAAACATCTTTTCCTGTTAGAAACTCACCGAGCGCAGACCCTTCAGACTCTTGCTCCTGCTTGATTGTGGCTTTCAGACGATGGTAGAGATACAAAAAGCGGCAACGCTGATTGCAGGGGGGGGGGGGGGGGGGGGGGGGGGGGGGGGGGGGAGTTCAACTTTTGTGACATACATAAGTTTGAAGAGTTTCAAACGAGCTGTTTTCTACCCGAAGGGAGGGGCTGCTGTAGAGAGCAGCAGACTGAAAGAGATTACTCAGACATGCGTGGATGAAGGCAAATAACGTTTTGGGGGTGGTTTAAAAGGGAAATCAACTTTGTGGCATGCTGAAAACCTTAAAAAAAGTGGATTTTGCATGATATAGCTCCTTTAAACTTTAAACAAATGACACACAGCAGTCGGGGGTGATCTTGGGTGCCCTGGAATGTTGTTGATGTTGAGTTGGAAGCCAGATTTAACACAATTTAGTTGGCAAAGGCAGCTCACCACGTTTTCATGCAAGATGGCGGACATGTAGTCCTTGCAAAGTGTTGTAATGAGCCATAGAACTGTTTCATGTTTATTTCAGGTTTAGCTGACACGTGAGTTTATGAAAGATGCACATAACTGTGGCTTGGGCATGATTTTATGATCAGAACGGGTATGGAGTGGAATAAGTGTGTCATTTCATGTGAAGTGTTTGTAGAATGAGTTGTTGCAGTGGGAAAGCTGTGTTGAAAGTATCTCTGTGATTCAATATTGATGCTGATTCAATGGTTAAACTGAGATGAAAGCTCTGAAGAAGCATTTGTATTTCATCAGTGATAAGAGAGTGTTAGCATGATCTGTGTTTATTTCATCTACAGTAAGAACAGGGTTACAGTTAGGAGAATTGATTTGAAATAGATTTAGTATAGAAATAGAGTTCATAGGAATGATAGAGGTAAGAGAATAAAATGCTAAATAGGAATAAGGGTTAAAAGCACTGTAAAAGTGTAACTTGAGCTGAGTAAGAGTTTTTGTTATTGATAAAAGGGGTATATTGTGATTTTGATAGTTCAGGACTGTAAAATATGTGATCAGATGTGACTCGAGAGTTATTGTTAGAAGAAGAGTGTCATGATTGCTGTTGTTTTTGTTTTATAGTATTAAGTACATTGCATTCTGATTTTTCTGGAGCTGGTGGAGAAGAAGTCAGTCTGATGCTGCAGTCTGTGAGATCAAGAACCGAGTGCACTCCTAATAAATCTTTTCCTGTTTTGCAGGGTTTTTGCAAAATAAATATGTTCCACGGAGGATAAGTTGGCCCCTTATTTCCAACTGTGTAACATGAGATATTTATATGTGAATACATAGAAAACCCCAGACCCAAACAAAGCAAGTCTCAATACAAAATCAATTAAAATAAGTGGCTCAATATGTTTTTCAGGAGCTTTTCCGTCTGTGCAGGAGAGCCAGAGCCTTCCCAGTAAGCAGTGCAGCATGTGAGCGAGCTTCTCTGCTCCGAAACTCATCAAGACCCGTTTGTGCACAATGACTGATGACAGATTGACAGCCTGGGTGTCCTGGGTGGGAAGAGCAAAGTCACTTGACATGGAGAAGATTATGAAAGTTTTTTTCTACCAACCATCAAAACAGGAGAATTCATCTGATGTAAGATGGATAAACACAAAATTTATGATGTGTTCTAAATTTGCATTTCTTAAAGCTTGTGTCCGGAGTTTTGAAAGAATGAGTTTTTTTTTTAATTCAACATCTCAAGGTTCCCCCTCCCTCCGCTTTCTTGAGCGACCAAGCCACGCCCCTTTAACTGTGCACGTGCGTTACCCGTGAAGTGAAAATGAGAGCCTCCGAGTCCTACAGCATCCTCCATGTTGAGCTGTTTACGGTGGATGTTCAGCAGACAGTGGATATATCCGAGGTGAGCGGGGCGGCTGCTGCGTAGCTAACTCTCCTCTGCTGGGCGAGCGGCCGTGCTCTCTGGCTGCTCCACACGTTGATTGACAGCATGACAAAGCAGAAGCTCGACATCTATTGGCTGAAGCTGACCGGCACTTTTTTGGATAAGATGGGGGTCTATGAGACGAGGGCGGGGCTCATAAATACATTTTTATATTGCTTTTTGCTAATATTATATGATAGTATCGAACCAGACTGACACATTTAAGCTCTGTTAAGAAATGATTCATACACTGGAAATGAACGGAAAGTCTGGACACCAGCTTTAACTGTATATAGTCTGTCTGTCTGTTTGGTGCAGTCTTAAAGTCCGAGTTAAGCAGAAATAAATTTGTGTTATGAGTTTGTCACACTGCATAAACATGTGTCATTAACCACTGAGCCAAATTTGAATGATTAAAAAAATTGCCAAGTATATAAAATAAGGTCTCAAAATCATGTAAAAACAAGCACTTCTCTCTGCTGGGAAACCTGGGGGCGTGTCAGCTAGAAGCTCTGGAACCACGCCCACACGCGGGAGGGGAGCAGTGTTGCCAGATTGGGCGGGTTCCCGCCCAATTGGGCTACTTTAAAAGTCATTGGGCTGGGAAAAAGAGCCTTGGGCGGGCATGTAAAATTGGGCTGGTTTTAACTCCTTGGGCTGGAAAAATCAGACTTGGGCGGGAGCCCAAGTTCCGCAATAGCAGAATTTTTCACGGAAATCACGTCTGTCCGCTCTTCCGCGGCCGGTGCAGAAACGCGACACGCCCCCCTCCACTGTGTACCGCGCTGAGACGACTGCAAGGCGGCAGATACGGAAAACCAGTAGTCTGCAGCAACCATTGTCATCCTCCACAGACTGTTACTTGAACGGCTCTTTTAAGTGAACGATGAGAGCCGGTTCACAGCTGTCTGAGAGCCGTTCCTTTGTGCAAATTGTCCATGCTTCCTTCACGTGTCTCCTGAGTCCAGCTGTCACTGCTGCCTTCATGTGAACGACCGAGTTTCAGTTTTCCGCAGCAGCTCCAGTCACCTGAACGCAGCAGCTAACTAGCAGAGGAGAAGCGTCCAGAACCTGGAGTGGAGCCGGGGTTTTGGAAGAACTGGTTTCCCTATTAATTGGCGAGTTCAAAGTTCAAAGTAATAAAAAAGAAAAAGAAATTGAACTTTTGCCCGATTCTCCATGAAGGTAAGATAATTTCATTACGATGTGCATGTGTGTGTCCGCGTTTGTCCGCGTGTGTGTGCGTGCGTGCATGTGAGAACCGTGCTGTGCAGATGAGAAAGAGCAGCTGCTGGTTTTGAAATGCATTGTTTTTGCTGAATAATTTTATTGTGGCAACAGAGAGGTGTTACTTGCGTTGTCTTATACAGTTGTTTATCCTCGTTATGGTCACTATGTGAAGGTTTGTATGCTTAGGAAGTGTTTTCTGTTGTGTGTGTAATGTTTTGGCGCTATCTCATGGGTTTGGCCGAATTGGGCTGGTTTTTATAAAAATGGGCGGGTTTTCAGTTGTGCTTGGGCTGGAAACTACCATGAGGATCTGGCAACACTGGAGGGGAGCCGCTTCCAGCTGGGTCCTCTCATGAGGCTGTTAGCGCTAGCTTGTTAGCCATACCAATTTGAGCCATCAGAGCCAAAACTGACTGAGTCAGATGCTGAGAGTGCTCAGCCTCGTTCCTCACAGTCTCCATCAGAATGGTCATTTATTTGTTTTAATTAAATAGTGGGATTCCCCCGGTCCGCACCAGTTCTAAGCCAGCTGCTAGGCGCCAGCCGAGTCGACCCGCGGCTCCGAACGGGGGAGCCGTGGGTCCGCGGCGGGGGAGATTCGCGGGAAGGGCCCGGCGCGCGTCCAGAGTCGCCGCCGCCGACTGCCGACCCGACCCCCTCCGAAACCGACCCGCCTTCCGCGGCGGCTTCGGACACCGCCCCGCGGAGGAACCCCCGCGACCCCCGGGGAGAAGGCCTCCCGGACCCGGCCGCGCCTCGCGGTGCGGTGGCGGGGCCGGGGTGAGCCGACGCCCCCCAGGGACGAGGGCAACCCGCGAGGCGGGCCGGGCGTGTTTATTTAGCTAACGGCATCGTCACCCTGCACACTGTGGCACCAGGAAAGATGCAGGAGCGACGTGGAGGAGACATGCCTGGTTAGCTGACTGGCTGACTGGTTAGCTAGCTGCAAACTGTCGTACGAGATGCTATCCGAGACTCGAAAGCTAGCGGGAAAACCACCGATGCTAACGCGCTAGATGTTTTTATATCCTCAGTATCCGGGGGGCGGGTTTATGCCAATGAGGGCCGCGTTACGTAACGCGGCCCTCATTTCTGACCCGCCCATTAAATCCTGAACACAGAAGCGGTGAAAAAAGTCTGTGAAGTCTACATCCAAAATTAAATCATTAATGGAGGAATGGCTTTTATATGTTGTAAAGAAACACATTTATGACTTATTTAAGGTGTTTAGAAGAAAATGGCTGATTTTGGTTAACTCGGACTTTAACAATTTAACTGAAATAAAGTTGTTGTATGCTGAATCAAAGCCGAGTTTCAACGTGTGCCTTCATCAGGGCTGTGAACATGAATACTGTTTGGATTGAAAACTACATTTTGTGCATGTACACAAACCATAACATACTGTACTATGATTTTTTTTTTTGTATTTTTGCCAGTATGTTTTTATTTAACCAGAAATGGTAAAGAACATATTTTAAAAATCAATAGTTAATATAAATGATAACATACTAAACATGTAAAGCTTAGTTTACCTTTTACTGGAAGTTTTTAAGAAGGTCTATCTTTCAGTATTTGTTCTGTGACCTGCATTGCTGTTTTTATTTAACCACAAGGTGGCCCCTCCATTGGTAATGAAACCCAGGTAACAATACAAGTGACAGCTGACTGATTACTCTGTACAATGACTGACTGCCCTTATCTCTCTTTCTCTCCCTACAAACACACACATATTGTGTGTACATATATATATATATGTATATATATATATATATATATATATATATATATATATATATATATATATATATATATATATATATATATATATATATTTAGCGCTCTTGCCTCACAGCAAGAAGGTCCTGGGTTCAAATACCGGCCGGGGCTCGGGGCCTTTCTGTGTGGAGTTTGCATGTTCTCCCCGTGTGTGCGTGGGTTCCCTCGGGGTACTCCGGCTTCCTCCCACGGTCCAAAAACATGCATGGTAGGTTAATTGGTCACCCTAAATTGCCCCTAGGTATGAATGCGTGAGTGAATGGTTGTCTGTCTCTATATATGTCAGCCCTGCGACAGACTGGCGACCTGTCCAGGGTGTACCCCGCCTTCGCCCACAGCAGCTGGGATGGGCTCCAGCCACCCGCGACCCCGAAAGGGACCAGCGGCAGAAAATGAATGAATATATATATATATATATATATATAAACATATATGCATTAGGAGTGTAACGGTATTTGTATTCGTCCCGTACCGTCACGGTTCGGCACACACAATCACACGACGAATACACCAGTAAAAAAAAAAAAATTCCAACCTTAGATGGCGGTAATGAGCCTAAAAGCTGCCGGCAACCACCATTATCACAGAAGAAGAAGAAGTAGAACAAGCAGGTCCAAACATGAACAAACAAAGAAGAAAGTACAAGCGGAATGAGAGCTGCAGCGTGTGGCAGAGCGGATTAAACGGGAGAGTATTTGTTCCGCGTGCGTTCCCTCATACGGAGTGACGTGTGACGTGCCAGTAAACGGGAAGCAGCACAGTCAAAAAACCAGCAGAGAACGCCACGGTGGTGGAAAAACACTTTTTTAATACAAAACCCCGACATAAAAAACATTGGAGAGGCGAGATGGAACCAAATCGCGCAGCAGCGAGTTGTATAAAGAGCTCCATAGCAGAATACTAGCGATCGCCGGCTGGTGTTATGGATTAACTGGTTCCCGTGTTAACGAATGACAGCGGAGGTCTGTGTAAACACATGCTGATTACAGCAGTTGTTAAAGTAAGACTCACAAAAGACTTTAAACGTATACACTCACTGTAACTGTCGATAACCGACGTTCGCCAGAACGACTAGATGTTTCAGTCATTATTGGTCACAAGTTAACACGGGCACCAGTTAATTCGAAACATCGGCATGCTGCGCAGAGCTCACACCGAGACGTGCTGCTCCGCACGGCGGTGCTGCGGTCAGGGGAGCAGCCGCTGCTTCAGCAGCGTATCATGGAGATTTTGGGACATTATTTGAGCAGATATCAGCAGATAAATACTCTCTGCTTGGCGCTGAGGACTGCTGCTGCAGAGAGGAAGACCTGCAAGTTCCTCGTGAGACTTTGTGCGCATGTCACAGGGTCCTTGTAAACGAGGATTCATCGTGGATCGCTTTGTATGCTGTACATGAATACACTCGCGTTTAATACTATTGTTTACAATCGGATTGAAAAAACACCATGTAAACTGGGCCAATAATGTGTCGCATGGGAAAGTTTGGGAAAAATGTTCTGGTGCATTTGTGAGCTTTTTTTACTTTTTCCCCACTGTACCGAAAAACGTACCGAACCGTGACCCTTACACCGAGGTACATACCGTACCGTGGCTTTTGTGTACCGTTACACCCCTAATATGCATACATATAATGTGGGTGTGTGTGTGTGTGTGAGAGAGAGAGAGAGGGAGACAGAGAGAGAGCGAGCATATAATTTCATGATGCCATGGCCACCCCAGACTAGCTTTGCGTCTCATCCTGGCCACTCCAGTAAAAATGTCCTGGATACACCACTGACACAAACATCAGTTTCAGGTGTGTTGAAGTGTTGTTCATGCTGTGGGTTGACATCCAGCATGTCAACCCAGCTGCCTACAAAATGACTTTAAACACTGAAACAGTTTCACTGTGGTGTTGATGTAATGTTTGATATATGAATGGCAGTGGGACGAATATTTTAATCCTCTAACAAGTTAATAACATGTTCAGGTTGGACTGATCTGCTGAATGTACATCCTGTAGTTTCTGTCTACATTCAGTCTGTGTTGCAGGAGCTCCTGCTGCGTTTGGAGCATGAAAGTTAGTTGGTTCTTGGCTCCTAGTGGAGTCTGCTCTGGTATCCTGCTGTTTGGGGACGGGGTTGTGGTCGCTGAGGGGGGATCTGGGTATTCTTGCTGCTGATCAACTCTGCAGTCAGTGTTTTTTCTCTCTTCTTTTTTTTCATCCAAAAATTTGGTTGCAGTTCCCGTTTGAATGTAAATTAAATCTGACTGGTATCAGAGCTCCAGATGTCAGATTTGTCATTTGGATTATGAACAGTTTGGGCAGTGCGATTAAACGCTGTCGGGTGTTTTCTCATTTAAAGCAGTTCAAGCCTGAAATTGTCTTTTTGCAGGAGACTCACATGAGAAACAACGATCAAGTTAGACTGAGGCGTCCCTGGTTGCTGAGATTTTTCACTGAACCTTCAATTCAACTTAAACTGACTCCACAAAACACACTGAGTCATCAGGATCTGGGACCAGATGGGTTCCCAGAGGATTTTTTTTCAGGCATTTTGCCACCAACTGGTTCCCAGACTGTATTCTGTTCATGTTGAATCTCTGTCAAATGACTTTCTTCCTCTGACATTGAGACAAGCATCAGTCAGTGTTCAGTCCTGTCCCTCGTCCTCCAGGCCTCATGAACTGGATCAATCTTGGTCAACCCCTCTGGCTTTACTGGAAACCTGCTGCTCATTTCCACATGAAAGATTTGGTTTCAGTTTAGAAAGCAGTTTACATTTAGATTTTCCACCATATCAGCTCCACTGCTGGGAAATCCTGTGTTTCAACCTGAGTTTACTGATCCCACCTTCACCTCATGGATCAATAAAGGACTGAAATGTTTTAGGGATCTTTATAAAGATGGGATTTTCTCTTCTTTTGCTGCTTTGGCCACTGAGTTCAACCTCCCATCTCTTTAGGTTTCTCCAGGTGAGGAACTGGGTAAAAGTCTGATTTCCTCATTTTCCAAAACTCCCACCTGAGCAGATGAGGAGGAACCTCCACAATTCAATCCCCTGCAAAGATCTTTCATTTAAACATGTATAGAATCATTCAGTCATATGATGGTTATTGAACTACCAGAACAAAGGAGGCTGGCAGTGTGAGATGGGTTTGGTCTTTGAGGAACGATGGTGGGAATCTGCTCGGAGTGTTTTTCATCAGACTTCCATCTGTGCTCCTCTGACATTGATACAGGTGAAGGTTGTGTTTAGAGGTCTTTATTCCAAAACTGGCTTTGCTCAGATGTCTCCTGACAAAGTCGACGTCTGTGACAGATGTTCTGGTTCACCCTGTAACCTCACTCACATGTTTTTCTCCTGCCAGACTCTCAGAAAAAATGAGATTCTCCAGGCAGGGCGAGCTGAACAAATATAACAAGAAACGGCAACTATTTATTGACTTTATGCTAATACTTAGGCTTCATTCCCCCACACTAGGGCTGAACGATATATCGTTATCATATCGATATCGGGATATGAACATTCAGGACATTAGTTTGTCAAAATCGACGATATCAAGATTTCCCCTGCTTGCCCTGCATGTAAGCTTGCCGGTGCACAGGTCAGGCCAGCCAACCACAAACTTCGTTTACTGGTTGACAGATGATGGCAGCCAATGAGAAACATCAGAGGGAGGGGCAGGAGGGAGATGGAGAGGCACACTCGCATGTGCTACACGCAGAGGAGAAAGCAAAACAACAACATGAGAGCTGAAGAGAGCGCGGTTGCAGAATCTGCACAAACGAATTTGGTGGTAGTGGCAGTGAGGTCTCATAAAAACAACAGCTTTTTTTTCTTTTTTACATCCTTTTGTATTATCAGGGCGCAAAATTCCCTATAAAATGGCGGTGGGGACCAATTGAGATCGAATCTCCGCCGGTTTAGGCGCCATATCAGTAGGTCCTTACCGCCTGTTGGCTTTTTTTTAATCATGAAATTGCGTCGCTTCTCTTTTAATGAATCAATCATAACCAACACGCCTCGTAACTCTGGGATTCCATTTTTACATTCTTCTTCTCTGTGCTTCACACTGCACTATGCATCTAACAATCACAATGCGCCCTCTGCTGGATTGAAGGAGGTACTGCTTGATTCCGGCGCTGCTTTGAACTCCAAACAACAAATACTTAAGAACACAATGACAGCAATGGGTGTAAACAGTAGTAACTGTAAATATGCAAATCTGCCAAAACAGTTAATGATTTACTGCGATACTACAGTTCTCCACTCCTGAATGAGGAAGTCACAGCTGCAGGCATGGGCGCAAATACAGAACATCAATGAACATCAGTGAGAGAGGTCCTCTAGGGTCTGATACATACACAGACAAAACCTGGTCAGATTAAGAACTGAATAGAATCAGAATCTACACTAACATTCACAGCCATCAGCAGGATCTCAGCTAAAATACTTTGTTCCAATTGGGAGCAACTACATTGTATGAAATGTGATTTGTGCTGGTATGGATTCTCGGGTTAATGTGCCGCCACCACCAAAGGAACTTGTCAAAGCTGGGATGCTTCAATCAGCAATTAGCAACATGCATACCTACAACAAAATAAATAAAAATCATTTTATAAATTTGCAACTTGGGGTGGGCCATATAGCATAAGAAGATATACCATCCCAGACACAGAGCAGCAAATAGATATAAACAGAACTAAACAAGTACAACAAAATACAACAGTTTAATTTAAAAATTATTGTTGGATCCTGTTTTTGATCAGCATTTTACAACATTGAAAATTAAGGACCTGTTAAAACTTGTGAGGAACTGTTAAAATTTTCTGAGGACCTGCTGAAAAAACTTGGAGGGCCTGTTAAAATGTTGACGAATTTCATGCCCTGTATTATGATGTTTTTATTTTTCTGAAAAATGCTTAACTTTCACTGAATTCATTGTAATATATCGTATCGATATCGAGATATCTGGCATGGATATCGAGATATGAAATTTTGCCCATATCGTTCAGCCCTACCCCACACTCCTGCAATTATTTATTATTGTATGTTATCTTACAGGTTTTGTTCTTATGGCCATGTTTGACACTTTTTATTGCACATTTTTTGTTTGTGTTTTATTTTGAGTTTATTCAATTTCAATTTGCTCGATATATAAAACTTGAAAAAGGACAGGTGTACAGATGTGATTTCATGTCAGTGCCATAATGCACTGCACCGGACGGTAGAGGAGCTCAGCGGCTCCTCCAGCGGCCGACTGAGACACCCTCAGTGCAGGAAAGAGCAGGTCCTTCATCCCCACCGCTGTCAGACTGGAAAACTCCACTGTGTAGAATATGTGCAACAATCCTGGACATTTTAATATCCTGCAGTCAGCGTGACTTTATAACCCCCATAAGAAATCACTGACACTATTACACCACTCATTCTGCTGCAAGAAAAACATAATTGTTGTGTTAGTATATTTTATAGTTCCTGTTATATTTTAAGATTTATGTTGTCAGTAAAGTTAGATCTTTTCTTTTTTTAATTTTCTTTTGTTCTGACGATTTGCACTGTTACTTATTCTTATTTGTTATTTACACCTCTCATCACTTTTTGCAAAGCCCTCTGTCCTACGAGCACCTGTAAATCTATGTGCTGTGAAATTTCTAAAGACCATTCTATTGTATTCTCATATTTTAGTGAGCTTACCAATAAAAATAGATGAAACAAAATGATTCTGACTGATTTGATCTTTGTTCTTTTGGAGAGCTGAACTGATGTGAACACCACACAGAAGCAGAGTCCAGTGGAGGACGTGTCAACAGCCGAGGTGACTGGACACAAAGCCAACAAGTCAAGAGTTTGCAGTTTGTGAGCTTTTGGAGCTCCAGTTGGGAGATCAGTGACAGTTTGATCCAGGAGAGATCAGCCTGCTTTGAAAGCTGAAGGTCAACATGGAGCGTGTCAGAGGTTCAGTCAATGATCCACTGCAGCTCCTTTCTTGTTCTACCAAGGTTTGAAATGTGGAGCTGCACACGGCTCTGCCACAGTCACAGGACTGAAGCTCTGAGAAGAAGATTCAGTTTCTCATGGAGATCCTCAGAGTGGATCACTCTCACATCAGCCTGATGTCTGAACCTCAGTGTCAACACAACTTTCACACAACACAAACTAAACATGGAGTCTGACCTCAGATCCTCCAGACTGCAGAGTGGACTCTCCAGAAAACCACACAGCTGCTCAACTCCTGAATCCTGCAGCTGGTTCTCACTCAGGTCCAGATGTTTCAGATGTTTCAGGAGGGAGGGGTTGGACTTCAGAGCTGAGGCCAGAGAAGAACAGCTGATCTCTGACAAACTGCAGTCCATCAACCTGAATAAAGAGAGAAAGCAGCAGAATCAATGAGGAGGAACCAACCAGATGTGTTGATGGAGAAATGAGCAGCTCCACATTACTGTGTCCTGATCAATGAGCTGTTCTGTTGTTGTGGATCTTCATCACTCACATCATCCTCATGCAAAACTCAGCCACACCTGCTGATGAGGACCAGAGGGCGGGTCCACATGACACCAGCTTTAAAGTCGTAGCATTGGCTCCCTGTCTGCTTCAGGGTGGATTTTAAGCTTCTTTAACTACTTTTTAAATGTCTTAACGGCCTTGCTCCATCTTATTGATCTGATCAGCTTTGACCACATCGACCCTCGTGGATCCTGAGCTCCTCCAGCAGCTCCTCTGATCCACATCAGAAGAAGAACAAAAACTCACAGTGAGGCAGCTTTTAGCCACGATGGCCTCCATCTGTGGAACAGCCTGCTGGAGAAGCTCAGGACTGCAGAGACTGCTGGGAGTTTTAACAGAAGGTTAAAGATTCACCTTTTAAACAGGCTTTTAATTGACCTTTTAAATTCTTCCGATTTTTTGTTGTTGCTGCTTATTTTGATGTATTTTTTTAATGTCAATTTTAGGTCATTTTACTATTTCAGGTTTTACATCGTATCTATTTGATTGATGTATTTTTACTCTTTTCAATACTCCCATTATTTTATTTATCCTAGTTTTGGCCCTTCATCCTTTTTTTTCATCCCTTTTATACTTTTTTAACCCCAGTGTTTCCTCAGGAGGTCCTCCACACTGGTGGCTGTATCAGCTCTGCTGCTGGGGGTTCTGTCCATGGGGCCCTTTGGCCCGGCTGGTTGGGGGGCTCCCCACCTCGGGTGCAGACGCCTCCAACAGTCATGACCTGTGACCCCTCCCAGTGAGGACGACCCCAAACCGTAGCTTTTTCCAGGATCTTCAGTGCCATGCCATATCTCCTTACTGTGTGTGTGTGTGTTTGTGTGTGTGTGTGTGTGTGTGTGTGTGTGTGTGTGTGTGTGTGTGTGTGTGTGTGTGTGTGTGTGTAATTGCGTGTGTCTGCATATGGAGTGCTGAAGGGATGGGTTCTCTGTTTCGGTTTTCCTTTGTTTAGTTGTCGTCTCGTCATGGTTGGAGCTTGTTTTCAGCACTTTGTGCTGCTAAAAGTATGAAAAGTGTTTGATAATAAATTTTGACTGATCGGCGTCAACACAACAGTCACACACCTCCTCATGTTCACACACACATCAGGAACCTGCTGCTGAGCTCAGTCCACTCTCTCACTGCAGGATCAGAGTCTCAGATCACAGCTGCTGACAAACATTTCTCCTTCTACAACAGTAACAGACAGTCAACTGACCCCAGAGTCTCCAGACTGCAGAGTGGACTCTCCAGAAAACCACACAGCTGCTCAACTCCTGAATCCTGCAGACGGTTCCTACTCAGGTTCAGCTGTTTCAGATGTTTCAGGAGGGAGGGGTTGGACTTCAGAGCTGAGGCCAGAGAAGAACAGCTGATCTCTGACAAACTGCATCTCCTCAACCTGAATAAAGAGAGAAAGAAGTGAGATTAGAGGACAAAGTCTGATGTTGAAGTCATTGAGAGCTGAAGAAGGTTCAGACTGGAAGAGTTTAGAAATGTAAAGTCCAAACAGCTGAAGCCTCCAGGAGGAGAAGAGCTCTCATCAACATGCTGATCACTAACATGCTGCAGAGCTCAGTCCACACACACACACACACACACACACACAGACACACGCACGGTCTCGTATTTCTATCCTTGTGGGGACCGTCCATTGACTCCCATTCATGTCTAGCCCCTAACCCTGACCCTTACCCTAACCCTAACCCACACCACAACAAAGCCTAACCCTAAAGAAATGTTTTTGCACTTTTACTTTTTTCAGTAACAACAACATGGTCAAGAAAACACTGTTTCTCCTACTGAGGACCGGAAAAAGGTCCCCACAAGGCACGTCGTTCCACGTTTTGCTATCCATGTGGGGACATTTGGCCCCAACAAGGATAGAAATACGAGAACACACACACACACACACACACACACACACACACACACACACACACACACACACACACACACACACTTCCTTTTAAAGTCAGAACAGTAAAGCGTGAAGACAGAACTGACAGTTAGCGTAGCGGCTAGCGAGTCAGACTGAGTGAGCTGAAGGCCACTGTGACTGAGACGGAGGGATCACTATCAACCTGGACACATGATGTGGTGGAGCTCCAGAAGAAAGAGGAGAAACTTTCTGCTCAGGTTTCAGCTCTTGAGAATAAAAATGAAGATTTAGAGGGGAGATCTCCAGTGACGGGAATAACCGCCTGAAAATAAACAGTGTTACGATTTTTAATAAGAAGTAATCTAATTACTTTTTCCAGCATTACAACGGCGTTTCTGTTCCTGACAATAAACAGCTGCGTGGGTCCGTTACTATAATTCACTGTGTTTAACTTGGTTTTCTCCTCCTGAGTCCAGCTGTTCCAACAAACGTGCGGAGCATGAAGTTCATGTCCAGAAAGAAGGAACAGTATTGGTGCAAAGTGCGTCACGTGACGACCGAGCCACGACTCATGTCACTCATCTCATGACGCTCAGAATGTGTCACAGTGCCGATTTCACCTGGAGAACTTTTGGCGTTCAGGAGAGTGAAAATAAATCTTTCTCATGAGCTAAAGATGGCGTGGTCCCCGAAGGTCGGAGCCAGATCAGACGATAGTCGCTGTGATCGTAAACCAACCAGAGGAAGACCTGGACGGATGTTAACACACAAACAGCTCCTCAGTGAGGCACGGACATGACAGGGCAGAGCAGACAGAGATACAGCCAGAGAGCCCCGATCATTCAGAGGCAGCTTTTAATGGAAGGACAGACATCTGTTGACACACATCTACTGTGTTTGATTATTCTTTAGAAATGTAGAAATGCTATCTGCAGTTACTAATCACATTTGATTGGTGTCTTGTCTCATATTATCACACAGCAACTTTTGAATAATTTAGATTAATGTAGTGTTTCCTGTTTGTAATTTATTCTGTCAAGTGTCCATTTATTTCATTCATCATAGATTCAGTTTTAGAAGAAATAATTGAACTTAAAGTTTCATTGAGAGGGAATCCAAATTGACATATTTAAACATGTTTTATTCAAGGTAACACAACAGTGACGTTGCCTGGTCATTAGTTACTTTTAAAATGTTACTCAGTTACTTTTTCTAAGAAGTAACTTGAAACTATAACTAATTACTTTTATAAAGTAACTTCCCAACACTGGAGATCTCACAGAAATAACATCAGAATAATCAGGATATTGTAAGAATGAAAATGAGGATGCAAATGCTAAAGTTCAGTTGACACAGATATCAGGTTTCAGGTGTGTTGAAGTGTTGTTCATGCTGTGGGTTGACATCCAGCATGTCTATGTTCAGAAATGGCCGTGGGGGGGCGCTGTGAGTTAGCAGGTGTGGCTGTTGGGAGGAGAGGAAGAAAAACAGGAAGATGAGGCGTTTAAATGGACCTTGGAGATCTGATTTAAGAGCCAGCTGCCTACAAAATGACTTTAAACATTTAAACAGTTTTACTGTGGTGTTGATGTAATGTTTGATATATGAATGGCAGTGGGACGAATATTTTAATCCTCTAACAAGTTAATAACATGTTCAGGTTGGACTGATCTGCTGAATGAACATCCTGTAGTTTCTGTCTACATTCAGTCTGTGTTGCAGGAGCTCCTGCTGCTTTGGAGCATGAAAGTTAGTTGGTTCTTGGCTCCCAGTGGAGTCTGCTCTGGTATCCTGTTGTTTGGGGACGGGGTTGTGGTCGCTGAGGGGGGATCTGGGTATTCTTGCTGCTGATCAACTCTGCAGTCAGTGTTTTTCTTCTCTTCTTTTTTTCATCCAAAAATGTGGTTGCAGTTCTTGTTCTAATATAAATTAAATCTTGATTTATAAATCACTTCCAGTTGTAGAAACTGAAATCCTTTCTGATCAGGACGGCAGGTATTGGATTCTTTTAGGGACTATATTCCCTCTTCCAGTTTTACTTGTCAATGTTTATGCACCAAATTTTGATAACCATATTTTTATGAACGAGCTGTTTGAAAACTGACCATCTCTAAATGAAACATTCTTTATTTTTGGCGGGGACATGAACTGTGCTCTGAATTTTGAACTGGATTCTTCCAAACCTGGATTAATCCAGTCCCAAATGGCTGAAGCTCTCTGCAGTTCTATGTCTAATCATGGCTACATCGACCCCTGGAGGTTTAGTAACTCTACTGAGAGGCAATATTCCTTTATTCACATGGCCACCAAACATTTTCCTGTATAGATTATTGTTTTATTGACACCAGACTGATGCTCAAAGTGACTGATATTGTATTTCATCCTATTCTGGTTTCAGATCAGGCTCCTTCATCCCTGGACATTCAAGTTTCACCTGAATCTCGACATCCCACTCAGTGGAGATTTAACATTTCACTTTTATCTGATGATCAATTTCATAAGTTTATTATAAACTCTGCTGAAGATTTAATCTCTTTGAACCAATCTGAGTCTGAGCCTGTTTCAACTGTGCTCTTGTTGGAGTCTTTAAAGGTTTATTTACAGGGTCACATTATTTATTATTCTTCACATGTGAAAATATTCATCTTTCAAACACTCAAAAGCTCTCAGCTGATCTAGAATCTGTAGATCAACGGCTGGCCGACACTCCTTCTCCAGACTTGTTAAAGTGACGTGTGGCTTTAAAAACAGAGCTGGACCTGATTACAACCAACCAGGCAGAACGTCTCTCACTACACTCTCCTTCTAGATATTATGAATCTGGGGAAAATCCTGGAAGGTTATCAGCTCACCTGTTATGTCGCCAAGCAGCCTCACGATCAATACCTCACATTAAAGACGGGTCGGGAGGGTTGGTAGAGGAACCAGCCCTGATTGATTCAGGATTAGGACGTCTTACTTTGACATCATGTCTCAGATACTTTCAGAACAACTGACATTTCTCCTCATATGGCTGTCTTTGGGTTTCCTGAAGAACATTCTCACTTCTCATCTGAGCAGTTAGAGGTTTTAATGTTCACTTCTCTGATAGCGAGACGCCATCTCCTCCTCCACTGGAAATCCCAAAACGCTCCATCCAATACACTTTGGACCAACGAGGTGATGTTTTTGAAAAAGTAGAAAAAATGAGATTCTCCAGGCAGAGCGAGCTGAACAAATGTAACAAGAAATGTCAACTATTCATTGACTTTATGCTAATATTTAGGCTTCATTCCCCCACACTGCAATTATTCATTATTGTATGTTATTTTACAGATTTTCTTCCGAGGGCCATGTTTGACACTTTGTTTCGCACATTTTTTGTTTGTGTTTTATTTTATTCGTCTTTAATTTGCTCAATATATAAAACTAAAAAAAAGATGTGTACAGATGTGATTTCTTGTAAGTGCCAGAATGTTTTTGTGAACTTACTCATTAAAATAGATGAAACTAAATTATTGTGACTGATTTGATCAGTGTCAACACAACTTTCACAAAACACAAACTCAAACATTGAGTCTGACCTCAGAGCCTCCAGACTGCAGAGTGGACTCTCCAGAAAACCACACAGCTGCTCAACTCCTGAATCCTGCAGCTGGTTCTCACTCAGGTCCAGATGTTTCAGATGTTTCAGGAGGGAGGGGTTGGACTTCAGAGCTGAGATCAGAGAAGAACAGCTGATCTTTGACAAACTGCATTTCTCCAACCTGAATAAAGAGAGAAAGAAGTGAGATTAGAGACAAAGTCTGATGTTGAAGTCATTGAGAGCTGAAGAAGGTTCAGACTGGAAGAGTTTAGAAATGTAAAGTCCAAACAGCTGAAGCCTCCAGGAGGAGAAGAGCTCTCATCAACATGCTGATCACTAACATGCTGCAGAGCTCAGTCCACTCTCTGTCCCTCCAACATCTGGAATCCTCCTAAACTCCTCTCAGTCATTTGACTTCAACAGATTCTAACTTCAGACAGTGAACTGACCTCAGAGCCTCCAGGTTACAGTTTGGACTCTCCAGTCCAGAACACAGAATCTTCACTGATGAATCCTGCAGCTTGTTGTAACTCAGGTCCAGATGTTTCAGATGGGAGGGGTCAGACTTCAGAGCTGAGGAGATCACTTCACAGTGAGAATCAGAGAGTCCACAGGAAGAAAGTCTGTAATGAGACACAGAGAGGACAGGACGTTATGAGAGAGGACACTTTGTTGGACTGTTTGACATCAGAGCTTCAGATCTTCTTCTCTGGTTTGACTTTGGCTTCATGTGGACATGAAGGAGAGAACATGGAGTTCTGGAGTCATGGAGCAGTGAAGACTGACGGGCCGCAGGTGGAGCAGAGGTTAGTGCCTCAGAGCAGGAAGGTTGTGGGTTTGAATCTAATACTGTGTGTGTGTGTGTGTGTGTGTGTGTGTGTGTGTGTGTGTGTGTGTGTGTGTGTGTGTGTAATATTCTGACTGAACTGATCTTTGTTCACAGCGTTCTGAGTTTCTTTCTCTGGTTTAAAAATGTTCAAATCAAAAGTCTTCAATCAAAATGATCATCTGTGGTCATTTTCTGGATTCTTCTAATAATCAGACCTCATGAAGAGATATAAACCGTCACTGAGCTCTGATCTTCATCACAAGTATGATCAGTGCATCCAGAGCCTGACACACAGTGCTGAGCCACGTTTCTTCAGGACAGATCATTGACAGGACTTGACAGGAACATTTTCAGCTCCTTGCTGACTGAACTTGGCAGAGGTGAGGTTTAGAGCCAATGCTTTGGTCGATTATCACCCCGAAAAATGTAATTTCCTTCACCCTCTCCACTTTTACATCCTCTATTATAACTTGAATTTCCTTTTTCCCTTTACAGGAACCAAACAAAATGAAAATAGTTAATGAGTTTATTTGTATCAAACCATTTTTTCAACTGATCTAATTCTGACATTTCCTTTGTGAGTTGTTCCAGGTTCTCCTCTGTTCAAAATATATTTGTATCATCAGCAAATAAATCAAAACTAGAAAAAAATTGCAGTTCCTAAAGAAACTGAAAGTGTGAATGCTGAGCTGAAAATGTTAAACTGTAATGCAGAAAAAGCTCAATAAGCAAAGTTGAAAAACCCTGAAATAAAGTTGAAAAAGGTTTAAAAGTTTGAAAACACTGCAAAAAGTTGAAAAAAGTTGAAAAGGGTTGACAATGTTTGAAAACACTGCAAAAAATTGAAAAAAATTGAAAAGGTTGACAAAGTTTGATAACACTGCAAAAAGTTCAAAAACACTGAAAAAGGTTGAAATAGTTTGAAAAAACTGCAAAAAGTTGTAAAAAGTTGAAAAAGTTTGAAAACACTGTAAAAAGGTTGACAAAGTTTGAAAACACTGCAAAAAGTTGAAAAAAGTTGAAAGGGTTGACAACGTTTGAAAACACTGCAAAAAGTTGACAAAAATTGAAAAGGTTGACAAAGTTTGATAACACTGCAAAAAGTTGAAAAGCATTGAAAAAGGTTGAAATAGTTTGAAAACACTGCAAAAAGTTGTAAAAAGTTGAAAAAGTTTGAAAACACTTCAAAAAGTTGAAAAAAGTTGAAAAAGGTTGACAAAGTTTGAAAACACTGCAAAAAGTTGAAAAAATTGAAAAAGGTTGAAAAATTTTAAAAACACTGAAAAAAGTTGAAAAAAGGTTGAAAACACTGCAAAAAGTTGAAAAAAATTGAAAAAGGTTGAAATAGTTTGAAAACGCTGCAAAAAGTTGAAAAAAGTTATACAATTTTGAAAACACTGCAAAAAGTTGCAAAAAGTTGAAAAAGGTTGAAAAAGTTTGAAAACACTTCAGTTGAAAAAGTTTGAAAACACTGCTAAAAGTTGAAAAAAGTTGAAAAAGGTTGAAAAAGTTGGAAGAAGCAGTAGAGTCACTAGGTGCGTTTACATGGTCACTTTTTTGTTGATCAGATCAAATTAATTCCAATCAGGAGATCCGATTAGCCCGTTTATATGAACACTTAATAAATTGATCGGAATATCGTGACTGTTTATATGTTCCAAAATGTGATCTGATTAATTTCCGTGGATTAATCCCAGAATGCTTTGCACTGTGACGTCACCGCTTTGCGCATGCGCACTGGCTCCCGGAACCGGCTTTTACCCGGAAGCCCGCGAACATTTAAAATGGAATTCACCCGAGTTATTACGTTTGTCGCCTTTATTCTTTCTATTTTTTGAGACTACAGCATCAAAGATGCCTTCTCTTAGCACAAACTATAGTTAGGAAGAGACGCGCACGGGACGCTTTTTTACGTGATGTGGCACGGATTACTCTGCTACCTGCCCCGCCCCCTAAGACGAGACATCTGTGGATGAAAGTCCGAAGCCGGGAATGGTGGGATAAGGTTGTGTTACTGGAGTTCACAGACGTGGAATGGAAAGAAAAATTCCGCATGAAGAGACAGTCTTTCATCAAACTCTGCACAATGATGGAACATGACATGGCACCAAATGACGCTGCTGTCAGGGCTCCTGTCCCGCTGATGATGCGTGTTGCAATTGTACTCTATAAACTCGGGAGTTGTGCAGAGTACCGTGTCATTTCTAATCAGTTCGGTGTCCACAAAAGCACGGTAAAAAAGTTTGTATATTTATTCTGCAAAGCCATGATTAAAGGACCTATTAAACAGCTGATCTGTATGCCAAATGAGGACGACGCTCTGGAGATCGCCAGGAGCTTTGAGGAGTCCCATCATGTCCCCCAAATTATGGGACTAATTGATGGCACACATATTCCTATCCTCCCTCCTTCAGATGGCTACAAGGACTTTGTAAACAGAAAAGGCTGGTCTTCCTATGTGCTCCAGGCTGTAGTTGACCACAAATACAGGTTTGCTTGATTAGTAAATTGTTAAAGAATTTTTAAATATTTAGGTTTTACTTTTTTTAAAATCTAACATTGTTATTAATTACTGTAAAAGATGTCAATAAAACTGTTTCAGAAATATGAAATGAAAACTCCTATTTTGTTTCAGCTATTTCTATTTAAAACAAACTGACAAATTTACATATATGAAGTTGCATGTTTCAGGTTTCGGAGCATCAGCTGCAGAGTGCCAGGAAGTGCCCATGATGCTAATGTTTTGCGTCATTCAGATCTATTTAAAAGAGCTCACCTGCTGCCAAAGGTAGTGTCCAACCTTTTACTGTGAGAATAAAGAAATCACTCAATATTTGACTACATTGTTTCAGAAAACACTAAACCTTTTCCTTTTTTAGGGTGTAAAAAACATTGAGGGAGAAGAGGTACGGCTCCAAATTGTTGGAGATCCTGCCTATCCACTTCTTGACTGGTTACTGAAAGGCTACACAAATTCTCCACATTTGACCCCGGAGGAACAGTCCTTCAATGTTTACTTGAGCTCCCTTCGTGTTGCTGTGGAGAACACGTTTGGGATTTTGAAGTCAAGGTGGAGAGTGCTGCTGAAACGAAGTGATTTTCACTTTACCTTCTCACCAACCGTGATTGCAGCCTGCTGTGCACTCCATAACTTTTGCCAAAATGAGCAAGACAATATTAACAGCAGCTGGATGGAGGGTGCTGGAGATTTTGACGCTGTCTACCCTCAGCCCAGACCAGCAGTGACTCTGCAGAGCAGCTCCATTGGCAACAGTACAAGGATGGCACTGAAGACCTATATGTCCACCCACTTTCCTCTGCGTACTGGTCACATCCATTAACAAGTAATCTGACAAACAGGAACAATTTTTTTTTATTTTTCCACGACAGACTTCTCCCTCAAACTAAAACAGCAAACAAGTATGATTTCAAAAACAGAACATCGTACGACAGCAGGTAAACATTAGTTGTAAAAAAAAAAGAAAAGAAAAGGTGCAAATGTAAATTTGTAAACTGTTACACTCAAGTATACCAGCTACATACAATATATACACTCAAAAGTATACCAACTATATACAATATATGTACATACACTATATACAAATCTGCTTAACAATCAAAACAAGTACAGTGAAAATATAATTGGGGTGTCAGAACATAACCAAAACTTATTTTTAAACCCAGCAACAACTAAAATGTCATTTCATCAACAATTTGCAACAGTAATATTGAATTCTATAAATTGTGTAGATTGTAATCATAGTTTGTACTGTTCTCAGGGTAGTAAGGTGGCATGTGAACTCCAGAGCTGGAAGTTTGAGTGAAGGACTGTGGATGATGGTGGACTGGTGGGCCGTGTCCTGATGGAGGTGCTGAGTAGGGTTGAGGAAGGAGAAGTCTCAGACCATCCAACATTTGCCCCATAAGACGTTCCGTTGAGCGGGTGCTTTCCTCCAGGAAGTGTGACAACATTCTCTCCTCTCTTTCCAAGTTTCTTTCATGCTGTTGTTCCATCCTGTCCAGGAAGGCTTTCTGCTGAGCTGACCAGTCGTTCAGAAGTGTTGCATAGCCAGATGATGACTTTCGTTCTGTGAAAATATTTTTAGTTTGTAAAACCATAAGTTTCAAAGGTCAATCCTTTATTATTTAACAGTCATGTAAATAACTTATAACCAACTCCTGTATTTATGTTTTCAGAGCAAACTTGTAAGAAAGAAAAGAAAAAAAACCTTCAAATTTTACATTCACATGTGCCAGTACAGTCAATGAAAGTGAACAGAATGTATGGGCTTTTTGTATATAGTTAGTTTGCATTTATTTAAATTTTAAAAAAAATTTTGTGAGCACAGATTCATGTTCTGTGTTTGGACACTTCAGTCAGAATTAAAAAAGATGTATTTGTTGAAATAAAAACAAAATACGTGTCCAATGGCTTTTTTCGTTTTTATGCAGCATACAAAAGTAATGCCAAAGACTTCAATTTTTTTATGATGTGACAGTTTTGCTCACTTACTTTTTCTTGCTGGAGCTTCAGAGGCGATGTCCTCCCTTCTGTCCTGTTCAGGCTGAGGAGAGTTACAGTCTTCCAGCTCCTCAAAAGCGCTGTTTGTATCATCTAAATATGAAAAGAGTCGTTATCGTGGTAGCATCATTTCAAGGAGGAAAATGTGTTTTTCACTCTGTGGCTGGACGATTATCTGGAAGCCCTGGTTAAACTAGCAGGCCTTCACTACATCAACCTGAAGTAAACAGTGAACTACGGAAAAAGAGACGACAGCAGTTTCATCAGAACTTACCACATGCGCTTTCGGGCGTCTCAGGAGAGCTGTCGTCTGGAAACCCCACATCCACCCCAGTGTCATCCAAATTCGACAGCGGCCGACCTCCAATGATCTCGTTCATTAAATTATAAAAACGAAAGTTGGTTGGGGCTGCTGCTCCGCTTCGGCTTGTCTTTAGCTTCGCCTGATAGAAAGCGCTCTTCAGTGCCTTCCAACGGTTTTTTATTTGGTCTACTGACCTGCTGACTCCACACTCTCCCAGCTTCTCATGAACCTCATTAAACAGTTCACTATTTCGGACTTTCCGACCGTCCAGCCTTTCGACTATTTTCAATTCTTTTAAAATGTTTAAAAGCGTATCCGTTTCTTCGACACTCCAGTTCACCCTTACCGCCATCTTGTTCAAAACACAGACGTCGGTACCGGCAACGTCATGACGTCGGGTGAGCTGACGTCACAGACATGCGCAGAAAGCTCCAACTGCTGGGATTAAGCCGATGGCTGTGTTTAAACCACCCCCTTTGATCCGATCAAAATTTTAATCGGACCGGGCAAATATGATCGGATCAAAGTGTTTATATGGTGAAAATTTAATCGGGTCAGCAATTAATCTGATCAATTTTGGTCCATGTAAACACGCCTACTGTCAGAGTAACAGAGGATCAATAGAGCTCAAGTCTTAATGGAAAAATCCAGACTAATCAAGCAGCAGTCAGCACAACAGGTGTGTCTGTTGCCATGGAGACCAGCTGCACAGCAGCCATGACAGTGAATCAGCAGTTCTTACGGAGGGCGCATGGTTGAAGAAAATGTCGTGCCTGGAGAACCCAGAGGTGAAATTGAAAAAGATTTTCACACAATCAGATTCAGAAGTCTTTCATGAATTTAATGGTGCAGGAATCATGTCTGTAGGATCATCCATTCAGCCACAGCGATGGTGCGAACATGAGTGAAGTTTTGGATTTGAGCGAGAAAATCTCTCTCCAAAATGCATTGGAGCGGATGGGAGAAAATTCTGCACTCTCCTCAAACAAATGCAGCTGGAGAGAGAACCGTTTGAGATAGAGACAAAGTGACTCAATTGTACGGGTTACAACAAAAATGCCTACGTTTTGAGGGGTTATTGTGCAGATTGAGCCAGAAATGTGGCCGTACGGACGAGAAAAGAATTTTTTTTTTTTGGTTAAAATCGAGAGCTTCCCCCACTCTAACTGCCACTCTCCCACTCTAGCTTCTCCAATACACACCCATTGTAAACTCCAAATACGGCTGAAATTCTCTCCGTACTTGAAGGCTCACAGTTTAAATTTGGTAAAATATCTGGACATGATATAACATACCTGAATAGAGAACAAAAATGCCTACATTTTGCAAGTAAAATGACTTGTCTACGTCAAAGTATGACAAAGTTGTAAGGGGTCAAAGTTGAAACAGTTCAAAGGTCAGTTGAAGGGTTTTCCCATCCACTTCAATGTTAAAAATAATTTTAAAAAGTTGAAATATTTCAAAAAGTTGAACAAAGTTGAAAAAGTTTAAAAAGGTTGAAGAAAGGTTTTAAAAAGTTTAATATTTTAAAAGTTGAATGGTGAAAATCGGTTAAGATTTGAAGAAGTTATAAGGTTCCAAAGTTTGAAAAAATCTCCATCCGTTAACATGGGGTAAAAAGTTGCACAAAAGTTGAAATATTTAAAAAAGTTTAAAAGATATTAAAAAGCCAGAACATAGCCAGAATGTCCTTAAAAAGCTGCACATTTTGATATCTGAATGGTTCAAATCGGACAAAATTTGTAGGAGGAGAAGCGTGCCAAAAAATGGCGGAAGAAGTCAGAAGAGGAATGTATTTGTGTGAATGCCTTCAGCATTCACACAATGAAGTGTTGTGGAGATCTTGAAGACGTCATTTATATATATTAGAACCTGGTGATCCATAAATGCAGCTCACTGTCACATTCTTTTCTTTACCATGTAGATTTCAACTGTTATGCATTCACACACTTCCTTGCTGTTGTGATTTTTCGCACCACTTTATGCATTAGTTGTGTGAATGCCTGAGGCATTCACACGATTACATTCCTCTTCTGACTTCTTCCGCCGTTTTTTGGCACGCTTCTCCTCCTACAAATTTTGTCCGATTTGAGCCATTCAAATATCAAAATGTGCAGCTTTTTAAGGACATTCCGGCTATGTTCTGGCTTTTTAATATCTCTTAAACTTTTTGAAATATTTCAACTTTTGTGCAACTTTTTTCCCCATGTTAACAGATGGAGATTTTTTCAAACTTTGGAACCTTATAACTTCTTCAAATCTTAACCGATTTTCACCATTCAACTTTTGAAATATTCAACTTTTTAAACCCTTTCTTCAACCTTTTTAAAGTTTTTCACCTTTGTTCAACTTTTTGAAATATTTCCATTTTTTAAAATTATTTTTAACATTGAAGTGGATGGGAAAACCCTTCAATGGACCTTTCAACTCCTTCAACTTTGACCCCTTACAACTTTGTCATACTTTGACGTAGACAAGTCATTTTACTTGCAAAATGTAGGAATTTTTGTCCTCTATTCAGGTATGTTATATCATGTCCAGATGTTTTACCAAATTCAAACTGTGAGCCTTCAAGTACGGAGAGCATTTCAGCCGTTTTTGGAGTTTACAATGGGTGTGTATTGGAGAGGCTAGAGTGGGAGAAAGGAATTTAGAGTGCGGGAGGCTCTGGATTTAAACCAAAAAAATAATTCTTTTCTCGTCCCCCTGGCCACATCTCTAGCTAAATCTGCACGAAAACCTCTGAAAACGTAGCCATTTTTGTTGTGACCCATACAATTGAGTCACTTTGTCTCTATCTCAAACGGTTCTCTCTCCAGCTGCATTTCTGTGAGGAGAGCGCAGGATTTTCTCCCATCCGCTCCAATGCATTTTGGAGAGAGATTTTCTCGCTCAAATCCAAAACTTCACTCATGTTCGCACCCTCGCAGTGGCTGAACAGATGATCCTACAGACATGATTCCTGCACCATTAAATTCATGAAAGACTTCTAAATCTGATTGTGAAAAAATCTTTTTCAATTTCACCTCTGGGTTCTTGAGGAATGACATTTTCTCAACCATGCACACTCCATTAAAAAGTGCTGATTCACTGTCATGGCTGCTGTGCAGCTGGTCTCCATAGCAACAGACACACCTGTTGTGCTGCTGCGGCTTGATTAGTCTGGATTTTTCCATTAAGACTGGACACTGACATCTGACACTGACTCTACTGCTCCCTCTACCTTTTTCAACTTTTTGCAGCGTTTTCAACCTTTTTCAACCGTTTTCAACATTTTTCAAACTTTTCCAACTTTTTTCAACTTTTTACAGTGTTTTCAACCTTGCTTGAAGCTTGAAGATTTTAACCATTCAACTTTTAAAATATTCAACTTTTTAAACCCTTTCTTCAACCTTTTTAAACTTTTTCAACTTTCTTCAACTTTTTGAAATATTTCAACTTTTTAAAATTATTTTTAACATTGAAGTGGATGGGAAAACCCTTCAACTGACCTTTCAACTCCTTCAACTTTGAACCCTTACAACTTTGTCATACTTTGACATAGACAAGTCATTTTACTTTTAAAACGTAGGCATTTTTGTCCTTTATTCGGGTATGTAATATTATTTCAAGAAGTTTTACCAAATTTAAACTGTGAGCCTTCAAGCACGGACAGAATTTCAGCCGTTTTTGGAGTTTACAATGGGTGTGTATTGGAGAGGCTAGAGTGGGAGAGTGGCAGGTAGAGTGTGAGAGACTCTCGATTTGAACCCAAAAAAAAATTCTTTTCTCGTCTGTACGGCCACATTTCTGGCTCAATCTGCACAAAAACCCCTCAAAACGTAGGAATTTTTCTTGTGACCCGTACAATTGAGTCACTTTGTCTCTATCTCAAATGGTTCTCTCTCCAGAGGCATTTGTTTGAGGAGAGTGCAGAATTTTCTCCCATCCGCTCCAATGCATTTTCGAGACGCCTGAATCCAAAACTTCAGTCGTGTTCGCACAATCGCCGTGGCTGAATGGATGATCCTACAGACATGATTCCTGCACCATTAAATTCATGAAAGGCTTCTGAATCTGACTGTGTGAAAATCTTTTTCATTTTCGCCTTTCGGTCCCCGAGAAATGCCATTTCTTCAACCATCCGCACTCCATTAAAAAGTGCTGATTCACTGTCATGGCTGCTGTGCAGCTGGTCTCCATAGAAACAGACACACCTGTTGTGCTGCTGCTGCTTGATTAGTCTGGATTTTTCCATTAAGACTGGAGCTCTATTGATCCTCTGTTACTCTGACACTGACTCTCCTGCTGTTTACTGCTCTCCTCTACTATGTCAACTTATAAGATTGTTAAAATGTTTCATGATTTTTTCAACTATTTTTGACCTTTTCAACCTTTTTTCAACTTTTTCCAACTTTTTTCAACGTTTTCAACATGTTTCTAGTTTTTTCAACTTTTATCAGATTTTTTTTCAACTTTTCAACCTTTCTTCAGCTTTTTCGAACTTTTTCCATTTTTTTCAGCTTTTCTCAACTTTTTCAACCTTTTTCAAGTTTTTCAACTTTTTTGCCCATTGCAAATCTAATCTGCTCCTTGATTAGTCTGGATCTTTCCATTAAGACTGGATCTCTATTGATCCTCTGTTACTCTAACACTCACTCTACTGGTGTTTACTGCTCTGTTGTACTTTTCAACTATTAAGCGTTTTCAACTGTTTAACAACTTTTTCAACCTATTCCTCCTTTTTTGAAAAAGCTTTCATTCAACCTTATAACTGATTTCAATGCTTTTTTCAATTTTTTTTTAAATTTTTAACTGTTACATCTTAATTTTTCAGCATCTTTTGACTTTTTTACTTTTTCATTTAAACTTTTAAGACTTCCAACTTTGGCTGTTTTTTTCTTTTTTTATTTTACACTTTTTCATCTCATTGCCTTCTTCATTTCAATAATTTGAAATATTCAACATTTTTAAATATTTAGGATTTTTATTCTATTTAGGAATTTTTTGTGCTGTTATCTTTTTGTCAAGTTATTCAGGTTTTCCAGATTTTTATAACTTTTAATGTCTTTTCTTCCTTCATTTTCAACTTTTTTTCTGCTTTGTTTAACTTATTGAACTTCTTGGACCTTTCTTAAATTTTTACACTTTTTTAAGCTGTTTTCACGTGTTTGATTATCTAAAACTATTTTTGAAGTTTTTAAGTTGTGTTCTGCGTTTCTAACCCTTGTAATCTCTCTCCAGCTTTTTTCAACTTTGTCAAATTTTTCAACTTATTTGAACTTTGTTTTGACAATCACACTTTTCAAGCTTTTTATTTCTTTTTCATTTTTTTTACTATGATTTCAAATTTTCATGGATAATTGAAAATTTTAGTTAAGACTTTTATGTCATGTCTAAAACAAAGAACCCAGACAGTGGAAAAACAGCCAGCATTAATGTGTAGAAATATCAACTCAACTATCAGACTTCTCCAAGCACGATGCAGCTCTCTCTCTCTCTCTCTCTCTCTCTCTCTGTCTCTCTCTCTCTCTCACTCTCTCTCTCTCTCTCACTCTCTCTCTCTCGCTCTCTGTCACATACACACGCTCGCGCACTGTCCGTGGTGCTGAACTCCTCTGATTCTCTTGCTCTCTCTTTCTCTCTCTCTCTCTCTCGCTCTCTCTCTCTCTCTCTCTCACACACACACACACACACACACACACACACACACACACACACACACACACACACACACACACACACACACTCATCAGCTGGCTGTGGTGCTGGATTCCCCATGTTATGGTTTGAGCGGTGTGTCTGAAAGTAGGACCCTGCTAATGCTCGCTGCGAAACTAAACTGAACTAAACGCTTTAATTAGACCCTCCAGAAAAACGCGAGCAAAAATTCTTGATTATGCGTACTTAAATCCCAGATTATGCGAGCTAAAATGCCTGATTATGCAAATGAATATGCGGGGTTTTTTTTGGTATTTTATGCGGTAAAATTGCGGACAGTTGTGAAGTATGCTGTGAAATATGCGAAAAGATGCCAGATATGTAGGTCACCCACACACTCTCGCTCGCACGCTCGCACACACACACACACACACACACACACACACACACACACACACACACACACACCACTCCATCACATTCATTTTATATTAGTTCGTTATTTATCTTAAATTGTTACTCACCAACGCTCATCAATGGAACACACACACACTATCACAGGTTTTAGCAATTGCACACACACACACACACACACACACACACACACACACACACACACACACACACACACACACTGTGTGTTTGTGCAATTGCTAAAACCTGTGAATAAACCGTTCCATACGGTGTTTCAAATGAACTGGTTTCCTTGCTAACTGGTGACTGACTTCCTTTAGCACTTCCTGCTGTTGCTGCTAGCAGCAGCGGGTGTTGAAATCAGACTCATTAAAGGTCTGAACGGCTTTTTGTGTGGTTTTTAACATCTATCAGCAACAAGGGACGTGAAAGAAACCCAGGCGGTAGTTAATAGGGAAACCAGTGATTCCAAAACACCGGCTCCGCTCCGGTTTCTGGACACTTCTTCTCCGCTAGCTCGCTGCTGCGTTCAGGTGACTGGAGCTGCTGCGGATAACTGAAACTCTGCCGTTCACATGAAGGCAGCGGTGACAGCTGGACTCAGGAGACACTCAGGAGACACTCAGGAGACACGTGAAGGAAGCGTGGACAATTTGCACAAAGGAACGGCTTTCAGACAGCTGTGAACCGGCTCTCGTCATTCACTTAAAATAGCCGTTCAAACCAACGACTTGTTCATTGAACGTCACAGCACTTCAAGCAAGACCATTTCTTTTTTTTGCGGTAAATGTGACATTATTGCGGGAATTATGCGCCCTTTTGGAAAATATGTGGCCCCTGCATAATCAGCGGCAAAACGGTGATTTATGCTTGAATTCATGCAATCGCATAATCGCGTTTTTCTGGAGGGTCTATTTAATAAAGACGATTCCCTTCAGCGCGTTGGGTCCAGTTACTTATTCTTGAAACACATCGGGTCTGTCTGTCTGTCTGTCTATCTGTCTCTCTGTCTTTCTTTCTATCTATCTATCTATCTATCTATCTATCTATCTATCTATCTATCTATCTATCTATCTATCTATCTGTCTGTCTGTCTGTCTGTCTGTCTGTCTGTCTGTCTGTCTGTCTGTCTGTCTGTCTGTCTGTCTGTCTTGGTGGCACTTGTTCAGAGTTGAAAGTTTTTCAAGGTAAGTAGAAGGATGTATTAAATTCATCATTTTAATTTTAATGAAAAATGTTACTTTTTTAATTCAAATTTCACATGTTAATTTAACTTGTATATGAACAAAATTATCTCCAGCAGAATTAGTTTCTTTCATTTTAGTTTAAGATCAGACAGTAAGATTTGGCTCGGGAAGAAAAGATGATGGAGTGATTTGTGAACATGAAGACAAACAATGACCAAAACCATTTTTTTAAAAGATGATTTTAATAATACGATCTCCCTTCATCACTACTTTGATTTGCACTGAAGATTTGGTGATTTGGCCCTCAAAAGGCCTCCACAGGTCTTGGGCGATGGTCTTCACCTCATCGGAGTCCAGGAGGAGCTCCACCAACCCCTCCAGCTCCTCCTGGACTGTTGCCCCGACCACTGTCACCAGCTGGGTGTCCTCCTCCAACTCCTGTGAGACAAAGACAGCAGAAAGTAGAATCAGCTTTGAAAGGAAAGGCAGATCCCAGCAGAAAGGAATCAGACAGAAGTACCTGGATGCCGGTGTAATTGGTGGACTGCAGCTGGAAGCCATAGTCGTTCCTGATGCACCTCAGGTGGCTGATTTTGACTATAGCCCCCAGCTGCAGAGGCTGGAGGGCGGCCTCCCTCCACAAAACCACTGGGAGCTGAGTTTCATCCTGTGGACAGAACAAACATGAGGCATGGACATAGAAGACGTCTGTCTCACAGTGTCAGGGTGTCTCTGTCCACTCGTGTCTGCTGTCTGTCTTTGTGTGTCTCCATCAGTGTGTGCGTGTATCAGTCTATGTCTGTGTGTGCGTGTGTGTGTGTGTGTGTGTGTGTGTGTCTGTCCATCCTTCCTTGTGTGTGTGATTGTCTTCTGTCCTTCCTGTCTGTCTCTCTGTCTCCCACACCTCCCACACTCATGTAGTCAGTATGAATTCAAAAGGAATCATGTGTGGAACTCACCTTTCGGAGGGTGAGTCTGCGGAGGGGGACCGCTCCTCCAACCTTTTTGCACAACATGGGTGCCAGGATCTGAAGAAAGAGAGGAGGATTGTCAGAGGTCTCTGTTTTGTGTCCTATGTGGGGGCTGAAGCTGCCACATGAGGAAATACTTACGTCCTCAACCTCCCCCTCCACCGTCACGAGTCCAATGTGCTCTTGGCACTCGGACAGTGCGGTCTCAGTCGACGGAGGACGCAGCAGGGCTTTGGCCTCCTCCACAACCGCACTGCTCGGTGTCAGGGGCACAGTCGAGAAGAATTTGGTGCCCTCACCTACACGGATGTTGCGTGGGGGAGCCCCCCCGCTGAGGGTGTACCCCCTCATAATGTAGGTCTCCCCCTCTTTTATTTTCCCGGCATATTTTTCGAACACGGTGATTTTTGCTGCTGAATCACCGTCTGTGATTGTGGCAACTTTATTTTCTTTTTTAATTCTCGGCAAAATGCCTTCTTTTGTCGCTTCCCAAGTGAGGGTCACCACCCTCCTCTCCGCTGCCACCACAAAAATTTTCAGTGGTGGTGGTGGGGTGGCCAGTGGGCCGAAAAGTACTTTTTCCATTGACATCCTGCAATGATAAAACGAAGACAGATTAGTGAACGCTCTAATACTAGATTTACTGTTATCCAATTTACTCCTCGCTCTGAAATTATCATTAAAGAAAACTTAATTTCGAACACTGCAGAACCACCGACTGTTTTCTGAATTGTCATTTCATATCATATCTTCACACACATCCCTTTTCCCACAACTGCTGCCGTAAGCCACAAAAAAGTCATTCATAAATTTTCAAACAGAGTTTTAACAGCTCCACGAGAGCAGTATTTATTTGGAAACAGCAAAACATCACGAAGACCAGCTAATAAACCAGTTAATTTGACTTAATTTAATGTGAAAAGACAGGAAAAAAAACAACTTACGTGGCTCCTTGAACTCTCAGCGAAACAATGGCGCCGAGGGTCCTGTGTTGCTATGGCAACTCGCTTCCCAAATCCTCACGAGCTCGGGCTTGGCACTTTGCCCGCGAATATGATCGTAAGAGAAGGGGGTGACGTCACTGGACTCAACATGCTAGAGTTTTCATGAATGGGTTTAGTTTAGTTTAGTTCTTAAGCTAGCATTAGCAGTCGCATACTTTTACACTGCAAAAAAGGATAACCTAAATACAAGATGTCAACACTTAATTAAAGAAAATTACTCTTAAAGCTAGTGAAATTATCTGTCCATGCAGCAAGTGAATTTTACTCAAAATCAGACCTTGATATAAGAATATTAAACCAAGAAATAAGTCTCTGTATCTTAAATATATCTTAAATCAAGTGAGATGAGACATTTTGACTGAAAACAAGACTTTTGAACTTGGTAAGATTTTGAATTTTTGCAGTTTTTGCAGTGTACACACACTCCTAAAACCATTAAACGGGGAATTCAGCACTACAGACAGCGCTCGTGTGCGCGTGTGTGTGAGAGAGAGAGCGCTGCTTCGGGTGTCTGCTCCCGGTGAGACACCCGCTCCGTCCCGAACTCACCTGGAGCAGAGACCATTTTTATTACGACTTTTATTACAGCAGAGCGCTGCGTCCTGGCTCACCGGGAGCAGAGACACCCGCAGCGGCTGCCCGGACAGAGCGCTCTGCTGCAGGTGTCTTTGCCCATGTCTGTCTGTCTATCTATCTATCTATCTATCTATCTATCTATCTATCTATCTATCTATCTATCTATCTAACTAACTAACTAACTTTTTCAATAACTTAGTTTGTCTTGGTTTCAACTTTGTCACACTTTTCAAGCTTTTTATTGCTTTTTTTCATTTTTTAAATATGGTTTCAGATTTCCACCGATAATTGAAAATTTTAATTGTGTGAATGCTGAGGCATTCACACCTTTACATTCCAAATCTTTATTGTGTGAATGCTGAAGGCATTCACACCTTTGTTTTTCAAATCTTTATTGTGTGAATGCTGAAGGCATTCACACCTTTACATTCCAAATCTTTATTGTGTGAATGCTGAAGGCATTCACACTATTACATTCCGTATCTTTATTTTTGTGTGAATGCTGAAGGCATTCATTTTGTGTGAATGCTGAAGGCATTCACACAATTACATTCCTCCTCTGACTTCTTCCGCCGTTTTTTGGCACACTTCTCCTCCTACAAATTTTGTCCGATTTGAACCATTCAGATATCAAAATGTGCAGCGTTTTAAGGACATTCCTGCTATGTTCTGGCTTTTTAATATCTTTTAAACTTTTTGAAATATTTCAACTTTTGTGCAGCTTTTTACCCCATGTTAACGGATGGAGAAATTTTTAAACTTTATAACCCTTTAACTCCTTCAAATCTTAACCGATTTTAACCATTCAACTTTTAAACTATTCAACTTTTTAAACCCTTTCTTAAACCTTTTTAAACTTTTTAAACTTTTTTAAGCTTTTTGAAATATTTCAACTTTTTAAAATTATTTTTAACATTGAAGTGGATGGGAAACCCCTTCAACTGACCTTTCAACTCCTTCAACTTTGAACCCTTACGACTTTGTCATACTTTCACGTAGACAAGTCATTTTACTTTTAAAACGTAGGCATTTTTGTCCTCTATTCACGTATGTAACATCATTTCCAGATCTTCTTCCAAATTTAAACTGTGGGCCTTCAAGTACAGAGAGAATTTCAGTCGCTTTTGTAGTTTACAATGGGTGTGTAATGGAAAAGCTAGAGTGGGAGAGTGGCAGTTAGAGTGCGGGAGGCTCTGAATTTTAACCAAAAAAAAATTTTTTTCTCGTCCACCTGGCCACATTTCTGGCTCAATCTGCACAATAACCCCTCAAAACTTAGGAATTTCTCTTGTGACCCGTACAATTGAGTCACTTTGTCTCTATCTCAAACGGTTCTCTCTCCAGAGGCATTTGTTTGAGGAGAGTGCAGAATTTTCTCCCATCCGCTCCAATGCATTTTCGAGACGCCTGAATCCAAAACTTCACTCGTGTTCGCACAATCGGTATGGCTGAATGGAAGATCCTACAGACATGATTCCTGCACCATTAAATTCATGAAAGGCTTCTGAATCTGACTGTGTGAAAATCTTTTTCAATTTCACATCTTGGTCCCCGAGAAATGCCATTTCTTCAACCATGCACACTCCATTAAAAAGTGCTGATTCACTGTCATGGCTGCTGTGCAGCTGGTCTCCATAGCAACAGACACACCTGTTGTGCTGACTGCGGCTTGATTAGTCTGGATTTTTCCTTTAAGACTGGAGCTCTATTGATCCTCTGTTACTCTGACACTGACTCTACTGCTCCTTCTACCTCTATCAACTTTTTTCAACTTTTTGCAATGTTTTCAACCTTTATAAACCTTTTTCAACTTTTTGCAGTGTTTTCAAACTTTTTCAACCTTTTTAAACTTTTTGCAGTGTTTTCAAACCTTTTCAACCTTTTTCAAGTTTTTGGAGCCTTTTCAAACTTTTTCAACTTTTTGCAGTTTTTTCAAACTTTTTCAACCTTTTTCAACTTTTTGCAGCGTTTTCAACTTTTTTCAACTTTTTACAGTGTTTATATACTTGTTCAACCATTTTCAACTTTGTGCAGCGTTTTCAACCTTTTTCAAGTTTTTGCAGCATTTTTCAAACTTTTTCAATTTTTTTCAACTTCTGCAGTGCTTTCAAACTTTTTCAACTTTTTAAAACTTTTTACAGTGTTTTCAACCTTTTTCAACATTTTTGCAGTGTTTTCAACGGTTTGAACCTTTTTCAACATTTTTCAAGTTTTTGCAGCGTTTTCAAACTTTTTCAGGTTTTTTAAACTTTTTGAAGCATTTTCAACCTTTTTCAACTTTTTTCAACTTCTTGCAGTGTTTTTTAACTTTTTCAACCGTTTTCAACTTTTTTCAAGTTTTTGCAGTCTTTTCAAACTTTTTCAACCCTTTTTCAACTTTTTTTTCAACTTGCTGCAGTCTTTTCAACCCTTTTCAACCTCTTACAACTTTTTTGTAGTGTTTTCAAACTTTTTCAAGCATTTTAAACTTTATTTCAGGGTTTTTCAACTTTGCTTATTGAGCTTTTTCTGCATTACAGTTTAACATTTTCAGCTCAGCATTCACACTTGCAGTTTCTTCAGGAACTGCAAATTCTTCTAGTTTTAGTTTAGTGTCCACATAAATGGCTTCTCCTCCACCAGGCTTCCCCTCTCTGTTCAAGTAGTTGTTCAGTAGTTAATTCTGGTTCATTCATTTCTTTGACAGATGTGAGGACGAGATTTGACAACTGTATTTATGTATCTAGCGCTTTGAGATTTCATGTGAAATGTAAAGCGCATGACAAATAACATTTATTATTATTATTAGTAGTAGTAGTATTAGTATTATTAAATTTTTTTCCAGGCAATATAAAGTGTTTGTGGTATCTATGGCAATATATAATAGAGCCAATTTCTTTGAAAAACATCGTTATCAAAGCCATGAAAGAAAATCAGTCTGCAAACACGATCCAAATCCAGAATGAATTTTCAAAGTATAAATAACCAAAAGAGGCTCTTCTCTATTGAACATTAATGACATTTGGTGAAACAAAAGAGGTACAAGAAATTAATTCATAAATAATGCTGACAAATGTGAATTCATGAATGAAATGAATGTCATGAGTATTTACAAATCGACACATGGACAGTTAAATAATCATGAAGAAGAATTCAGGTGACTTTATGAGTGATTGTTGGAAAACTGTGCAGCTCTGTGCTTCATTTAATAAAGCACGGTCTCTTCAGTCAGCTCCATTTGACTGACCTCTGCTGACCTCTGGTTTACCTGGGAATGCCGAGGTAAACCAGGGAAATCTGACCAATCACAGAAGACTTTGCAGGCCAGCCAGCCGAAGAAAGTTAGCGCCCGACGAGGGTGCCGGGGTCGCAAACTTTCTTCTGCCAGAAACTCCTGTGTGAACAAAATCGTTTGGCCACAATGAGTTATCTTTCATTTGGTGGAAAAAGGAGAAACTTTCAACCCAAAGAACACCTTCCTCACTGATAAACATGGTGGAGGGAACTGAATGCTCTGGGGGGGGGTTCAGCCAGTGGACCAGGGAACCTGATCACAGTGAACTGCACCATGAAAAAAGAGCAACACATCAAGATTCTGAACAACAACATCAGACAGTCTGCAGAGGAACCTGGCCATGGGCTCCAGTGGACATTTCAACACAAAAACAACCCAGAAATCTCAGTAAAAAGTGGTGAATAAATGGTGAGAGGACCAAAACATGAAGGTTTTGCAGCGGCCCACCAGAGTCCTGACTGGAATCTAACTGAGATTCTGTGAAGAAGCTAAAGATCAGAGTGATGGAAAGACCCTCCAAACAGAAAGAGTTGGAGCTCACTGCTGAAAATGAATGGAGGAAAAAACCCAGTGGAGACATGCAACAAGCTGCTCAGCAATTCCAGGAAGAGTTTGATTGCTGTAATAGCAAAGAAAGGATTTTATAATGATTATTGAGAAGAGGATGAATAATTTTGGACATGCCACTTTTTGTTCAAATCCAAGTAAAAGTTGAGGAATATTTTTTCCACCACAGAGCATCTTGTACATCATCTTATTAACTTCTGGAAGAAGCCTGAGTCATTTCTAGTCAGGAAAAAAAGACACTTGCTGGTTGAATAAAAGTAACTTTCATCCAAAATTAGCCTGCAGGATGAACAATGTTGGGGTTACATGTATCTTCATCCACAGGACATCATGAAAACTAAAAACAATGCAGTACTTACACCAGGCCTTTAGGGGCGCTGTAACTCTACCACAGAAATAAATGAAGAAGACATGGCAGCACATTCAGCTTGTCTTCTGGTCTTATTGAACCAAACAGCATCAGGAGCTTCTGCAGCACGATCAACTTCTCTGGTTGAACAAGCTGATCGACATATTTTGTTCTCCAGGACGATCAGACAGGCCTGAATATGGAGCCCTGATTGAGGAACATCTCCACAGAGGAACTACAGGAACTACTTTCTACAAACATCACTGAGACATTGATCATGATGACATGTGGACTCACTCAGCCTTCCTGCAGTTCCTCACAGCTGGGATCAGTCTCCGTCGTCCCTCCTTTGATGTCTTGTACTTCTTCAGGTCCAACTCCTCCAGGACCTGGTCTGACATCTGCAGCATGTAGGCCAGAGCTGAGCAGTGGATCTCAGAGAGTTTCTCTGATCTGTTCACTGAAATCAGGAGCTTCTGGATGTCCTGATGGACTGAGAGGTCCTTCATCTCCATCAGACAGTGGAAGATGTTGATGCTTCTGTCAGGAGACACCCCTCTACTGCTGATCTTCTTCAGGTTCTGGATGACTCTCTGGATGGTTTCTGGACTGATCTCTGTCTGACCCAGCAGACCTTCTAAGAGTCTCTGGTTGGATTTCAGAGAGAGGCCATGAAGGAAGCGGACAAACAGGTCCAGGTGGCCGTTCTGACTTCTGAGGGATTTCTGCAGGACTTTCTTCAGGAACTCCTCCAGAGATGGGAAAGAACCACCAAATCCAAAGACCTTGAACACTTTTCCACAGAAAGTCGTTGTTTCCCAGTCCTGCTCCCAGTCCTCTCTGAGGAAGGTCTTCAGTTTGTTTGTCTTCCTGTTGGTGAAACAGTGGAACATGAAGACTGCAGCCAGAAACTCCTGAACACTCAGATGGACGAAGCTGTAGACGGCTTTCTGGAAGATCACAGACTCTCTTTTCAAGATCTGAGTACAAACTCCAGAGAACAGCGAGGCCTCAGTCACATCCAGACCACACTGCTCCAGGTCTTCTTGGTAGAACAGGATGTTTCCTTTCTGCAGATGTTCCAAGGCCATCCTGCCCAGCTTCAGAAGAAGCTCCCTGTCAGCCTCTGTCAGCCCCTGTGGACCCGTCTCAGGTCCTTCATGGTACTTGAGCTTCTTCCTGTGTGTCTGAACCAGCACAAAGTGGGAGTACATGTCAGTCAGGGTCTGGGGCAGCTCTCCTCTCTGCTCGCTGCTCAACATGTGCTCCAGAACTGTAGCAGTGATCCAGCAGAAGACTGGGATTCCACACATGATGTGGAGGCTCCTGGAGGTCTGGATGTGGGAGATGATTCTGCTGCTCAGCTCCTCATCACTCAGCCTCCTCCTGAAGTACTCCTCCTTCTGGGCGTCAGTGAAGCCTCGCACTTCTGTCAGTCTGTCCACACAGGATGGAGGGATCTGATTGGCTGCTGCAGGTCTGGAAGTGATCCAGACCCGAGCCGAGGGCAGCAGATCCCCCCGGATGAGGTTAGTGAGCAGCTCGCTGACTGAAGACTGCTGGGAGACGTCAACCAGCCGCTGATTGCTGCTGAAGTCCAGAGAAAGTCTGCTTTCATCCAGACCGTCAAAGATGAACAGCAGCTTGCAGACAGCCAGCTCCTCTGCCGTCACCTTCTGGAGCGCCGGATGGAAAACATGGAGCAGCGTGAGAAGACTGTACGGCCGCTCTCTGATCAGGTTCAGCTCCCTGAAGGAGAGAACAACCAGCACACTGACATCCTGGTTCTCCAGGCCCTCGGCCCAGTCCAGAGTGAACTTGTGCACCGAGAAGGTTTTTCCGCTGCCGGCCACGCCGCTGGTCACAACCACTCGGATGTGTCTGAGCTGCTGGGCCGAGGCTTTGAAGATGTCCTGAACCCTGATGGCAGTGTGATGGAGGCTCTCCTTCCTGGAAGCTGTCTCCAGCTGCTTCAGCTCAGGTTCCCTCTGAAGCTCCTCACTGAGTCCCTCTGTGATGTGGAGCTCAGTGTAGATCCTGTTGAGGAGGCTTCCTCCTCCTGCTTCATCACTTCCTTCAGTCACACGTTCACATCTCCTCCTCAGACTCTTCTTATGTTCTTCTAGAAGCTGCTGCAGTCCTGATGAAGAACCCTGGTCCTGCTGCTCCTCACAGACATCACTGCTCTTCTTCTCTCTGTGGACACCAAGAAACATTTACTCTGAGCAACGCAACACACAGCAGAGACACAAAGATCCAGCTTCAACTCTCACACTGATTCAGAATAAAGAACTGAATCTGAACGTCAGCAAAACATCTCTCACTCTGGTTTGGAGGAAACAACAGGAAACGAAGAGTTTCTTACTTTGTGTCTGAAGGTCCAGGTTCAACACTGAAGTCTGGTGGATAACCTTTGGACCAGTCACTCTTCAGAGACAACCTGCTGGATCCTGAAGACTCTGCTGTGGGTCTGCTCCTGTAAACAAACAAACAAACAAAACAAACAAACACTAATTATTAACCATTAAATAACATTTTACTGAAATTAACAAATTAAGAAAATCTCTAAAAGTAATTAACTACCTGCAGTAATCTACACTTTCAGTAATTTAATACTAATAACCAAATGTAAAACTCCTCAGAGACCCGACAAAAATTCTGTTTCCTGCATTTCTGAGGCTGCCAAATGTGCTGCTCTTGCCAAATAAATTGCCTCTGGAAGACAAATAAAGTTTTTCAATCAATCAATTTCACCAGAATGGATTAAAACAACACTTGCAGGGTGTATATTTCATCAAATGGAGGAAATACGACCAACATGCAGAAACATTTGCACACAGCAGGTGAAAACTTTAAAGCAATACTTCAACATTTTGGCAAATTGGCCCATTTAGCGCAATTTCTTAGTCATTTCGAACAGCATACTTACTTTTTTTGTGAGGGCGAGCTGTTGTTTATTCAGAGGTGAGTCGGGGAAAGTTTTCGGGATGGACACAATGGAGGTGGATGGTATTTTTGTTCCCCCTCTTCAAACTCATCAAATACACAATCCAACAACCCCAAAACACTTTGGTGGACACGTTATAATCCGCACATTCACTACGCTGTGAAATAATGCAAAATTACCAGATTGAGTTGTTTTTGCGAAGATTGCTAAGACGGAACTACTTACTAAATGCGGCGTCTGGGCGTAGTGATTTCAAAAGAAAAAGAAGTTCCCAGTATTTGCTTCAGTGTCGTAACGCTACAATATTACCATATTGGCCCGAATATAAGACGACTCCGATTATAACACGACCCCTATTTTTCAAAGATCATTCTGTGGGGAAAAAAAAATGCTGACGACAATAAGGTCACTCTTAAAACAACTTTTTTATTATACAATTATTATCAACTCAAAAACCCACAACTGAGATAACATTTCATGAGATATAAAATGAAAAAATATTACTACAGTATTGAATAAAAAATATATTCTCTTTCTCAAAATAAGAAACAATAACCAACAAATAAGAACCTCAAGGGGTCAAAACTTTATAAATGATGTAAATAACTTTCCAGGTCCTTCAGCTGAATCAGGCTCTGGTGGTGGACATTCTGTCTTTCCGTTTTCCAGAGACGTCTTCACTCACCCTTCTATCAGTCTCTCTGAAGCGTCGCTCTCAGGACCACGGAAAGCTTTTCTCATAGTGTTAGCATCTGTAGGCGTTTTTTCTCTGCTCTCCAATAAGAACGAGGCTCTGCTCCACCAGATCTCCTGCAGCTTGGCAGTAGTTTGATGACTCTGCTGCGTTGATCACCATCAGTTTAAAGTTGGTATCATAACTTCGCCTCTGTTGTTTGCTCAGCTGTCCAGCGTTCGAGCCTCTTTGTTCCAGATGATCCGCCATTTTTCATTAGATCATCTGATCTCATTTCATCACTTCACTCGCTCTCTGGTCAGTGATACTTTGGCTCCATCTAGCTGCGCGGATGCGTATTGACCATCTACCGTAAGTCCGCGAATATAACACGACCCCACTTTTGAGGATGCAATTTCTGGAAAAAAAACCTCATCTTATATTCGGGCCAATACGGTATTTGTTGGTGTTCCAGAGTGTAGTGAATGTGCGGATTATAACGTGTCCACCAAAGTGTTTTGGGGTTGTTGGATTGTGTATTTGATGAGTTTGACGAGGGGGAACAAAAATACCGTTCACTTCCATTGTGTCCGTCCCAAAAACCTTCCCCGACTCACCTCTGAATAAACAACAGCTCGTCCTCACAAAAAATGTAAGTATGCTGTTCGAGATGACTCAGGAATTGCGCTAAATGGGTCAATTTGCCAAAATGTTGAAGTATCGCTTTAAATCAATGTTACATTTTCAATCTGCTCCAGAGTGAATCTCAACCCAGCAGCAGCAGAAACGTCAGGAAACTCACTGCTGAACACTTCCCATCATGCTAGCTGCTAACTCTGACTGCTAACATCAGATGAATGCCTCCTCATCATTTTTCCAGTCTGGAAATGATGATACTCTGAGCAACGCAACACACAGCAGAGACACAAAGATCCAGCTTCAACTCTCACACTGATTCAGAATAAAGAACTCAATCTGAACGTCAGCAAAACATCTCTCACTCTGGTTTGGAGGAAACAACAGGAAACAAAGAGTTTCTTACTTTGTGTCTGAAGGTCCAGGTTCAACACTGAAGTCTGGTGGATAACCTTTGGACCGGTTACTCTTCAGAGACAACCTGCTGGATCCTGAAGACTCTGCTGTGGGTCTGCGCACACACGCGCACACACGCACACACGCGCGCACACACACACACACACACACACACACACACACACACAGTAATTATTAACCAATTTTCTCAAATTAACATTTTTTAAGCCTGTCTTTACTGAATTTTCAACAAATAAAAAAAAAAAAGTAACAATCAGGATGGCAGTCAACAAAGATCAAATAAAGTAAAATACCTAAACCTCCCCAATTTAAAATGGCAGCAAACAACATCAGATATTTTCTTTTATCCCACGGGACATCAGAGATTCACATCACTCTGCATCCACAAAATAACACTTACAAAGCATCTTCTACGTCACCATGCTTGACAAAACCTAAAAATCTTTCCCAGATGTCTTTAAATTCAGAGGTTTTCTTCCTGATAGAACAGGTAAGTCTTTCTCAAGCCAGATCTGGAACTAAATTTCTCAGCCAAAAGCCGAGGGTAGGACCATTTACATTTTTCCAACACAGAGTGATTGAACGTCTAGCGGCCTGTAGTAGACATAAACTTACCATCTTTTTTTCATTAAATGATGGGGAACAATTAACAGGATGGATACCCAGAACGCACCATTTAGCAGATACAAGAATCGAGGTAGAGGTCATCTGTGAGATACACTGTGTCACCTGACTCCAAAATCTTTGAATAATCTCACACTCCCACAGACAGTGGTAGAGAGTGCCTTGAGATTCCCTGCATTTAAAGCAAAGATCTGGAGTGCCAGGGTTAAATCTGTTCAATTTTGCAGGAGTAGTGTAAAATCTCATTATCCATTTGTATTGTATCAAGTGTAGTCAGGTGTCAATGGTCTCAGATTGGGCCCAAGAGCATACTGTACTCCATTCTTCCGGAGAAATTTCTTCATTTAGATCTAGTGACCATTCATGTCTTTTTCTGTCAGAGTTTCTTACTTTGTGTCTGAAGGTCCAGGTTCACCACTGAAGTCCAGCAGATCACCTTTGGACCAGTCACTCTTCAGAGACAACCTGCTGGATCCTGAAGACTCTGCTGTGGGTCTGCACACACACACACATACACACATACACACGGTAATTATTAACCATTAATGAGAATTTTCTCAAATGAACAATTTAATAAAAGCAATTAATTACCTGTGGTAATCCATACTTTTCGTAATACTAATAACCAAATGTAAAACCCAACACATAAATGCTAAACTGTGAAAAGTTCTGACCTTCTTGTCATGTATATCTGTGAATAAATGATTATTTTGCTGTCAAATTCCTTTTCTGTGGTTTTTCCTTGTTTTACAGAAGGAAACTACTGTTTAGATGATTGAAGCGTCTCGAGATCAAAAAATAAATATTTTTTTATATGATATCATATGATATAATATCAAATGTGTTTTTCAGAAAAACTTGTTTTCTCCATTTTTTGCTCAGAGAGACGTGTTTTTGGTGAAACCACCCGATGTTGTACTGATGATTACTATTCATTCATTCATTATCTACCGCTCCTCCCTTTCGGGGTTGCGGGTGGCTGGAGCCAATCCCAAGTGCTGTGAGCGAAGGCAGGGTAGACCCTGGACAGGTCTGACATATAGAGACAGACAACCATTCACTCACACCGAGGGGCAATTTAGGGTGACCAATCAACCTGACATGCATGTTTTTGGACCGTGGGAGAGAGCCGGAGTACGTGGAGAGAACCCACGCACACACAGGGAGAACATGCAAACACCACACAGAAAGGCCTGAGTCCCGGCCAGTATTTGAACCTTCTTGCTGTGAGGCACGAGCGCTAACCACTGCACCACCGTTTGGCCCTGATGATTACTAAAGAAGAGAGTTTACTCTTTCGTTTGATAGTTTCAGTGTTCAAACAATCCTGGAACTCAAATATTCTGAATCTTGAAACATGAATCAAAGTTGAGGGTTTGGCTGATCTGAAACCAGCTGGCAGCGAAAGACTGACAATGAAACAATGAGGATGAAAGTGAAGCCCCCCCCCCCCAAAAAAAAAAAAAAAAAAGGTGAAACGTGTGTAAGTCCAGTCTTTACTCCATTAAGCGGCTTTGTGAACGGAGGCAGTGAGGCAGAGCTGAGAGCTCAGTGTGTTGAGTGTGAGCTCAGTAAACTCCAGCACTAAAATATCACACAACTAAATAACAGCGTTTTCTCTTCTTACATTCAACACAAATTCTTCTCCAATTGTTTTTTTCACCCATTTTTCAGTAAATTGCATCAGACACCAAAACAGAATACAGCTAAACCAATACCATCTTGACCACATAGACATTTCTTTGCAGCAACAGAGCACATTGATGAAGCTGGGTTTGTCAGCACATGAGCAGCCATCAGGTAAAAACACAGCGGAGAACAGGACACAAAGATATTCAATCCTCGGCTCACATCCAGTTACTCCCAACTACTTTCTGCTTTTCACAGAACAGATTTTCTTCCCAGAGACCTGAAGATTTACTCTCTTTTCAGTCTCTGTGTTAACTCTGTTGCGTCTTCATGCCTTCCTCACCGCCGACATCATGAAGGCCCTGAGGAGGTCAAAGGTCAACAGTACACCTGGTGGTGACATCATCAGTGGACTGGTTCTCAGACTCTGTGCCGACCAGCTCGGGGGTGTTTTCCAGAACCTGTTCCAGGCCTCCATCTCCACTGGAATTGTCCCCAAGTGGTGGAAACTCTCCACCATCATCCCAGTTCCCAAGGTGAGCCCTCCCATGACCTTGAATGACCTCCAGCCCATTGCATTAACCTCCCAGGTGATGAAAGCCATGGAGAGGCTCGTCTAACAACACATTCTCTCCATGACCGACTGGCAGCCAGACCCGCTCCAGTTTGCTGATCAAAGACACAAAGGTGATGATGATGCCAAAGCCTTCATCATCCACACCATCCAGAAACACCTGGAGCAAATGTTCTGTTCCCCGCATTTCTGATGCTGCCAAATGTGCTCTTGTCAAATGAATTGCCCCTCAGGGATAAATAAAGTTTTTCAATCAATCAATTTCATGAGAATGGATTAAAGCAACACTTGCAGAGTGTATATTTCATCAAATGGAGGAAATACGACCAACATGCAGAAACATTTGCACACAGCAGGTGATAATTTTAAATCAACGTTACATTTTCAATCTGCTCCAGAGTGAATCTCTACCCAGCAGCAGCAGAAACGTCAGCACGTCCTCTGCTGTTCAGACTGCAGGGAGCTCACTGCTGAACACTTCCCATCATGCTAGCTGCTAACTCTGACTGCTAACATCAGATGAATGCCTCCTCATCATTTTTCCAACACAGAAATGATGAAATGCTCCAACAGCAGCAGTCCCAGAGAGACAGGATGTTTACAGAGAACAGGGGACTGATGGATTCTTCAAAAGAGGGAGGTGGAGGACTAGTGAGAGTCAGAGCCTCCATCCAAGATGAAACATCGAAAATTCAAGAATACATCAGGAAGAAGAAAGATGAGAAACTCAGTGAAGGAATCAGACAGCAGAAACCCGACGAGAATGAGGAGGAGCAGGTAACATGGAGAGACAGGCCTCTACATCAGGGGTCCCCAACCACTGGGCTGCGGACCGACACCGGTCTGTGGATCATTTCGTTCCCGGTTGCCAAGCAACAATAAAGTTTTATTTTGAAATTGTTCATTTAAATATCTGTGAGTCTGTACTGAGTTTTATTTTGAAAAACGCTTCACTTCTGCAGCTCATTTCGTGCTGAACTCCTGACAGTTTTTTTTAAATCCCTGCATCATTAAACCCTCATTGTAGTGTTTTTATTCACTGTCCTGCTGGTTCTTGGAAAAACTATGTTGTTTAAAAGCAGTCAGTGGTGGAAAAAGGTTTGGGGGCCGCTGTGCTGCAGGGCATGTAGCACCACCAGATAGAGGAAGTGGATGAAATCAAGAAGATCTGCCAATGGAGAGAAAATACTGGACTGAGAAAACATGGAGGCTCTGATCACGGCAGCACAAGAACACAAACTGAGCTGAAGGTTCATCAGCCTTGGAACTTGCTACTTCCTGTTCATGAGAGCGCTTTTTTCTGGTGAGTGTTATTTATTTACAGTCAGAAGACATGAAGTGCTTTTAGCTGAAATGTCCCCGTATTGGAAACAGAGTGAACAGGAAGGAGATTTAACCCCAACTCTGCCTTCACTCTCAATCACAACAACCGACGAATCGTTTTATTGTGACATCTAACGGTAAGTCCATGATTATTGTTTATTCAGTGTTGAGATCCAGATGGTGACTCCCTCTGGTTTTCTCTCTGTGATGTTTATTAATCTGTCATTAGAACGACTGAACCAAATCTTTGTCTTTCAGTGAAGGTTTCAGTATTTGGCAGCAGGAGTTTGTGGTCTCAGTGTGTGAGGCTGAAATGAAAACCTGCTGTGTGTTTTGCTTGGAACTGATCTGTTCGTCCCTGTCAATGACCAAAATGTCTGAAGGGTTCCAGTCAGTGGTGTGTTTGAGTTTCACACTTGTAAAACCTTCATCTTTAAAACTTTGGTAGAATTTCTGGCGTCTTGTTAAATTGCAAAACTTCCCCTGTATGTGCGTGGTTGCTACGTGCACGGTGCAGTGCACACGTATTGTCAGTGTTACAGTGGAAAATAAACCACAGATCCCTAAACTCCCCAGCATCTCCACTGAGAGACGGATCTTCCAACAAAAAACCCTCAGGCACCGCCACTGTTTCTGTCCCTGAGAAAATGTTAAAACTGACATGAATTTAAACCCTGTTGCACCAAATTCAGCAAATAACAATGTTTGGTTGGAGTCGAGCTGCCTTTCACCCCACTTTCCCTCATCCTATCCGAAGTCACCACGTCAGCTGGCGGAGCCTCCTGAGCGCACCTGGACCTTATTAGGCAGAGCACGGTGAGCCCAGATGAGGAAGGAACACGGGTGGCTCAACAGCGCGAGCAGCGCGAGCCAAATAGCCTGGAGAGTTCTGTACTTACCTCAAAGCGATCGTGCAGGCGATCTCCCCAACACGGTCAAAAAAGACACCTGAAGAACAGCCGGTAAGCCGCCATGTTTGTTCGCTGTTTACTGTGGGAGAAGTGCGGCTCTGTGATGCGTTCAGGAGCACTGGGAGCGCTGGCGATTCAGCGTCTCGGCACGCTGGGACATTTTGAGATTGCTTCAGTGAAGATTGGACACTGGAGTTGCTGCGGATTGTGTTTATTTTGTAAAAAATTAATGGATTGGTTATTTCATAAAAAGAGAGAAATAATTATTTACTAAAAACGCTAAAACAATGTTTATATTTTATTTGCTAAAAGCCCTCTGAATTGATCGAGAAGGAATAAAGATTAAGGTGTAATATAGATTTTGAAGTATTAAAAAGTGGAAATAGAAAACTTTGATTTATTTCATTTAAAATGCTAAAATGTGGTTTGGTAAAATATTGTTAATTAACATAAGGGTTTGAAATGTACTTGTTAAAATGCATTGAAGCTAAAAACAAGAATGATAACATTTTGTGTTAAAAATATAAATTTTGTGTCTGTATTCAAGTATTGATATTGTATTCCCTTTGTTTTCTTTTGAGGTTTTTCCACCTAACGCCAAACGCCTAACCCTGCCGTTAAAACTAACGCTGCAACTGCAATAAAAGAAACTAAAACGGCAACGAGTGGAGTCCTGCGTGCTTCAGTTGGGGGACATCCTTTCAAGTGGGGATTCTGCACAAACCTACACGCACTTGACAGTGGAAAAACCGCCGCAGAGGACGAAGACACCACAGTGGCAACAGTGAGGAACTGGAGGTTGTGCCATAACAGTCAAGATGACGGATTCAGTGACAATGGACCAATTAAAAACTGCCCGAACAGCAGCAAAAAGACAGTTCACACGCCTAGCAAACAACATAGTCCGACTACATACAATAATGTCAGAAGATGAGCTCAAGGATAATCTCAAAAGCCTAACGCTAGAAGCAAGTAAAGTTATGGAAACAAATGAGGATGTTGCAGCGCAATATATTGTTGACAATGAATCTGAAGAGCTCAGTAGACAGCAAAAGGCTGACCTAGACAAAACCGTCGCGGACTGTGAGGCAAAACTGAATGAGCTTCGGGACTTGATTCATAAAACTTTGTGGGCCAACTATGGTGAAGAGGAGCTAACCACTGCACTGCAAAATGCAGAATCAGCAGCAGATAGTGTTGCTTCCATTGAGCCTGGTGAAGACAAAGAAGCATTTAGTTTTCTAGTGGAACACCTTGGCCTCCTCGTAAAGACTGCAAGGAAGCAGTTCCTGAAATGGAACTGTTGGGCCCCACAAGCAGAACAGCGAGACTTCAAAGGGCGCATCCGGGATCTTGAAGTTCTGCTCCCCAAGCTCACAGCAAGAACAGCTGATTGTATCCGGGCAAAAGTGAAGGAAGATGCTGACAGGGGTCTGCAGGCAAGTGCTTCAAACATCGTAGTGCCTGCACCTCAAATTAAATTAAAGCCAGCATCACTCCCCAAGTTCACAGGAATAAAGCGTGAATTCCACAGATGGAAAAGGGATTGGGAGGCCCTTCAACTCCAAGGAGAACCTACAGGCTCACCTGAAATAAAGAAGTTTCAACTCCTCGACAGCATTGAAGACAAGACTGTCAGAGAACTTTATCTGTCAAGCTACAAGACAGCAGCAGACATTTTCAGAGTGCTGGAGAACCGATTTGGGAACAAAACGAACATTGCTATCGAGATAGTCGAAGATCTTCAGAGACTCCCAAACATAAGAGACCAGCAACCAAAGAAAATCATGGAGCTAATACGGTGTGTCGAAAAAGCACTCTCTGACCTAAAAGACCTTGGCAGGACTGGGGCCATAAAGAACCCACTGGTGACAAAAGCAATTGAAACCAAACTGCCAGATGGGTTGAAGAAAGAGTGGCTTCTCCACGTAGCTCAAACGGGGGAGGGCACAGACCAAGAAGAGCGCTTTGATCGACTCCTGCAATTCCTACAAAGTCAAGAAGCCATATATGAAGAGCTGGAACAACTCAGTGGTGACTCAACAAGATCCAAGTATGAACAACGGCAAGCTCGCACTAAAACTACAATGCAAGCAAATCCTAACATCCAGCTCTCGGGGTGTGTGGTCTGTGGAGACAGAGGACACAGAAGAAAATTGTATTTCTGCAGAAAATTCCGCACTCTCTCTGTAGGTGAAAAAAGAGAAGCTGCAAAGAAGTTGGGAGCTTGTAAAAGGTGCTTGGAAGTTCATACGGATGGTGGATATTGCAAGAGTGAATTTCTCTGCAGAAGTCAAGCATGCAAAGAAGGTCAAGTGCCAGCTCATCACATCTACCTGTGTCCAAAATCCAAGGTTACTACAGGGGGAGGAGGTAGCAGAAGCTACACTGAAGCCCAAGAGGAGTTTGTCAAGAGCCTTCCTCCTGACCTCGCAGAACGGTGCCGCAATGTATTCACCAACACTGTTTCAAGAACATCTCACATCTCAAGTCAGCAGAGCCTACTGTCGGAGTACGGATTGGAGGAGTGGCCGGTCGTTATGATGCTTCTAGAAGTTACGGCAAATGCTGGACAAAAGGTGGGCACTCTGATAGACTTGGCATCCGATACGAACTACATAACTCACGAGGCTGCCGAACGTCTGAACCTAAAAAGTGAAGCCATAAAGCTTGTGGTTCATGGAGTCGGAGGTATGGAAGTAACAGTTGACACGAAACGATACATGCTGAAGATACGGGTTCGGACAGAGAAAGGTACGTTCAAGTCACACCAGCTAGTCTGTTATGGACTTGAACACATTGCAGACATTCACCAACCAGTTTCTGCAAAGCAACTTCAAGCATTTTTCCCCGATGTTCCAGTCCATGATCTCAAAAGGCCAAGAGAAATTCAACTCCTAATCAGCCATAAAGAAGGCAGGTTGGCTCCACAAAAAGTTTCTAGTGTGGGGGATCTCGTGCTGTGGGATGGACCGCTCGGAAAAACGGTGGCAGGGACTCATCCTGAACTGTTCGAGAAAATCACTGTTTCAGCTCACATGTCCCGCACGCATTTCGCCAGATCCATGAGAACTGCAGCTGTGAAATATCATGAGTGTACAAGCACTCCACCCACAATCCAGCAATCCTACACCTCAATCACTACTCGTGACTTCTTAGACTGGTGGAAATGGGACAGCATAGGTGCTGCCTGCGACCCAAAATGCGGGGGCTGCCGCTGCGGTAACTGTCAGCCTGGCGGTAAAGACATGACATTGGCTGAAGAAAGGGAGATGGAGATTGTTAAACACGGCTTATCATATGCTGGTGCTGACGAACACAGTGCAAGTCCCCACTGGCATGCAAGCTATCCGTGGCGTGAGGATCCATCCACCCTTCCAAACAACAGACGAGCTGTGGAAGCAACCTTCCTCAGGACAGAGAAGCAGCTAGCCAAGGACCCACAATGGAAAGCGGCATACAGCGCACAGGTCCACGAGATGGTAACTCGCCATGCTGCAAAGAAACTGTCAGAAGAAGCTCTCCTTAGTTGGACTGGACCTGTTTGGTACATTAGCCACCTGATTGCTCCAAACCCCCATTCTGTAACAACACCAGTCAGACTTGTGTGGAACAGCAGTCAAAGGTATCAAGGCCAAAGCTTAAACGACCTTCTGTTAAAAGGCCCTGACGTCCTCAATCCAATACGTGGTGTTCTGCTCAAGTTCCGACAAGGTCCTTATGCTGCGCTGGGAGACATCAGAAAGATGTATAACTCCGTCTGGCTGGAGGAGCGTGAAGTCCATCTGCATAGGTTTCTCTGGAGAGACTCTGAGAGTGACGAGATTGGAGAGTTCGCAATCACGAGAGTCAACATCGGAGACAAGCCAGCGGGATGTATAGCACAGCTTGCCTTGAGAGAGACGGCAAACCTCCCACAGTTCAACCACCTCGAAGAAGAGCGTCAGGTGCTACTGGAACATACCTATGTTGATGACATCCTAACTTCTCACAATGACTCAGAACGGCTCCGAACTATCACTACAAATGTGGAACGTGTCCTGGAAGCTGGTGGGTTTGCCTTGAAGCCATGGACCTTTTCTGGCCAGAGGAAAAAGGAAAACGAGGAGTTATCACCAAAAATTGTCATCCTACCGAACCAAATGAAAGACGAAGACAGCAAAGCTCTCGGTCTCGGTTATAAGGTGCAGGAGGACAAATTGCACGTGATGGTGAGAATCAACTTCTCAAAACGGAAAAAGAAGATGAGACTTGGGCAAGATCTAACGCTGGAGAATGTGAGAAGAGAGACACCGGACCCGTTGACAAGACGAGAGTTGCTGAGCCAAGTTGCTGGACTTTACGATCCAATTGGACTAACAGCACCTACAAAACAAAAGGGAACAATACTTGTAAGAAAAGCGTTCCAAGAGGCAAAGCCAAAGAGTGCAGGTGTGAAAGATACATGGGATCTGCCTCTGTCTGATGGACTCAGAGAAAGTGCTATTGAACTCTTTGAAGACTATGTCCGACTCAGCAGAGTAATGTTTCCAAGATCACTCACTCCTACAGATGCTGTTACTAATCCTATTGCAATCACCTTCTCAGACGGCAGTGAGAGCTCATATGGTGCAGTGTTGTACCTTCGATGGACATGCAAAGCTGCCACTACTGTGAGACTAGTCGAAGCAAAAGCCAAGCTGACCCCGTTCGACCATAAAGGTGACCCAGTCAAAGCTGAACTCTGTGGCGCTGTCTTTGCAAGTCGTCTAAGGAAATACTTTGAACAGCACTCTCAAATCAAAGCACAGCGATGGTACCATTTCCTCGACAGTCAGACAATCCTGGGGGCCATACGTCGAGAGAGCTATGGATTCCAGACATTCTTCGCAAATAGAATTGGAGAAATCCAGAGCAGCACCAACCCAGAAGAATGGTGGTGGATCCCAAGCGCACTAAACATTGCAGACATCCTCACCCGTGGAGCCGGACCAGACCAGTTAGATGTCGGTTCTGAGTGGCAGCAAGGGCCGGAGTTCCTGAGTCTCCAGGAGGCTGAATGGCCAATCGTGTCTGCAAAAGATGTGTCAGCAAATGAGAGAGAAAACATTGGCCAGATGCAGAAAAAATCCTTTGTGTCTGTGCTAACAAGAGCCAAGGCAAAACAAAGCACAGTGATCTCAACCCGAAGACTCCACAGACCTCCTGCTGGTTCAGCAGTCAAAATTTTGGTGAACAAAAGACGCTTCAGCCAGCTTTCCCGGCTTGTAAAAACAGTTGCAATGGTGTGGAGAGCTGCCAAGAAATTTGCTGGACCGACAAAGACCCTGAAGTCACAAAAGTGGGAGGCTGTGTTGGACAGTGGAGTTGTCTCGGTCGAAGAACGGCAGGATGCTCTCAGGGACATATTTCTAGCAGCCCAAGAAGGGGTGACTTTTCCCACCTCGACGACAAACCGTTTGGTGGTCTACAAAGCACCAGACTCTGGATTACTGCTTTGTGGTGGACGAATCCAAAATTTTGACGAAGACTCTGCAGCTGTACCACTCCTCCCTCACAATGCATGGATCTCAACACTGCTTGCACGTGAAGCGCATGATGAAGGCCATGAAGGAGTGGCTGGGACAATGTTGAGGATGCGAAAGAAAGCCTGGGTAGTCCAAGGGAGACGAGTTGTCCAAAAAGTGGTGGGAAACTGCCTCTTCTGCAGAAAAGCAAGAGCCAAAAGGTGTCAACAAATAATGGCAAGCCTACCGCTAGAAAGAACCAGCCCAGCTGCACCGTTTGAATACACAGCTGTTGACCTCTTTGGACCCTATCTGGTGAAAGATGAAGTGAAAAAGAGAGTAAAGATGAAGGCGTGGGGAGTCGTTTTCAGCTGCATGGCGAGCAGAGCAGTCCATGTCGACCTTGTAAATGCAGTCTCCACAGAAAGCTTCCTCACGGCATACCTTCGCTTCACTGCAATAAGAGGACACCCGAAGAGGATTTGGTCGGACCCTGGAACGAACTTCATTGGCTCCAAACCTGTTCTAAAAGACCTGTATCAATTCCTGGAAAGGCAGAGCAAATCAGCACTGGAAGAAACCTGCGCAAAAAACAGCACCATCTGGGAATGGAAAATACAACCAGCAGACTCACCTCACCGCAACGGTGCTGCAGAAGCTGCCGTTCGTATCGTGAAAAGGGCACTACAAGGACTGGACAGTGAAACCAATCTCACCTACAGTGAATTCCAAACAACTTTGCAGCAAGCAGCAAATCTTGCAAATGAGCGCCCAATCGATGCCAGAGTACAGGATCGGGAAGAGGTTGTCCAATACGTCACACCAAACTCGCTGTTGCTAGGACGTGCTTCTCCTGATGGTGACATAAAGACGTTCAGTTTTGAAAAGTATCCATATAAAAGATTGCAGGAAATGCAAACTGTGGTGAACAAGTTCTGGAGATCATGGAGCCAACTTGCAGGTCCTAACCTCTTTGTGAGAAGCAAATGGCACACTTCACAAAGGAACGTCGCAGTAGGTGACATCGTCTGGCTGTGTGATCAAAATGCTTTGAGAGGCCACTTCAAACTTGGACGAGTCACAAGAACAAATCCTGACAAAAAGGGCGTTGTACGGGATGTGCATGTAAAGGTCATCTCAAGCTCGATTCCATCGACAAAACCAAGATCAGAACAAACATCCAACAATCCCACAGCAAACTCTCAAACCACCACTCTGCACAGAGACGTCAGGCGGTTGGTCGTCCTTCTGCCTGTCGAGGAGCAAGGGTGATGGAAGAACGGATGCAGCTCTCAAGTGTTGGCGACCTTCCCAAGGTGCATCGTGTGAAGATCGAGTGGGAGGTGTTTGGTTGGAGTCGAGCTGCCTTTCACCCCACTTTCCCTCATCCTATCCGAAGTCACCACGTCAGCTGGCGGAGCCTCCTGAGCGCACCTGGACCTTATTAGGCAGAGCACGGTGAGCCCAGATGAGGAAGGAACACGGGTGGCTCAACAGCGCGAGCAGCGCGAGCCAAAATAGCCTGGAGAGTTCTGTACTTACCTCAAAGCGATCGTGCAGGCGATCTCCCCAACACGGTCAAAAAAGACACCTGAAGAACAGCCGGTAAGCCGCCATGTTTGTTCGCTGTTTACTGTGGGAGAAGTGCGGCTCTGTGATGCGTTCAGGAGCACTGGGAGCGCTGGCGATTCAGCGTCTCGGCACGCTGGGACATTTTGAGATTGCTTCAGTGAAGATTGGACACTGGAGTTGCTGCGGATTGTGTTTATTTTGTAAAAAATTAATGGATTGGTTATTTCATAAAAAGAGAGAAATAATTATTTACTAAAAACGCTAAAACAATGTTTATATTTTATTTGCTAAAAGCCCTCTGAATTGATCGAGAAGGAATAAAGATTAAGGTGTAATATAGATTTTGAAGTATTAAAAGTGGAAATAGAAAACTTTGATTTATTTCATTTAAAATGCTAAATGTGGTTTGGTAAAATATTGTTAATTAACATAAGGGTTTGAAATGTACTTGTTAAAATGCATTGAAGCTAAAAACAAGAATGATAACATTTTGTGTTAAAAATATAAATTTTGTGTCTGTATTCAAGTATTGATATTGTATTCCCTTTGTTTTCTTTTGAGGTTTTTCCACCTAACGCCAAACGCCTAACCCTGCCGTTAAAACTAACGCTGCAACTGCAATAAAAGAAACTAAAACGGCAACGAGTGGAGTCCTGCGTGCTTCAGTTGGGGGACATCCTTTCAAGTGGGGATTCTGCACAAACCTACACGCACTTGACAAACAAAACATGCATAAAATTCAAGCTTTGAATCACTTTGGACCAAATATTCCTCAATCTTCATTGCTGCAGTCACAGATTAACTTTTGTTCCATGTTTTACGGCCTGCAGATAAAGAAGTGTGCAGTTATAAACGTTTTACTTTATCAACACGCAGCTGAACTTTGAACTCAGTCTCACCTCCAGAAGCACATTTTAATGGTTGTGTCTGTTCAAAGGTTCCAGACCAGCCTCACCATGAACGCCTGCTCCATGAGCTCGGTGATCATGCAGCGTGGAGACGTTCACACTGAGAGAAGCTCACTTTGAGCCAACAGAAACACTGAGAGCTGCATCTCTTCTTGTGTTTGGTGTCTTTGTGGATTCTGTACCTGGACTCTGCAGGACCAGCTGGCGTCTCGTCCCTGTCCACAGACTCTGCTCTGTCCTCCTCTTCACCCACATCACTCATCTTCAGTCAGGCTGAGAGAGAATCAGGACAAACCTGTTCAAGAGGCACAGATCATTTCTTTTGACGTCCACGGAGAAAAAACTCAGTCACTCTTTGACATTAGAAGACAAAAACTGGACAAACTCTCACCTGGTTCTCCTCCTCTGACACCGCTGACTGGAAGTCGTCCTCTGGACTTCTTGGTTTCCTGGTTGGACTCTTGTCCTCAGAGACATAATTGTACCTGGATCACCTGAACACAGCTGCTCCTCCTCCTTTATGCTGACAGGAAATCTGAGACGTGTCCTCCAGTTCTCTGACTGAGGCTGGTCTTTAAGGCTAAACATTAACTGTGAAAACTTCCAGAGTCCAACTCCACCAACGGGGACTCTGCTCCTGGTTTATTGTTGCCATTTATTCCTTTATTGTTTTATCGTTTTCAATAAAGACAATAAATGAAGTAGAGTTGAGACTGTGTCTCCTGTCTGTGCAGCTCAGCCTCCATCTGATATACGTTGTTAATATTTAGGTAAATTTGTGCAATAACTGATAGAATCGTGTTGTCATGTTGAGCAGTGGAAGAGCAGAATAACTGTGACAACTTCTTTACCTCACAGGCCCTCGGCCTGCAGCTGCTGATAAGAAAGCAGTGCATGATGGGAACAGTACAGAAGAATAAACCTTTTTATAATCACAATATGAAGGTGTTGATCATCTTGACAATAAACACTGATTTTGCTGAACATATATTTACATAAAGTTTAAAGCTGGGGTTGGCGATCTTGGAAAACTAGCGTTAGCATGCAGCATCTCCCCAAGGCTCCGCCCAGCTCCCACCCCATTGGAGGAGCTCCGTTGGGAGCGGAGACGCGGAGACGTTCGTGGCGCGCGCCGTCACTTCTACGTCCAGTGCGTTCCTGGCGTAACCTGTCCTCAGCACTTCGTTTCTTCGTTTTTCTTTATTTGCACTACGCCAAGGAATGGCACACTCACCGGTAAGTAAACCCCCAAACATTCGTCTCCGCCGTTCTGCAACGACGCTCCATCCTTCTGCGCGCGCACTGAACCAGGGTCAGTGCACGCCATTGACATGTACGCGCAGGGGGGCAGGTCGAACAGTGAAGGGATTTTATTGGTTTAAAACAAGGTGTCCCCTCAAGACTACTGGTTGCTGTTTTTCCCGTTTACTCCTGCTGTAGATAGCGGATATTTTACAAACTACTTTAAGAACACGCTATGAATATCTTCCCATCGGGTCATAACTGGAGGAATGTGGGGAGAGTGGTGAAGACAGCAGGAAAACAAAAAGTCCTCGGGACTTCTCTCTCCTCCATCCAAGACATCGCACAGAAGCGATGCATATCCCGAGCCTCAAACATCAGCAGTGACTCCCCGCCATGGACTGTTCTCCCTGACGGCCTCTGGACGGAGGTTCTGCAGCATTCGGTGAAAGACAACTCGGTTCTGCAACAGCTGCTGCAACAAAATTGCGTTCTGTAGACAACTGTGCATACTGGAATGACAAGAAAGGTTTTCTAAATCTAAGTCTCAGTCAGTGTAACTGTCTGAGAGACACTTTCTCTGAAATTTAATTGAAATGTGATTTTTACATTTTCTCATAATGTCATGAATTTATCAATCCATGGTCATTAAAAACTGATTTAAATATACGACCTTCCTCATTACCAGAGTTCAAACATCACACCTGTGGCATTATGGATGGAGCAGTACAGCAGCTGAGGCATCATGGGTACAGAGCAGAGCGCTAACATGGCGACATACAGCCGAAAAATACTAATAGCCTGCATAGTTCAGCAGGTGAACCAGGAACTTTCATTTTAGAGACTTGTTATGTCTTTATGTTTGGAGCTTTCCATGGTGTCTGTGGAGGAAGAGAGATGGAATAAACTGAAAAACACAGTTCAGGGAAACCTGTCTTGCTCAAGGACACCTCGGCACATGGACAGGGGGAGGTGGAGAATAAAACCAACACAATACAATTAAATGCATTAATTGATGAAGTCCAGAAATTACACACTCTGATCTCACTATGATCCCCATTTGCAGAAGTGATGGAGCCAAGTTTGAATCACTCTACTGACCAGATTTATCTACAAAAATTTTTTGCACAAATATATATTTATGAGCTGCATAATAATCATGAATAATAAACTGTAACTCATATTTTACCCCTGAAAAGCTTGCAGGCATTTAGTTTCTTTATATTCTGGCACTAAACATGTTAATGAAACTCTCCCAGCTCCTGATGTCCACTGCAAAGGACGTCAGACTGAAAAAAATCCATTCAATAATTTACATAATATATTTTCAAAATAACTCCAAATACTTTACTAGTAGAAGTTAAAACTGTAATGAGAACCAGTTTGTCTGCAGCTTCAAAAGAAATGTATCGATCCTCCACCAGTCACATTCACGTGTTCATTCATTTCATACCTGCTCTCTTGAAGCTGGTCTGAGGTTTAAAGCTGGTTTCCAAAAGTCTGCGTTGTCGATCAATCTCCTCCTCGAACTGGACGATAGTTTGTTCAAACACGGTGAATATTTCTCCAGCAGCAGCAGTCAGTCGCTCGTTGATAAACTCTCCTCAAAGCCTGAACTGAAGTCATTGTTGCTGCAGGAGATGAATGTTTCCTCTGAGAGACACAACAACACAGCAGAGAGCTGCTGCTTCTTCTCTCCATGTGTCGGAGGCTCCTTCTTCTTCTTCTTCTTGTGGAGTTTTACTGGCGGTTGGCAAACAACTTTGAGGTGCACTGCCCCCACCAACTGATAAGGAGTGTGAACATGGAACAGCTAAACTAAATCTGAATAAGGAAAGATAAACTTAAATCCGACGGACTAAACCCGTATCAATCAAAAACTGAAATAAAACTTTAAAACTACGGTTACTCGGATGCTGTTGTAAAAGTTCTATTAAATTAAATTCCATTTTGAGATTGCAGATGCTGTCTAACATATTCTTCTGTTCAGAATCATATCGCTCACATTCCATGAATATGTGTTCTATTGTTTCTGGCTGTCCACAATAATCACAATTGCCTGAAATGTGTTTTCCAATCTTGAACAATGAAATATTTAATCCTGTATGCCCAAACCTTAACCTAGAGCAAACTGAATCAAACCTCCTATTTCCACATGTGCTCCTCATTGGCCCCACCTTCCCCTTAACCCTGTGGAACCACCGACCTCTTCTCTCTCTGTCCCATTCAGCCTGCCACTTCTCCTTAATTTTTAACTTAGCAATTGACTTTGCCTCCATCTTACTCAAGTTCATCTCAACATCCACCATAGATTTCCTAACCAATTGCTTTGCATGGTTATCCGCAGACTCATTCCCTCTGACCCCTATGTGTGCCGGAACCCAGGGGAACACCACCACTAGTCCCATCCCGATCACTCTGTACAATGCCTGTCGAAGTTCAATTAGAAGATCTGGTCTACTATCTGAATGACCACTTTTCAAACTGAGTAATACTGAACTTGAATCTGTGCATACTACTGCTCGCAGTGGTCGGTTCTCCTCAATCCATTCGATTGCTAACAAAATTGCCAACATTTCCCCCGTGTACACAGACACAAAATCACTAATCCTTTTCCCAATTTTAACATTAAACTCTGGAATTACAACAGCCACTCCCAATTTACCATTCACAATTTTGGAAGCATCAGTATATATTTGAACATGCCCCAAGTAGCTGCCTATATGTTTTTGAACTGAATGCCTATTACATACAAAATCTTTATCATGTTTTCTTTCCATCAGAGAATCATCTATATTGGCCTCAGGACAGACCCACGGAGGAAAGGTTGGCAAAGGAAACACTGGACTAATCTGGATATCTCCTACCTGAAATTCTGCAGCAGACCGCAGGATATTCCACCCAAAACTCTTTGTCTGACTCTTCTCTTTCTCCCAACACGGCTCAAGAACCCCGAGTGTAGGATGATCACGCTTTTGCCCTTGTAAATTAAACCAATATGTTAATGACAGTTGTTTCCTTCGTAAGTCAAGAGGCAACTGATCCATTTCAACTTGTAGTGCTGCCGTCGGGTAGACTTAAAAGCCCCTGTGCATAATCTCAATGCTCGAGCTTGAACGACATCCAACTTTTTTCAGATTTGTAACAGCCGCAGATCCATATACAACACTCCCATAGTCTAGCGTGGACCTAACCATTCCTGTATAAACTGCACTTAATGCCTTCCTATCAGCTCCCCAGTCATTTCCAGCTAGACACTGCATTACATTAACAACTTTTTTACACTTATCTACAACCTTTTTAATATGAGTAACCCATGTTATCCTCTCATCAAACCAGACCCCCAAATACTTAAAACTGCTTACTCTTTCCAGCTCTTGATTATAAAGTTTTAATTTAACATCTCCTACAATTTTTTTCCTTGTAAAAACCATAGTTTTGGTTTTCTCAACCGAAAATTTAAAGCCCCATTTGTATGACCACTCCTCTATCCTATCAAGAGCTCCTTGTAGTTTCTTTACCAAAAAATCAATGTTCCTCCCCCTACTCCATATTGCTCCATCATCAGCGAAAAGTGAAAACCCCATACCATGATCCAGGTGCTTAAAAACATCATTTATTAAGACTGAAAACAATAATGGACTGACTATACTTCCCTGAGGGGTACCATTTTCAACCTCGAATACTTTAGAATACTTGTCACCAATTCGTACTTGAATTTTCCTCCCCGTTAAAAAATCTCTTATCCATCTGAACATTCGTCCACATACTCCCATTTTTCTTAGCTTAATAAGAAGTCCATCCACCCACATCATATCATAAGCTTTCTCAATATCAAAGAAAACTGCCACCACAGTTTCTTTATTGACTTGCGCTTTACGGATCTCATGCTCTAGACAAACAACTGGGTCCATTGAAGTCCTGCCCCTTCTAAATCCACTCTGGTAATTTGCAAGGAATCCTTTACTTTCCATATAATACATCAGTCTACTATTCACCATTTTCTCCATAGCTTTACAAACATTAGAAGTCAGTGCATTTGGCCTATAACTATCAGGCTTTGTGGGATCTTTTCCTGGTTTACAAATAGGAATCACCACAGCTGATTTCCAGTCCTTTGGAATATTCCCTTCGCTCCAAACTTTATTATATAGCTCCAGCAAAACCCTCTTCGACTCTCACTGAGATGTTCTAACATAGTATAACTCGCATCATCCTTGCCTGGTGCCGATTTTTTTTGCTGTTCTTAGGGCAAGATTAAGCTCTGCTTAGTAAAAGGCATGTTTAGCAAGTCATCTTGATCTTCAATCATGAGCAGCTCTCTATATTGATCTACTGTAGATTCCCTCCCAGACTTGCCGAGTTCATTAATAGTTTCCTGAACTATGAATTTCTAGCAAATGCCTCTACGATTAAACTGCTATAAGCCGATCCTCCATTGCCACTATCACTCCATTATCAATTACAGGATAAGTAAAACTTTTCTTAACACAATTCATTCGCTTTATCATTGGTCCATATCCTGTCAACTCGAGTTCTATTTCATCCCTACTGACGCCAGAGGCGGTGCATAAAGCACTGAATGATCATCCTTTCGCATACGCAGGTCGAGAATTAATGACAACAAAGTCACACGTGACCTCCCGGTGGCTGACGTGAGTCTATATCGCCAACGTCACACCGAAGCTCAGTCCCTTTAAACTTCTCGCGCGCAGGTTGGTTGGGTCTGGTGGTGAGCATTTGAGCTTAACTCCACTTACGATTGATTTCTGTTTGTGACTGATAGCCCTGCGATCTTGGGTAAGTCAGAGCTGCGAGCTTGCTCGCCCTCTAAGGGCTGCACATCTCCTCTTTTTTCTTCTTTCCCGTAAAACCGGGTATCGTTTATCGCCGTGTCTTTTAGACGGTTTTTTCTGTTGTAACAGCCCACCGTGTGGTGCGCGCTGCTCTGATTTATTGCCTGTGCGGCTTAATTGTTAATTTGTTGATTAGGAGGCGTTACTTTGCCCCGTTGTTATTGAAGACGGCTGTCTGTCAGCTCGTGTTTGTCTGATTATGATTCATATACTGTCTCTTCAGTTGTTGAAAGGAAGGATAAATATAACTGAATTAAAAACACACAAAAAAAAAAAAAAAAAGAAGAAAAACCAACTGCAGGATTGTTTTCCCTCATTGTGAGCCTGTTGCAAATCGCACGTGGCGTTCTCTGCTCGACCCGGTTTGTGACCCCGCGCTCGGACATTCAGGAGTCACTAGTGGCGTTCTCTGCTCGACCTGACTCTGTAGTTGCTTTTCTGAACACTGAGTTTCTTAGTGGGTAGGACAGCTGAAGGTTTTTCTTTTTGACGCCATGTTGGAGCAGCTGTGTTGCAGACTCTGCTTGGCAGCACTCCAACCTGAGGATGGCCATGATTTGTGTCCCCCCTGCCTGGGTGTGGACCACCTACGGGAGGCCCTCCAGGGCACAGACTGCCCGAGTTGCTTCATTATGCCGCATTCCGTGAAGGTTGCATGGTTGGCTGAGTTTGAGGGTCGCCCGGAGGGGGATCCCACGTCTATGGTGTTGCCTGCTGGACAGTCACGGATGCGGACGCACTCTTCTTCGGAGGCACTAGCGCGTCCGAGGAAGAGGCGCAGGAAAGGAGGACCCCGGGGACGGGTTGTCTTGGTAGAGTGGAAAACCTTTCATCGGAATTGGCGCAGATGAAGGCGATGCTCCAGGACCTTCAGGCCGACACAGGACGCCATGCGACGGTTCAGCAGGACCATGATTTGGCATCGCAGACGAGGACGTGATCTCGGTGGTGGCGTCGGACACTCAATTTAGGAGTGATTTCGATGAGCTGAGCTCCCGAGTTTCTGAGTCCGGGTCCCACACCTCTGCGGGCTCCCGGGGCACTGGAGATGTGTCTGTGGCCGTGGCTATTTGACGGCTCTCACCCGCCTGCAGTTGGATGTCCCCCACGTCAAACCAAGTCCGCTCCAGCGCGTTCTTCCGACGCCAGACGCAGCTGAGTCCTTTGCGGTCCCGGCATCAGAGGAGACGTTAAGGAGCTGCATGCGTGTTGGACGGATAACAAGGCATTTTCCAGGCCCACCACGGATGGGCGGGCCTTAGCAGCGATGCAGGATGCCGATAAGTTGGGCCTGGGACGCATGCCGGCTGTGGAATTGGGCTATCGCGTCCCTCATTGTGCATCCGGAGGAGACGCTACGAACGAACGCCAGGTGCCCGCGACCGCAGTGTAGGATCACGGACGATCTACTCTGTAAAGCCTATGACACCGGTGCGCGCATGGGCCGCATTGGTAACTCCCTCTCCCACCTCCTGCTGGGTCTGTCGTCGACATTGGAGGAGGTTTCTGTCGACCCATCTACGCAGGGCCTAATGGACGTGTCCCTACAAGCTTTCGCCCTAATGTCAAGGGAGCTTGGTCGCCTGATGTCTACGCTCGTGCAGACTCGACGCCAGGTTTGGTTGGCACAGTCACCACTTTTAGAGTCCAGTAGGGGGACGCTGCGGAGCGTGCCAGTGGTTCCTGGGGAATTATTTGGGTCCGCGGCACTGGAGGCCCTGGAGCGCACCGCGCAGGCAAACCGTACTCGGCAGCAATTGGTGGGTCTCCAGAGACGTCCCCCCCTCGGGTGGGTCCAGGGTCTGCCTCATCATCTTCACGGAGGTACTCTGCTGGGCCATCGCACCCTCTTCCGGAAACTCACCGCCAAGATTACAGAACGGTTCCGGACCGGAGGCCACAGCCTGGATCTCTGCCCACCCGCTCATCACGGATGGGGCAGCCACACCAGCGCCCCCCCAAGCCCTCCAGAGGGCAGGGGGCACGCAGATGAGACTCCACGGCCGGCGGTCGTTTTTTTTACCCCGGGTCAACTCAGACACTGGGCTACCCACGCTCCAGATGCTTGGGTGCTGGCCACACTGTCCCGGGGTTATCGCATTCAGTTCCGCCGCCGGCCTCCCGTGCATGGCCAGGTCATAATGACTGTAATCCACGACCGGGCCAGGGCACGAGCACTGTCCGAGGAAATTCACACCTTGCTGGCTAAAGGTGCTGTGGTTCCTGTCGATCCCCTGCGGGACCCGGGGGGATTTTATTCAAGGTATTTCCTCGTACCGAAGAAGACAGGCGACTGGCGCCCCGTTCTGGATCTTCGGGGTCTAAACGACTTTTTAAAAGTTATTCCATTCAAGATGCTGCGCATCCCTCAGGTTCTCCATACAATATCGCCGGGGGACTGGTTCACAGTGATCGATTTGAGGGACGCTTACTTTCATGTCCCTGTTGCGCCGTCACACTGGCGGTTCCTTTGGTTTGCGTTTCAAGGGAGGCACTATCAGTTCAGGGTCCTCCCGTTCGGGCTTTCCCTGTCTCCTTGGGTGTTTTCCAGGTGCGTGGCTGCAGCTCTGTCCCCCCTGCAGACTCGGGGCTTGACGATCTTGCCCTACCTGGATGATTGGCTGATCTGTGCCCCGTCTCGCGAGGACGCCGTTCGGGACACGCAGGCGGTGCTCGAGCACACTGCCGCTCTCGGCTTGCATGTCAACACGGCCAAGAGCAACCTGCTCCCCACACAGGTGACCACTTTTCTGGGGATGGTCCTGAATTCTCGGACCATGATGGCATGCCCCTCACCTCGGCGGGTTCAGGACATTTTGGACATGCTCCCACACTTCCGGCGCGGCAGAGCCCCGCCGTATGTTCTCTACCTCCGCCTTCTCGGCAAGTTGGTGGCGGCGTCTGCGGTGGTTCCCCTGGGTCTTCTATCTCTTCGTCCACTTCAGATGTGGCTGAACAGTCTACACCTGAGCCCCGAGCGACACAGCCACAGGCGCAGGCGCCTACGCGTGTCGACTCAGTGCCTGACGTCTCTCTCGCAGTGGTGGGAGAGGCGCTTCATCACACAAGGGGTTCCTATGGGTTCCCTACCGAGCTGTCGGGAGATCGTTCATACGGATGCATCTCTCCGGGGTTGGGGAGCAACATGGCAGGGGCGCATGGTGCAGGGGACATGGTTGCCATGGCAACAAGGGCAGCACATCAATGTCCTCGAATTGAGGGCTGTGCTTTTGGCGCTGCAGCAGTTTCTCCCGCATCTACGAGGCCGACATGTGCTGGTCAGGACCGACAACACCAGCGTGGTTTTTCACATCAACCACCAGGGGGGCACTCGGTCCGTGGCTTTGACAAGGCTGGCCACTCAAATCCTGACTTGGGCGGCTCCACATCTGGCCAGCCTGAGAGCACTGCACATTCCGGGAGTGTTGAACACATCAGCGGATTTCCTGTCCCGGCAGTCACCGCTACCAAGGGAGTGGCGCCTTCACCCAGAGGTCGTGGACCGGGTCTGGCAGACCTTCGGCAGGGCGGAGGTAGACCTGTTCGCGTCCAGGGAGTCCACCCACTGTCCCCGCTGGTTCAGTATAACGGACGACGCGGGTTCTCTGGGCCTGGATGCGCTGGCGCACGACTGGCCCCAAACGCTGCTATACACCTTCCCACCTTTTCCCCTGATATTTCCTACAATACTCAGGGTCTCTCGAGAGGGGCATCAACTGATCCTGATAGCCACTTTTTGGCCGGCGAGGACCTGGTTTCCTCTGCTGCGCAGGCTCTGCTGCAGCTCGCCGAGGCGCCTGCCATCCAGGAGGGATCTTCTGTCCCAGTTCGGGGGAGGATCCTGCACCCCAGTCCAGACCGCCTCCAGCTATGGGTGTGGCTGCTGGAGGGCCGGGGGTCTCGTTCTCCGAGTTCAGTGGGGACATAGGCCACACCATCGCCAATGCCCAGGCTCCTTCCACACGACAGCTGTACGCCAGCAGGTGGAGGTTCTTCGACAGGTGGTGTCAGGAAAGAGGTCTGACTGCGGTTCAATGCCCGGTGCCGTCCTTATTGGACTTCTTGCAGGAGCTGTTCAACCTGGGTCGCTCGCCATCTACACTTAAGGTGTATACGGCTGCGATTTCCTGCTGGCACCAGGGTTTTGATGGCCGTTCTGTGGGCAGTGACAGGACGGTCTCATTCATTCATTCATTAATTTTCTGCCGCTGGTCCCTTTCGGGGTCGCGGGTGGCTGGAGCCGATCCCAGCTGCTGTGGGCGAAGGCGGGGTACACCCTGGACAGTTCGCCAGTCTGTCGCAGGGCTGACATACAGTATATAGACAAACAACCATTCACTCACACATTCATACCTAGGGGCAATTTAGGGTGATCAATTAACCTACCATGCATGTTTTTGGACCGTGGGAGGAAGCCGGAGTACCCGGAGGGAACCCACACACACACGGGGAGAACATGCAAACTCCACACAGAAAGGCCCCCGAGCCCCGGCCGGTATTTGAACCCAGGATCTTCTTGCTGTGAGGCAAGAGCGCTAACCACTGCGCCACCGTGCGGCCCACAGGACGGTCTCATCAAAAAAAAAAAAAATAAATAAAAATAAAAAAAAAAAAAAAGGACGGTTTCATCTTTTTTAAAGGGTGCGCGTCGTCTCCGCCCCCTCAGTCAACGAAGGGTGCCGACGTGGGACCTGTCTTTGGTGCTCGAGTCCCTGCGGGCCCCTCCATTCGAGCCCCTGGATCAGGCAGGGTTGAAATGGCTGTCGCTGAAAACTGCGTTCCTCTTAGCGATGGCCTCAGGTAGACGAGTGGGGGAACTGCAGGCGCTGTCGGTTGGCGACGCGGGCTGCAGGTGGAATGCCGATGGCTCTGGGGTGACACTCTGGCCTGACGCCTCTTTCATCCCCAAAGTGCTTGGTTCTACAATGGTTACGCGCCCCCTCCGACTGGCGCGTTTCGGGTCTCCGACTTCAAACGAACCGCTGTGTCCAGTTCGGGCACTTAAACTGTACATACGGGCTTACGACGGGTGTCCGTCAGTCTGAACGCCTGTTTGTCTGCCACGCCGGGCCTCGCATGGGCCAGGCCCTGTCAAAACAGCAACTGGCCCACTGGGTGGTGGATACTATCAAACAGGCATATCTCTCCCAGGGTCGTTCACCACCGGACGGGGTGCGGTGCCATTCGACCAGGGGTCTGACCACCTCCTGGGCCGCGATCACCGGCGTTCCTTTGGACGTTATTTGTGAAGCGGCTTCATGGACATCAGCGTCAACGTTCGCACGGTTCTACAGGGTGAATGTGGCAACATCCCACCCCCTTGACGGGATTCTCCGACAGCACTCATCAACGCTGTGAGGTGAGTGGGGTTGGTGGTCATTGTTGTTCGGCGATTCCTCGTGACTTCGCTGGTATATGTCATCCAGTGCTTTATGCACCGCCTCTGGCGGTCAGTAGGGATGAAATAGAACGAAAGTTACGTAGGTAACTATGGTTCTATGAATCCCGGATGACCGCCAGAGCGTTCGGTCCCTCGGAATCTTCTGCTTGCGAGAAGTGGAAGGGACTGAGCTTCCGGTGTGACGTGGCTATATAGACTCATGTCAGCCACCGGGAGGTCACGTGTGACTTTGTTGTCATTAATTCTCGACCTGCGTATGCGAAAGGATGATCATTCAGTGCTTTATGCACCGCCTCTGGCGGTCATCCGGGATTCATAGAACCGTAGTTACCTACGTAACTTTCGTTTCCCTGCCCACTGTATTGCAAAAGCTCCTCCAGTGTTGGAGGCTCACAAACAGTGTTCAGCTTCATACTGACTCCTACTGAGCACAGGGGGAACTGCAGGCTTTCAGCTGCACCGGGTTGGAGCTCGATTTTCAATTGACGAGTTGTTTTATTAAACTATCAACTTAATGATCATAATCTGTGAGACATCAACATGTAATTACATTTTTTGAAATCAAGATAATGTCTGGATTTTCTGATCAGTTGTAGACTTTCTAGAAACATGCCCATAGTGATTTGGGGACTCATCAGCAACTAACTAAAGTTAAAGTTTGAAACTTCTCAAGAATGTCAGAGTTATTCAAAAATAATGGTAGAAAAGAACATTCCTGAATAATTTTTTTGCAAATTTCATGTGTCTCTGATTTTCTCATTAAATTAGTTCTCCCTGTTTAGAGCACATTTAACACTTGGTAACAGTTTTTACCAGCAGGGACGAAACTGTCTTAATGCTGATTTTGACAGATTGACTGTCAGAATAACTTGGATTTGAGGAATGGATGAAATGTAATGTGTTCTGTGAGGTCACATTCAGTGACATCCTGGGTGCATTCATTGGATCTATCTCCTGTTTTCAGTATTACAGCTGATCAAGGTGTTTGGATGAACACCAAAACATCTTGCTTTCATGTTTTCGTGGATCGTGTCAACCTTTTTGTTTTGAGGAATGGATGACAAACATTGAAGAATGTAATCAGTTGAAAGACATGCTCCACACATATAACAATCCATACAAGTTTTCTGACATTGTATGTCAGCAGGCATGTGTTGAATGGAAACAAAAACTAAGTTTTTTCCTTTCTTGACTCCATGTCACTCAGGACATCAGAACAAGTCAAAATCTGGGTGTAATATGGACTCAGACCTGAAATTCAGAAACCAACATAAAGGCAGTCACAAAATTACAAGCTAGGGTTGGCGATCTTGGAAAACTAGCAGGTAGCACGAATGTAGCATCTCCCAAGGCTCCGCCCAGCTCCCACCCCATTGGAGGAGCTCCGTTGGGAGCGGAGACGCAGAGACGTTCCGCGCGCGCGGTGCGCGCGGGCACTTCCGCGTCCAGTGCGGTCCTGGCGTAACCTGTCCTCAGTGTTCGTTTTCTTTATTTTGCACTATGCCAAGTATGGCGCACTTCACCGGTAAGTAAACCCCCAAACATTCTTCTCCGCCATTCTGCAACGACGCTCCGGCTTCTACGCACGCACTGAATCAGGGTCAGTGCACGCCATTGACATGTACGCGCAGGGGGCAGGTCAAACGGCGAAGGGATTTGATTGGTTTTAAAAAAAGGTGTCCCGTCAAGACGATTGGTTGCTGTTTTTCCCGTTTTACCTCCTGCTGTAGAAAGCGGATATTTTCCAAACTACTTAGAACATGCTATGATTGTTTCCCATCCGGTCATAAAGAATCATTTTAACCAGTATTAAAAAAATGTATCTCACTCCCCTAGAACTGCCACCTTAAACGTGTGGGGGGAGTTTGAGAGCCCAAATGATCCCAGGAGCTATGTTGCCGGGGGGCTTTATGCCCCTAGTAGGGTCTCCCATGGCAAACATGTCCTGGGTGACGGGCCAGACTGAGAGCAGTTCAAAACCCCCTATGAGAAGAAAAAGAACAAAGGTCGTTACGTCGCCCGGTATGGAGCAGCCGGGGCCCCACCCTGGGAGCCAGGCCTGGGGTTGGGGCTCGTAAGCGGCGCCTGGTGGCCGGGTCTTTGCCCACGGGGCCCGGCCGGGCTCAGCCCGAAGGGACGACGTGGGCCTGACCTCCGGTGGGCTCACCACCCACCGAGGGAACCGTAGGGGCCGGGTGCAGTGTGGATGGGTGGCAGCCAACGGCAGGGGTGCCCGGCGACCCAATCCCCGGACACAGAGACTGGCTCTAGGACATGGAATGTCACCTCGTTGGCGGAAGGAGCCCGAGCTTGTGAGGGGAGGTTGAGAGGTACCGGCTAGATATAGTCGGGCTCACCTCCACACATAGCCTGGGCTCTGGAACCCAACCTCTCGAGAAGGCGCTTGGACTCTCCACTTCTCTGGCATTGCCCGCAGTGAGAGGCGGCGGGCTGGTGTGGGTTTGCTTGTAGCCCCACAGCTCAGCCGCCATGTGTTGGAGTTCACCCCAGTGAACGAGAGGGTTGCATCCCTGCGCCTTCGGGTCGGGGATAGGTGCCTCACTGTTGTCTCGGCTTACGGGCCGAACAGCAGTGCAGAGTACCCGGCCTTCTTGGAGTCCCTGGGAGGGGTGCTGGACAGTGCTCCGACTGGGGACTCCATTGTTCTACTGGGGACTTCAACGCCCACGTGGGCAGTGACAGTGAGACCTGGAAGGGGGTGATTGGATCGCACGGCCTCCCCGATCTGAACCCGAGTGGTGTTCTGTATTGGACTTCTGTGCTAGTCACAATTTGTCCATAACGAACACCATGTTCAAGCACAGGGGTGTCCATAAGTGCACTTGGCACCAGGACACCCTAGGTCGGAGGTCGATGATTGACTTTGTTGTCGTGTCATCTGACCTCCGGCCGCGTGTTTTGGACACTCGGGTGAAGAGAGGGGCAGAGCTGTCGACCGATCACCACCTGGTGGTGAGTTGGATTCGCTGGCAGAGGAGGAAACCGGACAGACTTGGCAGACCCAAACGTGTTGTGAGGGTCTGCTGGGAACGTCTGGCGGAACCCTCTGTCGGCATGGCTTTCAACTCCCACCTCCGGGAGAGCTTCTCTCATGTCCCGAGGGAGGCTGGGGTCATTGAGTCCGAGTGGACCATGTTCTCCACCTCCATTGTCGAAGCAGCTGCTCGGAGCTGTGGTCGTAAGGTCTCTGGTGCCTGTCGTGGCGGCAACCCCCGAACCCGGTGGTGGACACCGGAAGTAAGGGCTGCCGTCAAGCTGAAGAAGGAGTCCTATCGAGCCTTGCTGGCTCATGGGACTCCCGAAGCAGCTGACGGGTACCGGCAGGCCAAGCGAACTGCAGCCGAGCAGTTGTGGAGGCAAAAACTCGGGTCTGGAGGAGTTCGGGGAGGCCATGGAGGAGGACTATCGGTCGGCCTCGAAGAAATTCTGGCAAACCGTCCGGCGCCTCAGGAGGGAAAGCAGGTCTCCGCCAACACTGTTTACAGTGGAGGTGGGGAGCTGCTGACCTCAACTGGGGATATTGTTGGACGGTGGAAGGAATACTTCGGGACCCCCTCAATCCCGTCGCCACGTCTTCCGTGGAGGAAGCAGAGGCTGAGGTCTCAGAGGTGGACTCGTCCATCACCCAAGCTGAAGTCACTGAGGTGGTGGCAAGCTCCTCGGTGGCAAGGCAACCGGGGGTGGACGAGATTCGCCTGAGTACCTTAAGTCTCTGGATGTGCAGGGACTGTCTTGGTTGACACGTCTCTGCAACTCGCGTGGCTGTCGGGGACGGTGCCTCTGGATTGGCAGACCGGGGTGGTGGTCCCCATGTTTAAAAAGGGGGACCGGAGGGTGTGCTCCAACTATAGGGGGATTACACTCCTCAGCCTCCCCGGGAAAGTCTATTCCAGGGTACTGGAGAGGAGGATCCGACCGATAGTCCGAACCTCGGATCCAGGAGGAACAACGCGGTTTTCGTCCTGGCCGTGGAACAGTGGACCAGCTCTATACCCTCCATAGGGTGCTCGAGGGTTCGTGGGAGTTTGCCCAACCAGTCCACATGTGTTTTGTGGATTTGGAGAAGGCATTCGACCATGTCCCTCGTGGTGTCTTGTGGGGGGTGCTCCGGGAATACGGAGTCCGGGGCCCCTTGTTAAGGGCCGTCCGGTCTTTGTATGACCGGAGTAGGAGTCTGGTCCGCATTGCCGGCAGTAAGTCGGACCTGTCCCCGGTGCATGTTGGACTCCGGCAGGGCTGCCCTTTGTCACCGGTTCTGTTCATAATCTTCATGGACAGAATTTCTAGGTGCAGCCGGGGGCCGGAGGGGGTCCGGTTCGGGAACCACAGGATTTCATCTCTGCTTTTTGCAGATGATGTTGTCCTGTTGGCTTCATCGAACCCGGACCTACAGCATGCACTGGGGCGGTTCGCAGCCGAGTGTGAAGCGGCAGGGATGAGGATTAGCACCTCCAAATCCGAGGCCATGGTCCTCGACCGGAGGAAGGTGGCTTGCCCCCTCCAGGTTGGTGGAGAGACCCTAGCCCAAGTGGAGGAGTTCAAGTATCTTGGGGTCTTGTTCACGAGTGGGGGACGGATGGAGCGTGAGATTGACAGGCGGATCGGTACAGCGGCTGCAGTGATGCGGTCGTTGTATCGGTCCGTCGTGGTGAAGAAGGAGCTGAGCCGAAAGGCGAAGCTCTCGATTTACCGGTCAATCTACGTTCCCACCCTCACCTATGGTCATGAGCTTTGGGTCATGACCGAAAGGACAAGATCCCGGATACAAGCGGCCGAAATGAGCTTCCTCCGTAGGGTGGCTGGGCGCTCCCTTAGAGATAGGGTGAGGAGCTCAGTCACCAGGGAGGAGCTCGGAGTAGAGCCGCTACTCCTGACATCGAGAGGAACCAGCTGAGGTGGCTCGGACATCTGTTTAGGATGCCTCCTGGACGCCTCCCTAGGGAGGTGTTCCGGGCATGTCCCACTGGGAGGAGACCCCGGGGAAGACCCAGGACATGCTGGAGAGACTATGTCTCTCGGCTGGCCTGGGAACGCCTTGGGATCCTCCCAGAGGAGCTGGAGGAAGTGTCTGGGGACAGGGAAGTCTGGGCATCCCTGCTGAGACTGCTGCCCCCGCGACCCGGCCCCGGATAAGCGGTAGAAAATGGATGGATGGATGGATGGTATCTCATTCAAATCGCCAACCCTAGCTTTAACAAATGACCATATGAAAAATATCACAAGAAAGAAATGATTTCTTACCAGACAGGATTCAGAAAAGCTTCTTCATGGATTCATTTTCAGCAGGCTGGATTATCGTAGCGGTGTGTTTACAGGTCTCAGTAAAAAAATGTGTGATACAGGAGCAGCTCATCCAGAATGCTGCATCCAGAGTCCTCAGCAACACAAAGAGGGTGGAGCACCAACTTCAGTCTCTGCACTGGCTGCATGTGAGTCAAAGGATTGACTTCAAAATCTGACTGCTGGTCTGTAAAGCTTTGAATGGTTTGTAGAAGAAATCCATGTCAGATTTCCTGGCAGAATGTGAACCATCCAGACCCCTGAGGGCCTCAGGAAGAGCTTTACTAATGCTACGTTCACACCGGACGCGTTGCAGGCGTCACGGGCGTCGCTTTTACATTCAAAGTCTACGGTGGACGAGCTTCAACGCACCCAACGCGCATCAGGCGCTTTTCGAGCGTCGCTTTCTGAGCGTTTTGAGCGTTGCCGACGCGCGCCATGCGCGTCACGCGTTGAAGGCGTCAACGCCTGAAGTTGGGAAAATTGAACTTTGGAAGCGTCAACGCCGAGCGTCATCCAATCACAGACGAGCACTCTGAGCGCTGACGCGGGCCAGAAGCTCGTCAAACTGGGCCCGGGAGAGGCGGAGGCTCGCCGGCGGGCCCGCCGCTGGGGTGACGCGCCGCACCGGGGGGCCGCCTCGGTGCGACGCCCGGAGCGGGCCCGCTCCGAGGCGGAGGCTCGCTGGCGGGCTCGCTCCGTAGGACCGCTGGGTGAGACCGCGCGTCTCGGTCCTGCTGCGGGTCGCCGGGAAGCCGGTCGGAGAGGCGGGGGCGGCCGAAGGTGTGATCCGCGTCGCCCGCCGCCAAAGCCCGACCGGGCTTGGAGGCTGGGCTGTTGGGTCGGGGGAACAGCGCTGCGCGCCGTGCCGGGCGGGGGGCCCCGTGGCGGGTCCAGGGTTCGTGTGTGCTCTGCTTCTCTCCTGCTTCTCTGACTCCTCCTGCTGGAGCCGCTCACTGCGGCTGGCTCACATTTCGCCGAATTCATCCGAACAAAATCATAAACAGTTGGCATTCGGACAAACAAACGACACAATCGGGCTCTAAACGACCACTTTGTCGGCTAATTTAAAAAAAAAAAAAACCGACAAAGTTATACATTTGAAGAGTTTAGAGCTAAATTGATTTATGCACTGATCCCGCCATTGTCAACATGAAGACAGGACACAAGCTCCTCCCACTCATGCCACTGAGCTGCCGCGAGCGTTGCAAGCTTCGTGTGTTTTTGAACATGCGTCGAATTCCACACTTTACTCGCTTCAGCTTTGAGGCGTCAGTGACGCCCGTGACGCCCTGCAACGCGTCCGGTGTGAACGTAGCATGAGTGTTCCCAGAGTCTGAAGCAAACAAGGTGAAGCAGCTTTGATTCCTCCACTCCTCACCCGAGGAACAAACTTCCTGAACACCTGAGGGCTGCTGACACACTCAGGACTGAAAACACTATTTACACAGGGTTTACTCATTTTGAAAATTAATCAATGAAAATAATCTTGGATTAATTTTTGAAGTGATGCAGTGAAGCTCTTCCTCTGCTCATGTAGAAATGGACACTCATAGTTACTGAAAACTTTGAGACCATATTTTACAACATAATTTTTACTTTGAAACCCTACAGTGGAATTTTTCACAGGAATCATTTGTTTAGGATATTGGCATACAGAAATAAAAATCTAAAGTTTCAAGAATAATGTCAAAACTGAAACTTAACTAGAGAAAATGGCATCTGCCAAACATAAGGTCTTAACAGTCAATACCGGGTATGGTCTCCCTTTTGCTTTCATGCAGGCGGTGATCATTGGTGCAGGACCAGGCCTCAGATGGTCTCCTGTGGAATCCTGTTCCACTCTTGCTGTAGTGCCCGGATCGGCTGCCTATTTGTTTTCTGGGGAACCCAACTGCTCACCTGAACACCGAGATACTCCCACAAATGTTCAGTCGGATTCATATCTGGAGAAGTGGCAGGCCAGGGTGGGACATCCACACATTGGGCCTCCAGGTCTGCTTAGGTCTCTTGTGCCCAGTGCCTGGAGGTGCTGCTCAGGTGACAGATGTGGCATGATGCCGTTCACTGGACTAACAATGGTCTTTTTTTGAGCCTTTATATAGGATAGCCAGTGAGTATTGCTCAATGTGTATTTGGTCCAGTTTTGCAAGATACCAACCCTCATGCAATGAACCATGACAACACGACAATACATCATCATCTCAACTACCCAAGTCATCAATAAATCCACAATGAATAATTACAACCTCTAAAAGTGCAAATATGCAAACATTTATAGCTTCAAGTTTCGAGCACAACGTGTTGAGTTCTCTGACAAGAGGACATATATTTATGGGTGTTTTGTTACGACAAACATCAACATGGGAAAAGCTCAAAATACAAAATTTGAAATGCATTTTTATCGGCTTCATTTTAAAATAATCAACTATTTTTTCTCCTGTTTTAATTGCCCATTGTCTATTCAATGTTCATTGTTTATGTGTATTTTGGTTTCTGTGATTTTAATGTAATTTAATGTGTTTCTTGTCCATGTGGATTCAGATTATTTTAGCCCTCATGCGTAGAGTCACATCATGATGTGCTCCCTGGAACCGGAAGCAGGAATTAGGAAAATCAAACCAAAACAAACGGAAAAACTGGACACAGGTCGAGAAAAGAACTTTTCATAGAAACCCTGAGACAACAAGAACTTCTTGAGAGGGGAGGTGGTTGCTCAAACGGCTCCGCATTACAGGGGGGGAAAGCAAGTGGGCCGACAACTGTTGACCTTTGACTTAAAGGGGCTGTGTCATGCAAAATTCACTTTTTGTATGTTTTAACCTTGTTATATAGTTATGTCCTCACCAAAAACACCCCCAAAGCATTTTTTTCCTTCGTGCCTGTGTGTTTGAGCTTTACTCGTTGCTGTGCTGCTCAGAGAGGCAGCCCCTCCCACCGTGAAAACGCTCTGTTTCCCACATTGACGTCGCACGGAGAAGATGGCTCCCCTGAGCCCCCCCTCCCGCAGGCCCTCGGAAATCAGCGTTGCTGTTTTTTGTAATTCTGATTACGGAGAAAAACTTTGACCATCGTCTGAAAGCAACAATCAAGCAAGAGGAAGAGTCTGAAGGGTCTGAAGGGTCTGAAGGGTCTGCGCTTGGTGAGTTTCTCACAGGAAAAGACGTTTTCGTGTGTCTTTACGTGTAGAGAAGCTAGAGCTAAAGAGCTAAAGCTAGCCAGCGAATTTGTTTTTAAGCTGTGATTGGTTGAAGTAGCTGTCAGTCAAAGTCCACAGGGGGAGAGGCGGGATTTCAGTGAAACAGAGCGTTTTCTCTTCCGGGTTTCAGAATTAACCCCAGAAAATCTTTTATTTCACACAAACGACTTTTTCTTTGCGCCAAAAATAAACTATTACCATGTTAATGCCATTTCTAGGGTTTGGACGAGCTAAAAAAGCAGGATACAGCCCCTTTAAGGCAAGTGGTTCTGAGATTACACTACTCCTGATAACGGCAGACAGGATGGATTTTAAGATTCTCGTATTAGTCTTTAAATGTTTTAACGTTGTCGCTCCTTCTTATTTAGCCGATTTGTTTTTTTTTTTTTCGATACAGACGTTCGTGAACCCTGATGTGTGTATGTGTGTATGTGTGCGTGCCTGACTTTGGTGAAGGTGTGGCTTTATTTTCTTTTTATTAGAGACTGATTATTTTTGTTTGTTTTTGTTTTTAAATGAAAAGTGCTCTAGAAATAAACTTTGATTTGTGTGACACTTGAAAATTACCTTCACAGACTGGAATGAAAAAATGAATCAGTGTTTCAGTAAATCTGCGTTTATGGCCATTTACTGATCAGCTGTGTTCACATGAAGTCTAAACCAAATGTGTGACGATGATAAACAGGAAGCTGCCGGTGTGACTGACGACACACAGTCCATGTTTGTGTTTCTGACAGAAAATGATTTAAATCATCCGACAGCAGATTCTTCTGCCAGCCGGACGCTAGAGTTTAATAAAATGAGCTGAAACGTGCTGCGGGAGTCGGTCTCAGATAATCCGGTTATTCTCTGGTGTTTTCGGGTGTTTTGGGCTGCTTTCTGTCCGTCGGACGCCGTCCGCTCCCATTGCCATGGTAACTCTAAAAACAGCAAAGACGGCAGAGGAAACTCTTTCCGGGGTTTACGAAGCGGTTTGTCCTGAAAATAAGATCGAAGCCGTCTCGGAGGTGTTGCGGGAGACGGAAGGTTCCGGGTGAGATTCGGTTTTCTGTAAAACGAACCGGAAATAAGAAAAATGTCTCAGAATGTCGGTGAAGATCCGCTGGTTCCAAAAGTTTGATTTACTGAAACTGGAAACCAGAGAACGGTTTTCAGTTCCATCCAATTTAATTAAAACTGCATCTATCATCATTCCTGCATGCGCGCGCACACACACACACACACACACACACACACACACACACACACACACACACACACACACACACACACACACACACGGCTCTGTTGCAGTCTTCAGGCCTGTTGTCTTGTTGTCTCCATAGTAACCGTGTGACCGCCATCTCCTCGCCGACCTGCTGAAGTACAACCGGAGCCTGGAGATCCTCGACCTGTCGTCCAATCGGATGGAGGACGAAGACGCCGCCCACCTGAGCGACTCCCTGAGGACGCCGGGCTGCTGCCTGAAGGAGTGGGTTCTCCTCACGTTCTCCTCATGTTCTCTACCTCCTAGTTCATGATTCCATTGATAAAAAAACTACAGTCATTTTTCTGTGTGTGTTGATCACTGCTCTTCTCCACCATGGTCATAACCAGAACTGCTCATCCTCAGTGTTGCACGTCTCTCCGTGTCTCCAGGGTGCGAGTGCCACGGCCACGCCTACAGCTGTCACTTCTCTCAGCGGGCGTGGCTTTCCTCTGGAGGTACCAGCGGGGGCGTCTGTGACAACTGCCGACACAACCCCAGGTGCCACCGCCGCCAGCACGGCTACCGCCGCCTCCCGTCGATGGCCCTCAGCTCTCCTCACGCCTGCACACGTAAGATCTGCATGAGCTGCTGCGGCTTTGGCCCGTGGATTTTGTTTTTCAGACTAAACTGATTGAAAGTAAGAGATAGTCAGGGATACTTTGTCCTTGGGGGGTAGTCTCAGCCTGTAATGTTTGTTATATTAAAGTGTCAGAAAAAATGGAAAGCAGGCAGTAGCAGAGTTCTCCCCTCTGTTGTAGCTCCATCTGCTGGTGTTGGAACAGCTGTTTCAACTTCAGAGTAAAACCATCAAGGTCATCAACACCTGAATGAAACAGTGACGTGACCACAGCCTCCGACTGAAGCCCTCCGACAGCATCAAGACGTCAACAGTACGCAGTCACGTGTGGACAAGAAACGCCTTTTATTACGTTACTGAACAAAACCAATGTTCATACGGCGACAGATGTAAAGATGTACAGATGTGTCCCCCCAAATGTCAGCCAATACAGAATCATTAACATTTATAAACTGCACAGATGTTTCCACAGCAGCTTTGCTTTTTTGAAGAATCTCGACTGATTCTTTATGAGGTAAAAAATAGCAGAAAAGCCCAAATTAAACATCAGTGACTTCAGCTGGCAGTCTGGCCGTCTGTGGCTGAGGAGCTGTCAGGCGTGACCGCAGAAGGAGCCGGAGATGGTTCACTCTCGGGCGATAAGGCAGAAGTGTCAGGTGGGGCGGCGGAGGTCAGAGCAGAGTCGGACTCCTGCTGAGTGGCGACGCCTTCGTCTTCCTCCTGGGGGTAGAGCTCGGGGTTCTTCTGCTCGCATTCCTGCAGGTTACGGACGTTTTCAAGGCAATCGGAGCCCTTCACCTCTTCTTCACTGTAGTGGAAACAGGAAAAGGCCTCCTTGAACTGAGAGCCTCATGGTCCACTGGCCACGCCTCCCAGACATGGGCAGTTCCAGTTTATGTCTCCACTGGGCAGGATCAGACCTGCAGCAACCACACAATTATCAGTAAACAACAGACTAATAAAATATCCACTCTTGACTTATTGATAAAATGCTGATGAAGTACTGACTTTGAGAAACATTTAATAGATAACAAGGGCACTGCTGAGCTTAATTAAAAAAAAACAAAAACTACCTAAATCTTCTGAAGCTTTTAAATGACTTTATGACCATAGAAAATAAGTGGAATTAGACCTTGGGGGACTGTTTAAAGGACAGTTCAGAGGCGGAGGCACTCACCCTGCTTTTCATAAGGATCATCGGGGTCATCTGCTACTAGCTCGGCATTGCTGGGTGCCTCCTGGTCTTCTTTGGTCACAAATATGATGCGATCTTTTCCTTCAGTGACGTCAAAAGACAAAGTGATTAGGTTCCACTCATAACAAATGCGTTATGTGATTTGAAGAACCCCTTTTTCTTTAGTTTTATTAAAATAGCAGCTATGAGTGCAGGACACCTTGCAGCTCTGAAACTTTAAAAGTAGCATTAAGACGGTCACAGCCCTCTAAAACTTCACAGGAACAGTCTGCCAACATGGCAGGAGACACAAAGACACTGTAAATTAAGTATTAAATACTGTTAGACACCTGTCTTCCTCTCCGCTCGAGGCTGGATGCTGATATGTGTCAGTTTCTGGTGTTTTGGAGTAACTAGTTTCCCAGTTTACAGGTGAACGATTTCCTTTATTGTCTGTCGTTCTTTCAAATGTTAAAAAAAATTGACTCTCAAAACGTATCACCATTTGAAATGTGATTGTAAACAGCATTCACTGTCACATTCACATCTACGGATTCCTGTCGAATTTTTATAGCGTTCTGTTACAAATGGCAACGATGGACGCTGGAGGAAGTCGGTCATCAGATAACACGGACACCAATTGAAACGAAACGCTGTCTGTTAGCTTAGCATGATAGCTTCGCGGTGACTTTGCTCAGCCGCAGGCACAAATCAAATATAATAGATTTTTACCCTCGTGCCTAGAGTAAGACATGTCTGCTGTCAGACCCAACGTCCGCCACAAGAAACGACCAGTGCGTGAGATCTACCGGGGAGATTTCTTCTTCTTCTTCTTTGTTAGCTGTTATACGGCAGACGGGGCTATAACAGCGCATTACCGCCACCCTCCTGATGTATGAGTGAATGAACTCAGTTATGGCTCAGAAATGTACCAGTGAAAAACTGTAGCATGCAAGCTACATAAAAAAAAAAAAAAACTAGATTCTGTTCACTAATCCCGTCGTCCTGAGATATTCAAATACTGTATTTAAATACTGTTACACACCTGTCTTCCTCTTCGCTCGAGGCTGGACGCTGAAATGTGTCAGTTTCTGGTGTTACGGAGTAACTAGCGTACGAGTGGCCTGAGTCGGCCAGGGTTTCTGCTGTTTTCTATTTTTTCTTTTCAACTTGAAAACAAAGCTTTGCTCTATTATTTAGCTGTCGCCCTTTATGACAAAATGAAAGTATGCATTGTTGTCTTTCCAAAAATGTGCCTGATGTCCGGTTGTTTTGCAAAATATTTTTTGTAGCCGAGATAAAAGCTCACAAACTTTGCCAGTTTCGCTCAGGTGTGGCTTGGCCAGAGTCGGACAGGCTGCGTTCGAAAACAGAAGCTCACCTTTTCACATCTTCTGTTTATATCCTGGGATGTTTGCATTAGTCTGTTGTTATATTTCATAGCACTGGCACATCCGGTTGACTTGGTTGAAACACAGCCCCAACATTGCGCGCCAGATCCGGTCCAGGGCCAAGTCAGAGCCGGTGTCACGACAAATAAGTTCCGATTTTAATTTTAGTTCTGGAGCTGAACCAGAGCTGGTCCGGGGCCAAATCAGAACCTCAGAGCCTCTTGCAACCAGGTCTAGCCCATTTGCACTTTGTCCTGTAGACTGTCTGCAAAGCTCAATATAAATACAGTTTGATTGATTGAATTAGGTCAGCAATTAACTATGAGTGACTTAATTATGTTCCTGATTAATGAGGGCAGCTAAAGATGTACATAGAAATGAGACAACTTGGACATGCAAAACAAATTTTTAATTAAAACAATATTTTTAAACAAGAGTATTAATAAAATGATTTTTAAAAAGTATGATGACAAACTAAAATTGATAAATTAAGAAATAATTTAAGTATTATGTACAAATATGATTTAATAAAAAATATTTACAAATAATTAAAAACTAAAAACCTATATATCTATACACCAATAACAAAAATACTGCTCCAGGCCCTGCAGGAAACACAAAATGTGTGAAACCACTGAGAGCAGTTGTCACACTGGACCCAGGACACGTCTTCTCCATCATTTGGTGGATCTGGTTGTCTACACCAGCCACACCGCCACACCTTTGGCTCCATGGCTTGTTTTTCAGCGGTGTGACCTGTAAAGGACAAATATGTATATTTTGTAAATACAAGAAACAATATCAGCTCATGATAACCAATGTTATAATGTTCAGTTTGTTTTTACCGGCTGTCGGTGTCGTGGATCCAGTGGATGGAGAGAAGGGGCTGGAGCTTAATTGAAGACCTGTAATAAATATAGAAACATTGTAAACAGTCCCATTATAAGACAGTTTTAACGTGTAAAACTGTAGCAATATAAATATAATTTTACCGAGTTTAATAATAGTACTTACGTGAGGGGGGAGAGGAAGCTCTGTTTCTTTTGTTCAGGAGGCCACAGGCTTTTGTTCTGAGCTGTATTCCTAAGAAATGGTCATCACAAGAAGAAAGTAAAAATGTTGTTCGTGGTTGTCATTTTCAGCACAATTTTAATCACTATTTCAAATTTTAAAGGGATTATTGTTTAAAGTTTCCTGTGTCAAATTTACCTTGATCTTGTAGTGGCGTCACTGCAGGCAGGCTCACTGTTGCTGGTGTTATAGAGTTATGACCGCAGGAGGATGTGGAGGGGTCCCCGGGGGCTGAGGGACCAGAGATGGAGTGTCTGGAACTGACAGTGGGGCGTGAGGAGCGCGCGGACGTGGGTCGGAACCGGGCGATCAACCGTCGGAGTGGAAGTGGAGAGAGCGCATGCGTGGAGTCTCTGCACTGCTGGGTCACGGAGCGCAGCTTTTTTTTTTTTTGGTCACTCTCCGTTGTCCGGGCACTGCAGCACGGGCGGGCGGACTGAAAATATTTATAATAAATAAACAAGCGACGCTTAGCCTGGCGGGGGGCAAGAAAAGCCTGGCGGCCCGCCAGGCCTATAAAGCACTGGGGGAAACCCTGCACAGTGTTCCAAGCTGACAATGCAGACGTTTTTATCATCTGAGGAGTCAATCATCTGAGATCAAAAGGCCATATTCGTGTACTTTGAAATCTAGCTTGTGTGTTGTTTGGTGTTGCAGCAAGTGGGATCGCAGTGTTAACCAGATTCAGGATGTTGTAGATGCTCATGGTTTTAGCAGGATTCATCCTCATCCATGTGCCGCTGGCTGTGTTGATACATTTTTTTAAACAGACCATACACGCTACGATCTTGGGGTTGCAATTTGTGACTACAGTATGGTGGAAATGTGACAAGGATAATGCCATTTTCTTCTTAAAAATTCTTACAACCATCCCTGACCCAGGCAGTCATTAAAAAGCTAACAATTTTTAGCATTTAACTTCAAAGCTGGCACTCCTGTGTGACAGCCCCCTCTGCTGGTGGTCTGTGGCAGGCATTAGTTTGGTGCTTGTGTGGAGTTCTCCTGTGGGAGGGGCTAAGTGCGTCCTGGGGCTGCGCCACTTCCTGCCACCCCAGTTAAAAGCCGGGCTTCCGCCTTCCTCTTTGCGCTCACTCTCTGCCGCTCTCGGGCGAAGTCGACACACCTGGGCTGCCGTCCTCCAACAGCGCCATGCACCGAGTTTGCCACGCCGCCTGCTTTTCAGGTTAACCGACTGATCTCCTGCACGCACATTCCACCCTGACAACACCACACACACTCACCTGCCGGCAATTCCATTTATTGATTACAAACAACATGCACTACAGCTTACTGCGTTATGCTCTCATCTATACTGACGACATACTGATGACTTTTGTATTTGCTGCTTTAAGATTAATTTAATAAAGGAGAGGAAACCCTAATTAATGGTGAAATAAAGCATTTACAACCTCTGCCGCTGTCCTGTCCCCTCCTTGTTTTGTTCCGGGCTTGAGCCGGGCCGTAACAAAGTGGGGGCTCGTCCTAACAATTATGTTTTCAATTTGGCCTGTGATCGTTTCTACCAGATGTAGTTATCAGTAGTTTTTTTTTAATTGACCGACTTTTTATGAATGGACTGACGTCAGCAGCCTGCGGTGCTGGTGCAGTTCAGTGGGGAGGAGGACACGGCGTTTCTTGCTCTTTTTCGTTAAATTAGGCGGTTTTTGGCACATTTCTGCAAGGAGTACAGGTGAGCGAAGTGTTTTTTTTTTTTTTGTTTTTTTTTGTAGTGTGCATGAAGTTTATGGGTTTTGCTTTACGACCTTGTCTCCTGGTAGGCTTAGAGGACCGGTGCTTCATCCGGACTCCTGTGGGGTGGTTTAGTGTCGTGGTAGCTGGCGGCTAGTGTTCAGTCATTTTAACGACGATCTCGGGGGCACTTTCAGGAGATCTTGGTCTCACTGAGTTCTGTGCTTAATCCATCCCACTGCCCGATCCACGGGAAGAGTCAGGGGGTCCTAATTTAGGTGAGATTCGGGTCGGCTGTCACAAGACTAGCGGAGGCACGGTTGTTTGACCCATGTGCTGTGCACCTGTATTTCGATAGCACTTTACTCCACAATGTACTTCCTTGTTGTTGCCTTTAGTGCATTTTTTTGTAGATTTCTTGTAAAACGTGACGTGTAGTGGTGCGCGTGTGTTTTTTTGTGTGTGGCTCAATGGAGTTGGTGGAGGAATTTGTGGCTGACCCATCAGTGGGAAAACTTGGAGAGCTAAACAAAAATGATTTGGTTGAAGTCGTAACTAAATTTGAAATTCCGGTTAAAAGGCAGGATCGGAAAGCTGAGATTAGGAAGCAAATTCATTTGGCTTTGGCAAGAGAAAATATTCTTCCTCCGTTTGTTGAAGATACTTCTCCGATTAAGGCTGGGGCTTCTGATTCAGAGTTGTGTAAATTGGAGTTGCAACTGGAAATGCGTCACTTGGAGCTTAGAAAGAAATTCAGCAGCAATTTGAGCTTTGTAAATTAGAAATTGAAGCGGAGGACAGACGCAGCTCAGAGAGAGTTTCAATTCACTCAAACCGGGTGGCTGAAGCAGAGTTTGATGTGAATAAATGCATTTGTTTCATTCCACCTTTCACTGAGAAGGATGTTGATAAATTCTTTGTTTTATTTGAGTGGGTGGCTAAAACTTTAGCATGGCGTGAGAATGTGTGGACCTTACTTTTGCAGTGTGTCTTCACAGGCAAGGCTCAGGAGGCTTAGGCAGCGTTGTCTCCAGAAGAAAGCTTAAAATATGACAAAGTTAAGAGTGCTGTAGAAAGGGCATATGAATTGGTGCCGGAGGCGTATCGCCAAAAATTTCATAACTTTAAAAAGAGACAAACAGTTACGTTGAATTTGGCCGTGAGAAAGTCGCACTGTTTCACAGATGGTGTGCCTCACAAAATGTAAAAAACTACGAACAGCTTCAGGAGCTGATTTTGATGGAAGAGTTCAAGAACTGTCTACTGGACAAAATTGCTACATATATCAATGAGCAAAAGGCTTTGAGTGTATCGGATGCTGCTACATTGGCGGATGAATATATGCTCACTCATAAAGAGTTTTTGCACAATGTTGGGCCGAGTCGTAGTTTTGGCTTAAGCATGCCTGAACCTCGAGTTGAGAACGTGCGGCCGAGTGGGGCTAAACACTTGAGTTCAAAGGGCCTCCAATGCATGAAGGGAATCACGTTTGTCACTACTGTCAGAGGCATGGACATTTTAAGTCAGACTGTCCTTTGTTAAAAACAAATCCAGAACTTTTCACACAAACCCCAAAGGGGCCAATTTGGCCGCGCCGGTGCGTAATGCTGTTAAACAAAAAGCTAAAAATGAGGGATCTGAAGCGCTCGACTCGTACCTCCCCTTCATTCATGAAGGTTTTCTGTCACTGCCTGGTTGTGACAAAAAGCAGTTTGGAGCGTTTGCGAGGTACCAGCAGGAGCTCGACGGCGCTCCATTTGCGCGTCGCGCTTCAAAGGCCACAGCGCGGTGAGAGCGTGGAGGGAGAGCCGGTGAAGGCGACGTGCGTCCGGGCGGCACCGTGCGCGCTCCACTCGCTATTCTCTGCTTTATCACATAGCCAGAGAAGGGTAAGAGCCCCGCCGAGCTTGGCATGCTTCAGTCGTGAGCACGGGAAGAGGGGAGGATTGCTGATGTAACGGGCCTGACAGCCTTTACTGTTACATAAATCACAACAGCAGTGCTAACGGTAGCCCTTCACCGCCCCCTTGGCGGTGAGCGGGGCACCCCAGTCACGCCGCACGTTGCCCTGGAATGATGGCACGGCGGGACACAGCACCGCAGTCCGTGACCGAGTCCGTGACTGGGTTGCTAGCCCGAGTGCTAAGTCGCGCTGCGCTGGCTCCAGAGGTTACGGCGGAAGCACGAGGCCGGTGCGTTGAACGGCGGAGGTGAAGGGCCCCACGAGGTGCTCCACAGGCCCGCGGGGGGCACTCTGGCGGCTGGCTCTGGAGTAGGTGGTGAAAGCGCCGTTGCGCTTCGTGGGCTTCTCCGACGCAGAGACGCCGCTGCTGCTGCTGCTGCTGCTGCTTCATGCGGGGGAGCTGGTGAGACGGCGCCCATAAAGGCTGCTCGCCGCTGGGTTTCCTCGAGCTGCAGAGCGAGGCAGGAAGGCCGCTGGCAGTGATGCTGCCAGCTGAGGCAGACGAAGCAGCGCTCGTGGTGATCCTGCTCGATGAGCGGAGCGCCGCAGGAGCGGCAGGTGAAAGGCCCGGCGCCCGTTGGCGATTTGTCACGGGCCGGCAAATCCATGCAGAATCTTGACGCGAAGAATCTTGATCCGAAGAAGAAATAATGGCTTCTTTGTGTCTCAAAGGCTGAGGAAGAAGGGATTGCGCTGTCTCGGGATATGTCCTCGGCTCGGGGCGTGGTGCTGCGCCATCAAGCGTCGTGGATTGGTGCGTCGAGTTTTCTGTTGTCTCAGTGGATTGGCTGGCGCCCAAGAGGAGTACCAATAGCGAAGCCCGTAGGTGGGCTAAACACTTACGAAATAGAATCTAAGATGAACATCAGTCCTCCTTACCTGTGGATTTATGTAGATGGAGTCTTTCTACATTGAAAGACTCCATCCCAAACTCTGCCCCAACCAATTTGCAAGTGTTTATTCATCGTTTGCATGTTTTAAATCACTTGAAAATTCAATAAATTCTCACTCCTGTAGAGTGCCAGTTGCCTGCAAAAGGAGTTTAACATCTAACAGGAGTTACTGGGTTCGTCTGGAGCAAGTATGAAGAAACTGCCAAGAGCAGAGTCTGACTCTTTGATATAGAACCAATCAGGATGTTTCCAATAGAGACAGCAGAGACAGGAAGCTGCAGTGGTTGTTTGATACTGAGGAACATGACCAGTCCAAAGTTTGGACACACTTTCTCCTTCAATGTTTTTTTTTTTCCTCTTCTTTATTTTCATGACTATTTGCATGATTGATTTTCAGTGAAGGAATCAAAACTATGAATGAATACATATGGAGAGTGAAATAAGACAAAGCATGTTTTATATTTGCTTTGCTGACGGCACTGCAAATAACCGGCCTTATTTAGTTTCAACTTGGTTTAAAGAGACAGTTCGACCCAGTCAGGGTTTGAGGAGCTGCTCATCCAGGTTGGGTTCATGGTTGGTTTTGGTCTTCGGCCTCATGGGGTCTCTGATTTTTTTGATTTTTAAACAAAAACACGTTTAATCCAGGTTAATATGACTGTATGTTCTAAAAGCTTTGTGGCACATATCAGCAGAGAGGACGGCTGGCTGTCCTCTCCCCTCCCTCATATCTACTCCACCTGGTACCTCAGCAGAACTCAGAACCTCATCGAGGACAGATCACATCCAGTTCTCAGCTTGTTGATCTGTTGCCCTCTGAGAGGCTTCACAGATGTATTAAAGTGAGGACAAACAACCTGCAAAACTGTTTCTTTCCAAGAGCATCACCATCCTAAACTCTCACATGAAACAGCTGCTCAACAATATAATGCAGCTCTGTCTCTGCTGCTGCTCACTGAGTCACATCCACTCAAGTCCTGCAATACTCCTAGGAGTAGTACCGTATTTGCCCGAATATAAGACGACTCCGATTATAACACGACCCCTATTTTTCAAAGATCATTTTGTGAAAAAAAAATGCTGAAGACAATAAGGTCACTCATAAAACAACTTTGTATTATACAATTATTATAAACTCAAAAACTCACAACTGAGATAACATTTCACGAGATATGAAATGAAAAAATATTACTACAGTATTCAATAAAAAATATATTCTCTCTATCAAAATAAGAAACAATAAGCAACAAATAAGAACCTCAAGGGGTCAAAACTGCATAAATGATGTAAATAACTTTCCAGTGCCTTCAGCTGAATCAGGCTCTGGTGGTGGACATTCCGTCTTTCCGTTTTCCAGAGACGTATTCACTCACCCTTCTATCAGTCTCTCTGAAGCGTCGCTCTTGGGACCACGGAAAGCTTTTCTCATAGCGTTAGCATCTGTAGGTGTTTTTTCTGTGCTCTCCAATAAGAACGAGGCTCTGCTCCACCAGATCTCCTGGCGCCTTGGCAGTTGTTTGATGACTCTGCTGCGTTGATCACCATCAGTTTAAAGTTGGTATCATAACTTCTCCTCTGTTGTTTGCTCAGCTGTCCAGCGTTCAGCCTCTTTGTTCCAGATGATCCGCCATTTTTCATCAGACCATTTGATCTCATTTCATCACTTCACTCGCTCTCTGGTCAGTGATACTTTGGCTCCATGTAGCGGCGCGGATGGGTATTGACCATTTACCGTAAGTCCACGAATATAACACGACCCCACTTTTGAGGATGCAATTTCTGGAAAAAAAACATCGTCTTATATTCGGGCCAATACGGTATTTAGATTTTTTTACAAAAGTTGATTTTAAATAACAACTAATGTTTTGACCATAAAGCATCAAGTAACTTGAACTTAAACTTTGTCATCATCTTGAATAAAAATAAATTCTTGCTTAAATCTAGTAAATGGCAAACTTATTATCACTTTAATGAAACGAAAGTATTACACTTAAAGTTCTCACTCGCAGCTGGAAAGTCCCCGGTGTTCCTGAATGCAAACATTTCTCCCTGAAGGCAGTGGAGATATTTAAACAGACACCATTCCGCAGCTCTTACCAGCTGTCCAGCCGTGTCGAAGACTTCTTTTGCACAGGTTAAATCCAGAGAACACTTTTCTGATCATTACCAGATTCTGTTCTGTGTCCTCCTCCTGCTCCATGCAGGAAGGCTGCAAGACAGGTCTCCTCCCCACCCAGCTGGCCAGGAGCATCAGTCAGGTGACTGAATTCACCTGGTCTTTCTCCTTCCTGATGGGGGATGGGAGACGGAGCCAGCTCACAGCCAGTTTTGACAGAACAGCACTGGAGTGGGACCCAAAGTTCACGACCTCTGCTTCAATTATTTTCATGAGGCTCGACTCTCTCAGATACCTCAGTGGCTTTCTGGTCTGGTTTCTTTAGGTCTTAAACTTTAAAGCTCAAACACTTCTCCATTCTGGAAGCTTGAAGGAGGCTACAAAACAATATTCAGGTTCATGCTGACACCGACTGGAAATTGAATGATTTTGCAAATTTTATGTCTCTCTGACTGTCACATTAGAACTGATTTCCTTGTTTACAGCACATTGTACATTTAACACAGTGCAAACATTTTCACCAGCAGGCATTAAATGATCTTAATGTGTGGCAATATTTTTGTTTTTTCCTGTGAAGAGTCTAAAGTTAAATTACAATTTAGTCATGTTCACTAAAAATACAGAAACCCTGAAGAACAAAACCGACACGATTCATATCAACTGTTGTCCATTTTTTGAAAATTCACATTTCTTTGTGACAAAGAAAAGAATTGTTGAGGCACAGCTTCAGCAGAGTTGGAATCAGTGACATTTCCTTGAAACTGGATGGCGTATTGTGACTGGCCCCATTACCATGGATGTAGTGACTGAACCATGAGGCACTCAGCTGGGAGCAGGGAGAGATCCGCTTAGAACGCACTTCAAAGAAAACTCATCCAAAGTCATTGTCCATGTTGGGGGAGGTTCCCATTTATTTGAAATTATCAGATGATATTATAGCTCAAACTAAAGATTCCAAATATAACAAACAAAGACAACAGTTGCATGAGCATAAAAACTGTATCATCTCCAACACCCGAATTAATCGGCGCCCCTCTGGAACCTGTGGCTGCCATTTAACACACCTGGTGCACCTCTAGACTACCGTCACTGTGAATAAACAACAACAAACACACACAGGTGACAAAACCAACCAATGTTTCCCTCAATCTTGTAGACAGAAGTTGCGATAAATGAATAATCCACTCCTATAACCTGATCCACTGTCTTCTGCCACTGATAAAAGGCATCAATAGAACTATCGACAGGCAGAGACTACTTTTTCTAATAGGATCCAAATTTTAACAAGACTCGAGATCTGAAACAGATCTGATTAGGTGTTCACGAGACAGAGGCCCTGTTCACACTTGGCGTTAACTGGTGAATTACGGGAAGTGTTGAGTACTGATGACAGGGTGGGGTGGGGGGCAAGCGTCACTTCAAGCACCGCAGAAAAGCCCAAATTAAACATCAGTGACTTCAGCTGGCAGTCTGGCCGTCTGTGGCTGAGGGGCTGTCAGGCGTGACCGCAGAAGGAGCCGGAGATGGTTCACTCTCGGGCGATAAGGCAGAAGTGTCAGGTGGGGCGGCGGAGGTCAGAGCAGAGTCGGACTCCTGCTGAGTGGCGACGTCTTCGTCTTCCTCCTGGGGGTAGAGCTCGGGGTTCTTCTGGATGCATTCCTGCAGGTTACGGACGTTTTCAAGGCAATTGGAGCCCTTCACCTCTTCTTCACTGTAGTGGAAACAGGAAAAGGCCTCCTTGAACTGAGAGCCACATGGTCCACTGGCCATGCCTCCCAGACATGGGCAGTTCCAGTTTATGTCTCCACTGGGCAGGATCAGACCTGCAGCAACCACACAATTATCAGTAAACAACAGACTAATAAAATATCCACTCTTGACTTATTGATAAAATGCTGATGAAGTACTGACTTTGAGAAACATTTAATAGATAACAAGGGCACTGCTGAGCTTAATTAAAAAGAAAAAAAAAACTACCTAAATCTTCTGAAGCTTTTAAATGACTATGACCACAGAAAATAAGTGGAATTAGACCTTGGGGGACTGTTTAAAGGACAGTTCAGAGGCGGAGGCACTCACCCTGCTCTTCGTAAGGATCATCGGGGTCATCTGCTACTAGCTCGGCATTGCTGGGTGCCTCCTGGTCTTCTTTGGTCACAAATATGATGCAATCTTTTCCTTCAGTGACGTCAAAAGACAAATTGAATAGGTTCCACCCATAACAAATGCGTTATGTGATTTGAAGAACCCCTTTTTCTTTAGTTTTATTAAAATAGCAGCTGTGAGTGCGGGACACCGTGCAGCTCTGAAACTTTAAAAGTAGCATTAAGACGGTCACAGCCCTCTCAAACTTCACAGGAACACTCACCGGATAACACGGACGAAACGAAACGCTGTCTGTTAGCTTAGCATGATAGCTGTGTGGTGACTTTGCTCAGCCACAGGCACAAATCAAATATAAAAGAAGATTTTACCTTTGTGCCTGCAGTAAGACATGTCTGCTGTCTGCTGTCAGACCCAACGTCCGCCACAAGAGACGACTAGTGAGATCTACCGGGGAGATTTCCTCCGATAGTCCAGCCGTTACAGCCCTCTGACCTGCACAGGGCACAGTCATGACGTCACCGAATGAGCGTAACCATTTATTTTTTAGAAATAAAAAATTAAACTTTACAAGGTTTTTTCTTGTTTTTATTTTCAGAGTATAGCATTTTACAACAGAGAACATTTATGGAAAATTCAAAGTAATAACATTAAAACTTTTTATTTATTTATTTATTAAAGATTGGATCCCCATTAGCTGTCACCAAGGGTGACAACTAATCTTCCTGGGGTCCATAACTACATACAACAATTATAAATAAGAACATAAGCATAGTACATAAAACAGTGAGCAGAAAGGATAAAACAACTACTCATAAAACGCAGTGCATGAAGACCATTAAACAATTGAATAAGAAAAAGAAGTAAAATAAATATACACACACAATTAAATAGAAGACCAGAAAACCAGATACAACAAGACAATGATACAAATGAGACATACAACAAGAACTAAGAATGCACCTGCAATGCAATCATGCTTTGAGGATTTTCGTGACCATGGTTTTAAAAGCTTTTATGTTGTTCTCCTTTCTTACAGTAGAAGGTAGACTATTCCACAGATTCGCTGCCCTGTACATCACCGTTCTTCGCATTGCCCCAGATTGAGCCTTTGGAAGCGATATGTAATCTGCCACATGGGATCTAGTCAAATGAGAGTGGCGATCATGAACATAGATATTTTTTTTCATTTAGAGGCCTAGCTTTCATTTTTATCCGTATATTCTGAAAAAAAAGTTCCAAGATTCCTCTGTAATCTCTTCTCCACATGTAGCCATGACAAGCACTGATGCATATAGTCAATGTGAGTCCGAAATGGGCAACGAAGAACTAGTCGTGCAGCTTTATTTTGCAGCACCTGTAGTTTATGAATATCTTTTTTTGTGGTACCCGACCATATGACTGAGCAATAATCCAGATGAGATAGAACTAAAGACTGAATGACATATTTAACTGATGATTCTGTCATGAAATAAGCACATCGTCTGATGGCAGAAAGAGCTCTACCCATTTTTGTCACAATCTTTCCAATGTGACTAGTCCAGCTCAAGTGATCATCTATAGTTACGCCAAGGAGAACAAACTTTTGCACCTGCTCCAGGGGTATATTATTTACGGTGAGGGACAAAAAGTTTCTGTTCTTAGGTTGCTTCCTAGTGTCCAGAATCATGCATTTCGTTTTACTAACATTTAAAACTAGTCTGTTAGACTCTACCCATTCAAATACATGGTCTAAATCACTTTGAAGCACATTATTCAAAATTTGCAGGTTCTCTGAACCGTAATATATAGTTGAGTCATCAGCGTACATGGCTACATGGGATCTATCTAAGATGAAAGGAAGATCATTTGTAAAAATAGAAAAACACAGAGGGCCAAGGCAGCTACCCTGAGGAACACCACATTCTAGCTTCAGCACAGAAGAAAAACTACCATTGAAGTACACTGACTGTGATCTATTTGTTAAATAGCTGTTAAACCACTTAAGAGAACAAGCAGAAAAGCCATAAGCAGACAGTTTATTCAGCAATAAGTTGTGATCTGTCACGTCAAAGGCAGCGCTGAAATCTAAGAACACAGCACCAACATAATTTTTTGCATCAAGTTCACCTAGCCAATTGTCTGTCATATGGACAAGTGCAGTAGAGGTAGAATGGCTCTCTTTAAAGGCATGCTGAGAATCAGATGTGATATTAAAATTCATAAAATATTGTGATATTTGTCCAAATATGAGCTTTTCCATAATCTTGCTCAAAACGGGCAATATACTAATGGGTCTGCTATTAGTCCCACTAAGAGCCAGCTTATTATCCTTAGGTAGGGGGATGACTTTAGCCAATTTCCAAATATTGGGGAACAAGCCCTCTTTTAAACTCAAATTAAAAATGTGACAAACAGGCTTGGCAATATATTTCGCCATTAATGAGATCATTTTCCCATCTAAGTAGTCCAGCCCAAATTGTTTGCTATTCTTTACTGATTTCAATAGTTTTTCTACTTCTTGAGGGTCTATAGGATCAAAAGAAAATGTACAATTTTTACCTTTCATTATTACATTTTTAATTACTTCAATAGAATAGCTGCCACTTAGATCATTTGATGTTTTTACACTCTTAAGCCGTATTTGTTTTACTTTATTGATAAAGAAGTTATTAAAGTAGTTAATAGGGTCCGATTGTCAGGAGTATGCAAATGAGTTCGGGTCCGATCTTCGTGTAGTGTGCGGTGTGTTCCGAGAGATTTTTGCCGGTCGGAGCCTCTCGGGAGGCGTCGGAAGGGGAGATCGGAGATAATGAACATGTTCAATATTTCCGATCGCAAATCCTGTAGTGTGTGGTGCGCTCCGAGAGGCGCCGATCAGCTCTGAGTAGAGCTGTCCACACCCTCGAAATAAAGCTCTCTGATTGGATGAACAGCTCCGTCTCACCAAGGTGCCGCTGATTAAAAACATCCACTCACAGCTGTCAGAGCTGGATGATGAATATATGTCTGTGAAATATATTCACTATATGACAGTGAAACAGAAAAGCCAGAGCTCTAAACTCAGCTGTACAGAAAGTGATGGTTAATCGCTCCTGGATGAACTGGATTTCCTCCATTCAGACCCAAACTCCGATCTAATATCTGCATCTCCGCCAGTCCTGCAATAATCCCAATGTTTTAATTAATCTCCGTTATTAACCATCACGGAAGAATGGGGAAGAAAAAAATAATAATAAAAGAAAAAAAAACTTTCCACTGATTCCGTGCCCTCAGAGACAGAGCGGACTATAATGAAACTTTCCTAATCAACGTATTTTTACTCTGATTTAAACTATCAAATCTGTGGACATAAAGAATGATTTAAGATATTTGATGATTTAAAAAAGATTTAAAAAAGTAGCTTTTATTTGACACGGTCTGCGAATAACTTTATTCTACTGCTGCACTCGGGACTCAAAAGTAAAAAAAAAACCAAAAAAAAAAACCACACAAACAGATTAGCTAATAAACTGAATTATTATTAAATGTAAATTATAATAAAATGATCTGAAACTATGTTTCCCTCTTCTGTACTGGAACATTTAAATTTTCTAACAAGGTGCTGACAGTCCGTGCTCCGTGCGCACGGCGGGTGGGGGTCTGCACTGAAGGAGCGATACCAATGTGAATGAATGAACTGAGGGAACGAATGAGTTCTCCACTTATTATTGAAAGTGGAGATGAATGTAAAAACAGCAAAGAAGGGAAACAGCACAAAGTCACGTCGGACGACGTGAGATTTGGAGGAGTGAGGAGCCGATTCTCGGCTGAAGAATCTGCTAGTGTGTGGTCTGCTCCGGAGTGACACCGCACACTAGACGATCAGGAGAGGAAGATTGGTTACGATCTGTCCTCTGCTGTCGTGTAGTGTGTGGTGTCTGAATCGGGGAAGATTGAAAACATCCTGTAGTGTGTGGCCAGCTTAAACCCCGATATGGCTATCTCAGAGTCCTCAATTGTGTCTTCTAAGTGCGTCTCAGATAATGCAATAATGTTAAAATGATGTAAGTCAATTAATCTAGACAGCTCAAATACCTTGGGTGTTAAACTACATATGTTTAAATGAGCGATTAATAACCCTTTTTTAGAAAAAGCCATAAGATCTTAAAAAGCAAATATAAGACCAAAGATAAAAACTTGGGTATCAGCCATTAAGAAGATATTTACATAGATCGACAGATCAGGGGGGTCTTCGGAGTGCTGATTCGAGGGTGAATGACGAGCTGATCATACTTCAGGAAGGCGATGTCACCACACTCACGTGCAGCACGCATTTTTGGCAGTAACTCTTTCCTTCTCTGACGAACAGCCTCAGTGAAGTCCTCACTGATGAATATTTTAGATCCTTTGAGACACTTGGCTTTCTGTAGGACATCCACCTTGTCCTTGTATTTCTGGAACTTCACCAAGATAGATCTTGGTCTGTCCTTCGCATCCCTCAGTTTCCCAGTCCTGAACGCACGTTCGATCTCTGGGTTCCCCTGGATATTGAGCTTTTCAGCAATGATACTTTTCACCTTCCTTTCAGAGTCAGCCCATGATTCACCAGGTGTTTCCTCAATCCCGTCAAACAATAAGTTATTTTGTTTTGACAGGCGCTCCAGGTATTCCATCTTGTCAGTGACTGTCAGCAGACTGTCACATAGTTTCATAAAGTCTCCCTGTAAGGAATTATGGTTTTCAGAAGTCTTAGCTGCAGCAACTTTAATGTCATCAACCTCTTTCTGGGTGTACTGGAGACTCGTTTTAATCTCTTGCAGTTCTCTGGACAGTGCATCCAGTCTTGCATTGGAGGTATCGAGTATTAATTTCACAAAGCCCTTGAAATTATCGTGTTGTTGCTGCAATAGTGAAGTGAACATGTCTTTTTGTTGTTGTAAAAGATCTGTAACCTGGGAGAGTGACACAAAGTCCTCATCCTGTTTTGTATCATGTTTAGACTTAGGTGGCATGCTAGTGCTGGTCCGGAAAGAAGAAGAAGAAGAAGATGATGATACCGGTGCTGGCACTGATCACAGTGGCAAAATTGGCATAGCACTCAGAGCTGCAGACCTCTGAGGTGTGGGCACGTGCCTGCTCCTATCCGGGCAGTTGGAATGCAGGCTCGTGATAGCTTAGCTGGCGATAGCTTAGCCTCCGTTAGCTTGGCCCGATGATGTAGTCGTCAGCCGCCGCTAGCTTCGACTCGCTAGCAGAGGGTAGCGAGGGCCCGCCGCTTCTCGCAGTCAGCCGCCGCAACTTCAGGTCGCTAGCAGAAGGTGGTGAGGGCCCGCCGATCTTGCAGACAGCCGCCTCAAGCTTCGGATCGGCAGCAGATAGTAGTGAGGGTCCAGGATCCTGCCGTTGTCTGCCGCTAGCTTCGAATCGCTAGCGGATGCTAGTGAGGACCACCCGCTTCTTGCAGTCAGCCGCCGCTAACTTCGGGTCCCGAGCGGATGGTAGTGAGGACCCACCGATCATGTAATCAGCCGCCACTAGCTTCAGATCGCTAGCGGACAGCAGTAAAGGCCCGCTGAGCCCGTCGTAATTCTCCGCCAACTTCGGGTCGAAGGTGTGCTCGCTCTGCGCTCTGCTCACAAGGTGTGCTCGCTCTCATGATTTGTCTAAACTTTTTCAAACCAGCATAAATACTCTTCTTCTTTTTTTTGAACAGTAGAACCGAGATGTTTTAAAAAAAAATAATGAAAAAGAAAAAATAATAAATGAATAAGAATCAGCACTTTTACGAGAAGATTGGCTGTGTTCGACACCGCAGACTTACCTACTACTCATACTAACTTATTGAGTATGCCGTGCGTTTACACTGGCAGTGTGCGATTTGTGAGTGTGCGGTGCGGTAGTGTTGTAGACCACCTAAACCGAGACCAAGACATGGCCGAGAACACAGTGTATCGAGACCGAGACAAGACCAAGACTTTGAGGGGTCGAGACCGAGTCAAGTCCGAGACCAGACAGACTGAGACTGAGACCGAGACAATACTTAAAGGGGCACAGCGCAGTTTTAAATATTAAATGATCAATTATTCACACCCACACACGTTTTCACCTTTGCCTGATGGGCAGCAAGAGTTATTTTTGCAAGATCACAGTCGCTCCTATTTTCCTGTGCAGGGCACTGAAGGCACAGCAATATGAGTGAATCGGGTACGAATCGCTCTGAGCTTGACGTAATGCGCCTCCCGCTGGCCTGGTAATCCTTAAGTTTTGCTTTGTCCGCCATTACTCCGCCAGACGCTTAGCAGCAACAACTGAGCAGTACTGAGGATGGAGCTTCCAGAAAGTAAGAAAAGACCGGCTTCTAGCACTGCCACAACTCCAGCACAGACCCACCAGGCAAAAGAAAGTTACATTTTACTCGAGCGCTGCTAAAAGAGCGAGGAAGGAGTTCCCCTCTTCTGTGCACGTACACGGGCACAAGCCACAGACACGAGCTTTTCACTAAGCTACAGTTACGCCTAAGGCCTGCAGGGGTCGGTGTTTTGCATAAAACAAGCAAACTGCGCTGTGCTCCTTTAATTTTACTTAACCATTTAATTCAATGCTTATTCATTAGTTTTCAGGTAAGTGTAAGATTGCCTGTAATAAACTTGTCTGCAACTAAAGAACAATTCAACACATCTCTTCAATATAGCACTGTCTTATTTATGTTAAATTAGCAGCTGGGGAAACCTGTCTCTGATACCCCGATACAGAGACCACATACAACAGAAGACAGATCGCAGCAGATCTTCCTCTCCTGATCTTCTAGTGTGTGGTGTTGCTCTGGAGCAGACCACACATTACAAGATTCTGTCAGAGAATCGCTCCTCACTCTTCCAAATCTCATGTAGTCAAATGTGACTTTGCGCAGTTTCCCTTCATTCCTGTGTTTACATTCATCTCCACTTTTAATACTAAGCAGAGTGTGAGTGCAGCAGGGCTGACTCACTATCTTTGGACCTTAAAGTTCTTTGCACTTCACACGTGCACTTAGAAAGCAAAAGTCTTAAAACTGTTTTGTTGGGGTGTGGCAGTTACACGTTTGCATTTATTTATTTTACTTGTGAGTTGTGGCTGCCCTCCCACTCGTGTTCGTTGTTAATTCTTTTTTTTGAATGCATGAATGTGAGGGAAAACCCCTTTTTAACTCCCCTTGTCTTTTTCCCTCCCTTCCAGAAGCTGAGAGCGACGGTGGCGGCATCGGTGGCCCTGGGTGGTGGGTCTCCCTCCTGTGTGATGTGCTGTGCACCCCTTTTTGTTTGAGTGTGTTCACCTTTATTTTCAGCCAGTGAAAGTGTCCACGTGTGTCTGGGGTGATCCTTCCCAGGCCTTCATTTCCCCTTCTACCTGTGTCCCTCCGGTAAGCCTCAGCTTCTGTTTGGGCCCCCCTCGTCCTCTTCTTTTAAAAATGAGAGTGAATGTGTTTTGTAACATTTAATAAAGATATTTTCTGTTAGCCAGAACCCACGTCTCTTGCCTCTTAAGCCACGAACCCGAGTGTCCTAGTTATTTCCTTGGGTGCAACTCCCAAGGTGGCGTTGTCTGGCTTCTTTTAATTTGATTCATCTTGCCACAAACTCAAAAAAAAAAAACAATTGCTTAACAAAACTACAATAACGACAAATTATATTAAAGTAGAAAAATGGCGACAAAACAGAGCTCATTCCTATTCATATCAGCATCGCTCCTTCAACGCCCCCCGCCGCGCACGGAGCAGACTGTGAGGACCCAGTCATAATGTTACAGTACAGAAGAGGAAAACATAGTTTGAAATGATTTTCTTATAATTTACCCTCCACATTTGATAATAATTGAGCTTATTAATGTGTGCATGTGTTTTTTTTAACTCCAGAGTGGAGCAGTAGAATTTATTAGGAACTGTCTGTGATAAATAAAAGCTACTTTTTTAAAATCACCAAATATCTTAAATCATTCTTTTTGTCCCCAGACTGGATGGTTTAAACCAGAAAAAACACTTTGAGATTTGATGAGAGAAAGTTTCATTATACCTCCGCTCCGACGTCGCTCTGAAGGCACAGAGTCCTCGGAGTTGTCACGTGACAAACACTGAAGAAGACAGCTGATGAGGAGGATGGATGAGGAAGATGGAGGACACGTTTCACAGCGGCTCCGTGGAATGCGAGTTTTTTTTTTTATATATATATTTAACTCGCACATTTTGACTCTTTTTGCCAGTTTTGAATTTTGTTCACGCATCTGTCAACACTGTCTCCGGAAAAAAAAGCAACTTGACATGACGAGCCGAGAGAAAGCCGCCTCATCCGAGGCAGGCCGCGGCAAACTTCGCCAATCCCCAGAGGAGGACACAGACGAGCCTCCGGATGCTAACGCTGCACTTCTGCTAAGTAAGAGGGAAATGATGGATGAAATGTGCACGGACTTGATCAGTCGGTTTGATTCCATCATTTCAACCTCAGTGAACGAGAAACAAAAGCAGCTCTGGAACCTCTCGGGAACATTATAGCATCACAAAGTGAGACCATCGCGGATTTGGAGCGGTCTGCTAACGACCACGAGACCAGGCTCACTGCTCTCGAGACCAAGGCGGGGACGCTGACCACCTTGACCGACGCCCTCTCTAAGAAATGCGAGGACCTGGAGAGCCGCTCCAGATGGAATAATATTCGTGTGGTGGGGCTGCCCGGGGGAGCCGAGGGAACTTGCCTGACGGAGTTTACGGCTCAGCTCCTACAGCAGGGGTCGGCAATTAGCGGCCGGCGGGCCAAATGTGGCCCGCTGAACCGTTCAATCCAACACGCGCGCGCACAAACCCACGCATTACCCCGGGCCCTCCAGCGGACGCACGCACCCCTGAGTGCGATATCTGTCATTGTGTTGCAATAGACACATATATATATATATATATATATATATATATATATATATATATATATATACACACGAGATGGCTCATTCGTGCTGTAACCCAATGGGGACTAACGTCGTCACATGGCGGCCATCTTGGTACAGGGCCGCTCACTCACTCATCACATTAATGTCAATTGAGCGTCAACTTTGAAATAGCTATAGATTGCTCAATTTTCAATCGATTTTCAAACGACTTGGTTTGTTATAAACGTCAGACATGTCGGCATTTAACTGCATGCAAAAAGAAAAGTTGTGATATTAAAATTTAGTCTGCATCTGTGGCGAGATGGGTCAGATTAACGGAAGCCAGACAACGCCACCTCGGGACTTGCACCCAAGGAAATAACTAAAAAGTAATGATTGGTGAGGACACTCAGGTTCGTGGCTTTAAGAAGCAGGAGACGTGGGTTCTGGCCAACAGAAAATCTTTATTAAATAGTAAACTTCAAAAAAACACATTCACTCTCTTTAAAAGAAGGGGAAGAGGGGGAGCCCAAACAGGAGCTGAGGCTTACCGGTGGGACGCGGGTAGAAGAGGGAATGAAGGCCTCGGAAGGATCACCCCAGACACACGTGGACACTCTCACTCGCTGAAAATAAAGGTGAACACACTCAAACAAAAAGGGGTGCGCAGCACATCACACGGGAGGGAGACCCACCACCCAGGGACACCGATGCCGCCACCGTCGCTCTCAGCTTCTGGAAGGGAGGGAAAAAGACAAGGGGAGTTTAAAAAGGGTTTTTTCCCTCACATTCAAGCATTCAAGAAAAAGAAAATAACTAAATAAACACGAGGGGAAGGGCAGCCACAACTCACAAGTAAAATAAATAAATGCAAACCTGTAACTGCCAAACCCAAACAAAACAAAGGTAAATGGAAAATAACAAAGAATGAACACACAATTAAATAAAGAAACAATAACCAAAAGAACAACAAAATATACCAACACTGGTCTTCAACAAAATTAATTAAAGCAGAAAGAAAAGATAATAAACCAAAAAGATTGCTTCCGTCTTCCGCCTGGCGTTCCACGAGCGTTCAAGCTCTGTTCAGGAGGTCAGCCAGTAGATTGGAGTGCAGGCGGCCGACTCCACGGAGCAGAGGCAGACCAGGAGTGATTTCGGGTGCCAACACTGGTCGTGGCAGCAACCCGGAAGGACAAAACAGCTGGTAGGTTCCACTGCAGCTTAACTGGCCGCTCCTAATATGTAATAGAAAGGGCAGTCATACCTCTGCACATACCTTCATGCACCTATGGGGGTATTTGAACTGCCTACCTGGCCAAAAGCATCCAAACTGATCACCCAGTAGGAGAGGTGGGGAGTCTGTGGCTTCACAACACCTTCAAGCTGATTACTACCAGCTGATCATGAATGTGGGGTGCGCCTCCAGGAGGACAGCGATACTCACTCCTCTAGCAGCAAGTTGACACCCAGATTCAGGGGGAAATGATCCCAGACGCAGCCCAGCAGGCAAACACAGCTCGCACGGCTCACACAGCTCACACCAGGAAGTGAGGAAGCCCAGGGGCGGGGTCTACTCTAGAACCAGCAGCAGAGGCTGCACCAGTGAGAATGGCCCTCTTTTATACACAGCTCCCCCTGGCGGGATTGGTTAATTATTACAAGCCAGGAGAGGGCCTCCTCCTGCTACACATCATAGCAACGTAACGTTAGTAATGAATCAAACTGTCTGTAAATCCATGAAGAATTCAGTGAGTTGAGTATTTTAATTAGTGTAAATGCCTCACCTTCCCTTGGATTACACAGAGCGCCCCAGAGTGGTCCACTGTCCTAAGATGGCCGCCAGTGAACGACGTTGCTGACTCCGCCTTAAGGCATCTAGTTTTTATATGATATCTATGGAAAAATCCGCGCGCCCGTCGACTTGCACTCAGTGTTGCCAGATTGGGCGGGTTCCCGCCCAATTGGGCTATTTTAAAAGTCATTGGGCTGGGAAAAAGAGCCTTGGGTGGGCATGTAAAAATTGGGCTGGTTTTAACTCCTTGGGCTGGAAAAATCAGACTTGGGCGGGAGCCCAAGTTCCGCAATAGCAGAATTTTTCACGGAAATCACGTCTGTCCGCTCTTCAGCGGCCGGTGCAGAAACGCGACACGCCCCCCTCCACTGTGTACCGCGCTGAGACGACTGCAAGGCGGCAGATACGAAAAACCAGTCGTCTGCAGCAACCACTGTCATCCTCCACAGACTGTTACTAGTGCTGTGACGTTCAAGTGAACGATGAGAGCCGGTTCACAGCTGTCTGAGAGCCGTTCCTTTGTGCAAATTGTCCACGCTTCCTTCACGTGTCTCCTGAGTCCAGCTGTCTCCGCTGCCTTCATGTGAACGACCGAGTTTCAGTTTTCCGCAGCAGCTCCAGTCACCTGAACGCAGCAGCTAACTGGCGGAGGAGAAGCGTCCAGAACCCGGAGCGGAGCCGGGGTTTTGGAAGAACTGGTTTCTCTAATTAATTGGCGAGTTCAACGTTCAAAGTAATAAAAAAGAAGTAATGGAACTTCAGCCCGATTCTTCATGAAGGTAAGATAATTTCATTAGGATGTGCGTGTGTGTCCGCGCGGGCGTGCGTGCATGTGAGAGCCGCGCTGTGCACATGAGAGAGAGCAGGAGCTGGTTTTGAAATGCATTGTTTTTGTATTGTGGCAACAGAGAGGTGTTACTTGCGTTGTCTTATACAGTTGTTTATCCTCGTTATGGTCACTATGTGAAGGTTTGTATGCTTAGGAAGTGTTTTCTGTTGTGTGTGTAATGTTTTGGCGCTATCTCATGGGTTTGGCCGAATTGGGCTGGTTTTTATAAAAATGGGCGGGTTTTCAGCGGTGCTTGGGCTGGAAACTACCATGAGGATCTGGCAACACTGCTTGCACTGCCACTCGCTGCCGCCCGCCACCGCTCGAGTTGGTTGAAATAGCGAATTGGCGCCAGGACAGCCTGTCAGCGTGGAGGTCTTCACGGACGTGCTGACAGAGGGCAGCAGGACTCCGACCACGCAGAACAGTTGGCGTGATGCCAAGGCGAGCGGCGTGCGTGATCTCACTTGTTCACCGCTTCTGGTGGAAACCGGGTCAGCCTGAAGCAGCGCTGGAACCGGCCGTCCGGGCGCAGCTCCTGCAGAAGACGCTGGAACTCACCGAGCTCAGACCGCCTCCGGAGCGCAGCAGGCAGCCAGAGGCGATGCCGCCGCCTCGCCGCAGCCGGAGGTGACCAGACTTCCTCATGCCGATTAGAGAGCAGCGACGGTGGCAGGCGGAGCATCTCAATCTCAATCTTTATTTGTAAAAGCACTTCTCATATTCATGAAAGTGCTGAACAGTAAAAACAGTCATAAAAACAAAAATGAACAAAACCCGCACCATCGATCAGGATGCGCGCTCGCGCACACACACACACACACACACACACACACACACACACACACACACACACACACACACACACACACACACACACACACACACACACACACAGCACTGTGGAACAGACATCAGAAGAGTCCTGTCCTCTGCTGCTGCAGGAGGCGGTGAGGAGGAGCTGTGATGTTTCTGCAGGATGTTCCGTGTTGCCAGTGTGACGCGCACACCAGCGATAAAACTCGGGCGTTTAAGCGCGGCACGGTGTCATTTGTTCGAAAAGACTGATCTTTATTGTTTTTCTGACTCATAATTATCTATATTGTTACTTGTTCATGCTTATGCACACCCCTTACAGTGGTGCAGTTTTTTGAACTGTTCACACTCCTTTCCAGTGATTAATATCTTTAAGGGTTCAAGATATTGCTGTTCTTTATGGCATAATCAATATACTATAAGAACCATCACTCCATAACGCACCCTATTTTGTGATATCAAAAGCTTCTATGATGTTCTTTCCCTAAATTTAATGTCCTTATGAGAATATCTGAGTATGTATATATTCTAGAAATATTTCTGCACCTTTCATTTATTTACAAAGCATTCAAAGGAGAGTAAAGTGTAAAATTTTCAGAAGACTATTCTAATTTTGTGCTAGTCTAGAACATTTATCTTCTACTTGTTTTTTCTTTCTCTTCTTTTTATTCCTCTTTTTAATTTTTGTTTCTGTATCCTTTATTGTGTGACTGATTGAATAAATAGATGCTAGTGGGTACAGTTATATTTGGGTGTATTCTTGCCAGTGGGCAATGCGTTTTGGTTGTAATTGGATTCATTTTCTGGCTAATCAAGTTACATCGTTAAGTAATTCACAATGTGCACTGTTAAACTGTTGAATATTCTGTCACAGTCCCAACGCCTTAGTTGTAGCTTTGGATTTTCATTCGGTCACTAAGTAGTTGCTAATGGAACTACAGAGCATGTCAGAGGTTTTCTGTTTAGATAATGGGAGGGGAGGGAGCACGCATCCCGTATGGAGATGCTTCTGCCAATGTTCTGGTGGGAGGGTGTTTTTTTTCTTCTTTTTTTTTTTGTTTTCATTTTGTTTTTCATTTCTCAGCTTGTTTTGTCTGTCCCTTTTTTCTTTTTTTTCTCTCTTCCCTTTTTTTTCTCTCTTTCTCTATTCTCTCTCTGTTTTGGCCACAGTCAGACAAAGCTTTTCAGCACACTGCAGTCTTATATGTCAGTCTTAGGCCGATGCATCAACCATGACTCAACCTAACTTGAAAAAGATTTCAACTGGGGGCAAAATTAAATGTGTTAGTTTTAATTGTAAGAGTCTTAATAACCCTATAAAACGCAGCAAGGTGCTCCATTTTCTGCACCAACTGGATGCCCAAGTGATTTTTTTGCAGGAAACACATCTTAAAGCTTCAGATAAACTGAAGCTGAGGAGAGGATGGATTGGCCAGGTCTATCATTCATCATTTCAGGGAAAATCTCGGGGAGCAGCCATTCTGCTACATAAGTCTATTTCATTTGTTCACTCATATACCATCTCTGACCCTAATGACAGATTTATCATAGTTACAGGCCATATTCAGAACGCTGCTGTAATCTGAGCCAACGTCTATGCCCCCAACTGTGACGATGATGGTTTCTTCAAACGCCTCTTTTCAAACATGCCTGATATGTCCACCAATTATCTAATACTAGGAGGAGATTTTAACTGTTGGCTGGAACCCCAGGTGGATCGATCCTCACCTAAAGCATGTCCACCCTCCAAATCGTCCAAAGTAATACGATCTTTTATGAGGGAGTTTGGAGTAGCTGATGTTTGGCGTTTCTGTAATCCAACCAAACGGGAGTATTCCTTTTTTTCACATGTCCACCATACCTTTACTCGCATAGATTTTTTTCTACTGGATGACAGACTGTTGTCATCTGTGTCTGAATGCAGTTATGATGTCATCAGTGTTTCAGATCATGCCCCAATCTCTATGACCATAGTTTTCAAGGATTTAGTCTCAACACGCAGATCCTGGCGTTTTAATTCTCGTCCATTATCAAATGAAGATTTTCTTAACTTTATATCTTATCAAATTGATTTTTTTGTGAGTCAGAACAAAGCTCCAGAAGCTTCAGCGTCCTTACTCTGGGAAACTCTAAAAGCATATAATAGAGGGGAGATCATTTCCTATTGTAGTTATGAGAAGAAAATTCGACAGGAAAAATTGATTCAACTCAGAAAACGCATAACCCAATTGGACCAATGTTATGTTAATTACCAAGATCCAGAAATATATAAAGAACGTCTGTTATTACAAGCTGAAGTTGATGCCATATTGACACACCACACAGTTGAACTTCTTCAGCAAACTCAGACCCAGGTCTACGAACATGGTGACAAAGCCAGTAATACAGTGTTACTCTTAGTTCTATCCTACCTGCCCTCCTGAACAGCCTTTCAGTTACTGTTGAACTACTTGGATCTAAGCTGAGAAGAAAAGCAGGTGATCAGACATTTCTACAAAAACACATTTTTAACTCTGTTTCACTGCCTGTCATACCTGTGTGTCTGTTGTCATCCGTCTGCTCATGTCTTCATGGTGCACTGTTTTACACTAGTCTAATATACTGTACTGTTGGTGCAGGTGAAATAAAGAGCGTTTTGAAATGTAACATTTCCAACTATTTCTGGAACACAAACGCATCACCAGATCTTGTGCAGCAGCAGCACCAACAATCAGTCCTGGTATAACATAAACCACAGAACCAAAGCTAAAGTAACTCAATAAACGCTGAATAACTTAACTGTTCATGACACAAAACAACAACTTAAGAACTATAACACAATGGCTTGTAAACCAAGAGAACAACTCCCCCCACAGAACATGTCCCACAATGCCTTTAGGTCACTCAGATCCGACCAGATAACTGTGTGAATGGCATGAATTCAGGACACATAGGTGAAGGAAGGCATTGAGAATAGGCCTGTTTTGGTTTGTTTGGTTGTTGCTTTCAGGTATTGTTTCATGAAACGTGGATCTCGGGTGTGGACGAGAGAGAGAGACGTTTCAGCACCACAGACAGCTCCGCGTCCCAGTTTCATGGTGTTGAAGGGACCGGCCAGAACACACACATCCTGACATATCAGTGGAGTTTCAATAACTGATCTCACCTTGTGAAGTCCAGGACTCTGACGCCCTCTAGTGGTCTGAGGTTTTCTCCTGAGAAAAACAAAAGCAAAGGAAGAATCCTCTTTCATGTTGCAGTGAAGACCAGGACCAGAGCATCCCCAGACCAAGACGTTCCACAGTTCAGTTCAATCACAGTTGTATTACTGTTTTTAGCTTGTTTTGTTTGGTCTGTCTCACAAAATTCCACTTCCTTCATGCTGATGACTCTTCAGCTCAGACGAAATGGAGTTCTGCAGGGTTCTGTGTTTGGGTCCATACTTTAACACATTATACATGCTTCCTGTGCAGCAGCAGTTCACAACCTTTTGTCTTGACAGAAAAAAATTAAAGCAGTTTTTCCATTTAATCAGTTTCACTTTCATCACTTCACAGATTCTCATGACTTTATGTCAAAGAAAAAACTTTGTTTCTGTAAAGCATTAACACCATGATTTTGTGGAAAAAGATATTTGTTTTCTGTCTTCATTATTTCCATGCTCATTACAGGAGATCCAATGCTCGTGAAACCAGCACAAAGTGGAAAAAATGCAACAATAAATTGAGATAAAACTCGTGTAAATGTACAGAGAAATATGAAGCTTCAATACAAGTTGATTTATCTTCAGAATGGAAACAGACATCAGCTCTGTTTAATACTCGACTCAATACTCTCAACTCTTCCTCTGAAGCAGGTCTGAAGCTACTCAGGATCATCAAACAGGATCCAGTCACTGCTTCCAGACTCTTCGGTGCAGTGATGAAGAGACGGGCTTCTTTACCGGCACAATGAACCAAAACAGCTCGAAAACCAAATAACTTGTGAGCTCAGTTTACAATCTGAATCATTGATTTAAAACCTTCAAATCATTGAAGAAACATGTTAAATCATAACAGAGAGCTCACCTGGGAGGAAGAAAACACTCAGAAGAAGAAACATGTTGACTGGAACCTGCACATTCACACAGTGAACATGTTAAAGGAAACCCGTCATGAAAAATGGACTTTCATGAGCTTTTAACATTGTTAGTGTGTGATGAGATCAGAAAAACTTCAGTTAATATTTCTCTTCATTCACATATATTTGAGTAAACTATATGAATATTCAGTCCAAGCTCGACCCTCCCTTCAAATGTCTGCCACCAACAATGAAGTGCCAAATACACACATTTGTTTTCCCCTCCAAAAGAAAAGCACTGTCTTCAAAAGCAGTCAGATTTTTTTTTTTATTGCAGAGTATACCACAAGAAACACGTTTTTTTTCTTTTGGTTTGACAAACATTTCACTCTGGACTGCCTCACAAATCATGACCAGTTTCAATGTGGATTCTGTGAGATTGACTCTTAAAAGTGGTGCGATTCCGACACTAAAGACCCCAGATGGACAGACTCTACCAGTCAGTCCAACCTGCAGGCTGCAAACAGGAACTTCTCCATATTGAATTCCAAGGCCTGGTTCAGTGAGGTCGAGTCGTTTGGACCTCTGTGTTGATGTGTAGAATTACTGATATTTCAAAAGACAAAAACACTCCAAGGTGCCACAGCTGCTAAAATAGCCTCTAACTGCCTGAAGCTGTCTTTGACAGTCCCCAAAAATCACAATATAGCTCATTTAAAGACAGATGAAAAGAAAACAATAAGTTCTGGTAACCTCAAACTAAAACAAGTCGGGACAAAAAACACAAAGAAAGAATCATTGTGATAAACAGCAATATTCTTCAGCCCCTCTAAGAGGTTTGTTCAAAACATTCTGCAGAATCACCCATTTATTCCCAGATGTTGTAGCAGGAACTGAGCGTTATTTCCCAGCTGCTAACATCAGCACTCTGGAACACACCACACACTGTAAGATCAGAAGAGGAAGATCTTGTGCGATCTGTCTTTGTTGTCTTCAAGTGTGTATTCTCTCAGTCGGGGCAGGTTTGAAGATTCCTGTTGTTCCAGGATTAAGAGGCTGACTGAGGATTGCTGAAGACTCTTTAGGATTGCAAGTTGCAGAACAAAAGAGCAACATGGACCTTTAAGTTCATCAAAAGGAAAAAATACACATATATATATATATATATTGACGTAAAGGCAAAAAGTTGACTTGATTGAAGTTCATGTTTGATGCTCATCGAGCCAGTATCTGTTGCTTTAAGAGGCTCACTAAAGATGTGGACTTTCAGCTGGAAGGATTTGATGCCGTCCATGTTGACAGAGTCCTGACAGGATTGGTGGAGCAGAGGATTCATTTCACTTTCAAGACACAGTCAGAGCCGACTGGAACAGGAAGTGTCTCTGTTCATGCAGCTCACTCTCTGTGCTGTGGACAAATCCTCAGCTGATGGAGGTGAAGGTGGTGAACAGCTTGATGGAGTGTTGAGCAGCTCCTGGTCCACTTACAGAAGCTGAGAAACTCCACACAGACCAGTTCACTCTCTGAAGGTTACAGAGTCTCATTGTCCTCTGAAGGTTCAGTCCACACACTGATGGTTCTGTGTCACATCCAGAGGAACCCTGGTTCGATGCTGGACTCTCTCAGCTCTTCACACTGCTCCACTGACACTCAGCAGATCTTCTGGTGGTTCCTCTGTCACTCAGTCTGGATGAAGCTCTGCTCTCCTCAGTAGATCTTCAGGACACACAGCTTCCTCTCTGCTCTCAGTTCCAGCTGCAGAGAGATGAGAGGAGATGATCAGAGTCTCTGTGAAGCAGCGAGGACTTCAGTCCTGTTCAGAGCAGCAGTCAGCAGCTCAGAGCTCATGAAGGACCACCACTGTCACACCAACACAACAAGCCTGTGGCTCCTCTGATTGGCTGACTGTGTGTCCTCTGCTGTCCAATCCTGAAGCTGCTCAGCGTTCTCCTCTCACAGCCTCACTGAGAGTCAAACCCTGGATCTTTGTTCTCACACTGACTGTGTTTAGTACAAACCTGCTGAAAGCAGCATGGACTCACTCCACCATCTACTGACCTCAGAGTCTGCAGGCTGCAGTCTGGACTCTGCTGAAGATCAACCAGCTGCTGCACATCTGGAGCCTGCAGCTGGTTCTCACTCAGGTGGAGCTGCTTCAGGTGGGAGGGGTTGGACTTCAGAGCTGAGGCCAGAGAAGAACAGCTGATCTTTGACAAACTGCAGTCCTTCAACCTGAATAAAGAGAGAAAGCAGCAGACTCAATGAGGAGGAACCAACCAGATGTGTTGATGGAGAAATGAGCAGCTCCACATTACTGTGTCCTGATCAATGAGCTGTTCTGTTGTTGTGGATCTTCATCACTCACATCATCCTCATGCAAAACTCAGCCACACCTGCTGATGAGGACCAGAGGGCGGGTCCACATGACACCAGCTTTAAAGTCGTAGCATTGGCTCCCTGTCTGCTTCAGGGTGGACTTTAAGCTTCTTTAACTACTTTTTAAATGTCTTAACGGCCTTGCTCCATCTTATTGATCAGATCAGCTTTGACCACATCGACCCTCGTGGATCCTGAGCTCCTCCAGCAGCTCCTCTGATCCACATCAGAAGAAGAACAAAAACTCACAGTGAGGCAGCTTTTAGCCACGATGGCCTCCATCTGTGGAACAGCCTGCTGGAGAAGCTCAGGACTGCAGAGACTGCTGGGAGTTTTAAAAGAAGGTTAAAGACTCACCTTTTAAACAGGCTTTTAACTGACCTTTTAAATTCTTTAAATTCTTCCTATGTTATGTTATTGCTGCTTATTTGCTGTATTTTTCATGTCAATTTTAGGTAATTTTAGTATTTCAGTTTTAGATCATATCTATTTTATTGATGTATTTTCACTCTTTTAAATGCTCACTTTATTTTATTTATCCTAATTTAGGCTTTTCATTCTGTCCTTTATTGTTTTTTATACTTTATTACCCCAGTGTTCCTCAGGAGGTCCTCCACACTGGTGGCTGTATCAGCTCTGCTGCTGGAGGTTCTGTCCATGGGGCCCTTTGGCCCGGCTGGTTGGGGGGCTCCCAACTCGGGTGCAGACGCCCCCGACAGTCATGACCTGTGACCCCTCCCAGTGTGGACGACCCCAAATCGTGGTGTTTTCCACGATCCTCAGTGCTTTGCCAGATCTCCCCACTGTTTGTGTGTGTGTGTGTGTGTGTGTGTCTGTGTGTGTGTAATTGCGTGTGTCTGCATATGGAGTGTTGAAGGGATGGGTTCTCTGATTTGGTTTTCCTTTGTTTAGTTGTCGTCCCGTCATGGTTGGAGCTTGTTTTCAGCACTTTGTGCTGCTTAAAGTGTGAAAAGTGTTTGATAAATAAAGTTTGACTGATCGACGTCAACACAACAGTCACACACCTCCTCATGTCCACACACACATCAGTAACCTGCTGCTGAGCTCAGTCCACTCTCTCACTGCAGGATCAGAGTCTCAGATCACAGCTGCTGACAAACATTTCTCCTTCTACAACAGTAACAGACAGTCAACTGACCTCAGAGTCTCCAGACTGCAGAGTGGACTCTCCAGAAAACCACACAGCTGCTCAACTCCTGAATCCTGCAGCTGGTTCCTACTCAGGTCCAGAAGTTTCAGATGTTTCAGGAGGGAGGAGTTGGACTTCAGAGCTGAGGCCAGAGAAGAACAGCTGATCTCTGACAAACTGCATTTCTCCAACCTGAATAAAGAGAGAAAGAAGTGAGATTAGAGACAAAGTCTGATGTTGAAGTCATTGAGAGCTGAAGAAGGTTCAGACTGGAAGAGTTTAGAAATGTAAAGTCCAAACAGCTGAAGCCTCCAGGAGGAGAAGAGCTCTCATCAACATGCTGATCACTAACATGCTGCACAGCTCAGGCCACACACACACACACACACACACACACACACACACACACACACACACACACACACACACACACACACACGTGTGTATTTATATCCTCGTGGGGACATTCCATTGACTCCCATTCATTTGTAGCCCCTAACCCTGACCCTAACCCTAACCCTTTCCCTAACCCTAACCCACACCACAACAAAGCCTAACCCTAAAGAAATGTTTTTGCACTTTTACTTTTTTCAGTAGCAACAACATGGTCAAGAAAACACTGTTTCTCCTACTTAGGACCGGAAAAAGGTCCCCACAAGGCACGTCGTTCCCACGTTTTGCTATCCATGTGGGACATTTGGCCCCAACAAGGATAGAAATACGAGAACACACACACACACACACACACACACACACACACACACACACACACACACTTGGCAGCAGCTTGCAGGCACAAAGTCACAATTTCCGTGGGAATCATCTGGTATTATACTTTGATACTGTGATACTTCTTCTTCTGGGCTGCTGTAACAGTGACATTTCCCCACCGTGGGATCAATAAAGTTTTATCTTATCTTAACTTCTCTTGGTTTTCTCCTCCTGAGTCCAGCTGTTCCAACAAACGTGCGGAGCATGAAGTTCATGTCCAGAAAGAAGGAACAGTATTTTTCTTGAGCTAAAGATGGCGCGGTCCCCGAAAGTCGGAGCCAGATCAGACGATAGTCGCTGTGATCGTAAACCAACCAGAGGAAGCCCATATGGAAAAGATACAGATAAATCTTATAAAAAAATTTTTTTATCTCCTTTGTCTGAAACTTGTATGTAAAGCATACAATAGTGAAACCAGATATAAGATCCTTGGTAAATTTGAACAAAATGAAAATTGTATGATTTGGGTATTTATCAGAACAATATATGACAGTAATGTTACGTACAATAGTCTTAGTAGGAAAAATGTAATATCAACCTAATCATCATGGAAACTGCACTGTTGCAAATATTATCGGAAATATTTACAAACTGTACTTGTGGTGCAAACAAATGTGAGACATTTAAATAGACAACATGATTCAACAATGAAATTACAGGAAAACACATGATTGAATAAAAGCAGGTTTCCAGCTCATCATGACAATGGACTTTCTTTTTTTTTTTTTTTTTGCTAAGTCTTGCATTTTTACAACATTTCATGAGCAATTATATCCAGTAATATTCATTCCATTCTTCCTGTAGAAATATTTTTAATTTTGCACAAGCTCAGCAGATTACATTAGAAGCTTGGTCACCAAGAGATATGAATCCCACATTGGGTGGACCAAGGGCAGTCACCTCAGTCAACCTTCTATACCCTTGGCATGCTGGGGTCCTTGTCTCATTTCATTGCAGAAATCTTTAACTTCTGCTGGTGCATTTGTCAAGAACGCTTTGCTAAACAGGGGAAAGCACGGGATAATGCCACTTGTTTGCATATTTGTTGTGGAACAGCTTGACTACTTTTTACTTGTTTTAGAAGGTAACCGTGAAATCTTCAAACATGAAGGCTGAGTGAGTCCACAGAGGACCCCAGTGTACAACGCTTTTGCTTAAATGCAGTAGAGAAACTGCAAAGAGATCCAGTCTGGAGCTGAGCACACCACCACTGCCCCCCAAAGTTCTTCGCTGTCCAGGCCTGGTTCATCATCTGCAGATTCACTGCTGTCACCGTCCAGCTCCACATCACAGTCTGTTATTCCATCAAGAAGGGACTCCCAGTTGTCCAAGGTAATTGATTTGTAAAAAATAAATAAATCTACTTCATCATCTACTGCTTCTTAGATGTACATGTATGAGTATGGACGATGTAATTTTTGTCTTAATGTCTTAAATCAAGTCAAATTTTATTCAAACCCTAAATACTCACTATGTCTCCTTGTTTAAACAGGTGGAGATCCGTCCTGGGACTGGAGTCATGACAGAGAAACTGGCCTGGGCCTACGCAGTTAATGCAAATTCGGCTGCAGTATTTGTGAGGCGTCTGCTGACTGCAGTCCTCCCAATGGAGATACTGCTGGTGAGCAGTCGTCGTGGCGGGAAACCAGGCAGAGGAGATGCTTGTCTACCTCTGGACAAAACTAAACTGGATGCCATCTACAGTAATCAATCAATCAATCAATCAATCAAATTTTATTTCTAAAGCGCCTTCCAACTGCCAAACGGAGCACAAGGCGCTTACAGAGTAAACAAAATAAATAAGTAAAAACACTTTAAGACACAAAGTACTAAAAGGGGCTAAACATCAAACGCTAAATGAAAAAGGTGCGTTTTCAGATGACATTTAAAAACATTAAGTGCAGTGATAGACTTTAAATCCAGAGGAAGAGAGTTCCAGAGCTTCGGGCCAAGAACAGCAAAAGAGCGGTCACCAAACTTTCTATATCTCGCCCTGGGGACAACCAAGGAGGTGTGGCTTGACGAGCGTAGAGTCCTGGCAGGTTGATAAATTTGCAACAGCTCTGAGATGTAAGGG